>NC_056522.1:171221339-171334817 GCF_019175285.1 Sceloporus undulatus | reverse complement strand
ATCTAATTGCTGGGACCCCAATGTAAGCAAGTTTAAACATTAGGAGGAACTTCCTGGTAGTAAGAGCTGTTTGACAGTGGAACCCACTCCCTCAGAGAATGGTGGAGTCTCCTTCTTTGGAGGTCTTTAAATAGAGGATAGATGGCCATCTGTTGGGGATGCTTTCATTGTGAGTTCCTGCATGGCAGGGAATTGGACTGGGTGGCCCTTGAGGTCTCTTCCAACTCTATGATTCTCTGATTCTCTGTACTTCTAATTCAGACATTTAGTGATGGTAAACAGCCTAATCAAAACTTGCTAAGATAATGCTTATAAATGTAATTCCAACTCTATATTCACACACAGACCTTTGTTTAAATCACCTTTGTCACAATCTGAAGGTCAGAATTGTACAATCACTATTCCATATACACAGTTTCAACCATCCACAGCTTTAAAATATTATATGTATGTATATAAAGCAAACTTTGATTTTGCCATTTCAATAAGGGACACTATTTTACTACGCTGTTGTACTTAATGGGTCTTGAGCATCCACGGATTTTGGTATCCACGGTTGGTCCTGGAAACAAACCCCAGCAGATGTGAAGGGCCTACTGTCTGTTGTAGAGAAGCTTCCTCTCACAAAACATTCAAATAAGAGAGTGGACACTTAAAAAGTGCCTTGGGGAGTGGGGCTCAGAGGAACCCCATCCTTTCCCCTGCACTTTGCAAGCATGGGTTACTTATAACTGTTAGAGGTTTTGGCACTGGGCTTGCTTCTCCCTTAAGAAAATCCAGTGGATGGGGAAACAGCTTCCTGCAGTCCTGAATATCAAAGGAGGATGTGCCTATCTGCTATATCGGAATCTTTCTCTGTGGCTGAGGGCCAGAAGATATGCGTCTACAGGCCTCCCAGGAGGTTCCTGTGAGGAAGGCTATTTCTATAAAACAGGGGTCAGCAACCTACGGCCCGTGGGCCGGATGCGGCCCGCTGAGGCCTTGGGACTGGCCCCAGCCCGGTCCTGCCGCCAATTGCTGTCCCCACCGCGGCTTCCGTGCTGCTCCAGGCGCCTGCGGGGCCTCCTCCTCTTCCACCGCGCATGGCCGTGCGGAGGAGGTGGAGGAAGAGGAGGGCAGTGAGGCCTGGGACGGAGGAGGTGAAGGTGGTGGTGGCGCCTCCTGCGTGCAGCCGCGCCACCCTCCCCACCTCCCCGCAGCCTCCTCCCTCCTTCTCGGCTTCTGTGGAGGCTGAACCCTCCGCAGCAGTTGAGAAGGGGCCCGCCGGGCCGCCACCGGCAGCCTCCTCCCTCCGTCTCGGCCTCTGTGGAGATTAAAGCCTGCACAGAGGCCGAGAAGGAGCACGGGGCCATCGGCAATCGCCACGATCGCCGGCAGCCTCCTCCCTCCTTATTTAATTATTTATTTTTTGGCTTCGGCCCACCAGTTGTCTGAGGGACAGCAACTCAGCCCCTTGCTCAGAAAGGTTGCCTACCCCTGGTATAAAACATGGAGCTGATTTAGCTCATTGCCCCCAAGCCCTGGCAGCTCTGTGCCATTTCTGACCTGCCAATCTTTCACTTTGAGAAGTCTAATTGGACTATGGAATTAATACAGAGTGCTCTGAGAAGGATCTGCCAAGAACAGAAATAAAGCACAGACATTATATTCCATGGTTCTGAAATAAGCCATACATATACATGACAATGAGAACTGAGGCAAAGTAAATAGAGATCTTTTTAACTGAGCTATCACATATAGTTTTGTAACTCGCAAAATGATCCATTAGATATTTCCGAAATATTTTTATCATCCCAGACATGAAAGAAAAGGTCAAGGCAATTTGGCAGTTTGGTACATTTAGCACATTGATACCCTTGGGTTCTTTCAGAAGCAGATTACAACTGAGCAGTGGCACCACTAGGGTTGCTATTATCCCAGGGTAGTAACTCATGCTGTCACCCTCAGGCTGCCTGACACACACCCCAGTCAGGACAGTGGTCTCTCAGGAGTAGATCAAGATTCTGTAGAAGAAAAAGGCTGGTCTCCTTGCTACCGACGCCTATGTTTCTTGGGCCATTCTGGTCTACCTGATGTGTTCACAAGTCCCAGAGGGGGTCAAGGTACCATTTGGCAAAAGGAGAGGCCTCCAGGAGTTCACACACTGAAACCCCTCAGAGAGGAGGTTGTCTGGGGCCAATTCGATGGGGAGATACACATAGGTGTGCTTATTCTTTTGCTCCCCCGACCCCCGGTCTGAAGTGAAGGTAGATACAGGCGAAAGGCCCAATTGTATAGCAGAGAGGCAATATAGCATTCTTGGGTGGAGTCCTGGGGCCCTTGGGGGAAAGGCTTGAGTGCTTAGGCTGTTCTGCAGCTCAGAGCCACCAGACCAATTGTCCATCATGAGAAATCCATCAGACTTCTGAGGAAGAGAGGCTGGCCTCCTTGCTACCAAAGGGGAGGCAGACTTGGACACCCCAAGAGGTCATTCACGTCCAGGCCATTCCAGTCTACCCGCCTTGTTTGCAACTTCCAAATGGGTCCAGGCACCATTCAGCAATGGGAATGGCGTCCAAAAGTTAACCCTAGCATTCCAACTGCATCCCGAATGGTTTCCTTGCTGTGTCTGTGCAGGTGAAGCGGATCCTTTCTTGGACCTTCCTTGGACCCAGTGTCCTCTCTGTGGAGAGTCACAGCAGTTCACTTCACACCAGAAGGTAGTCTCTTCCCAACAGCACACCAGGTGACACCCCCTGTGAGGGGTCATTTGGTGCAGGCCACCCTTCCCACACCCACCTAGTGATGGTCCTGCAGTTGAATATTTAAAAAAAACCAATGACCACAGATGATTTAAATAACTTAAAAGTGTATGATGAACACATTCAAATAGTTATATTTTCTAAACTTTGGTTTAATCTTTAATCAGAATAGAGACTGTAACCAGAAATCAGAAGAAAATTAAGACATGGAAGGGCAGTTATGAAGGAACAAAATAGGATCCTCAAGTATAAACATATATAATATAATATGAAAGTTAACACCATCCATGTTATAGTCTTTAGTTTCTATATATGCTTGTGAAAGCTAGACAGTGAAGAAGACTGAAAGGAAGAAAAATCAAGGCAGGATACAGACCGCCCAAAAAGGTCAGTCTATCCACACCTTGTTTTGCTGCGCGAGGGAGCTGTAGCGGACAAACCGCACGGCTCCCTCACACAGCAAAAAGAACCTTTAAAATGCGGGTTTTTCTTGCAGCCCGTTTGTGACGCCGCAGTGTGCCAATGGCGCACTTGCAGCATCACAATGACACCGGGACATGCAGACGCTAAGCGTCCATTGTGTCAAAATGGTGGCGCCCATGTGTACAGGGCGCTGCCATTTTGACGCTCCCATCACGTGCTAGGAGTGAGGCCAGTATGGGTGGTGCGCCCTCAGCAAACCCCTAGCATGTGACGGGGCGCCGCAAAGGCCCATCTGAAGAGGGCCTAAGTCACTTTAAATGGGGTGCTGGAAGAGAGTTCTATGGATACCATGGGCCTCAAAAAAGACAAATAAATGGATCTTAAAGCAAATCAAGACAGAGCTATTACTAGAAGCCAAAATGATTAAGCTGAGGGTATTTCACTTTGGATATATCATGACATGACATGACTTATTTGGAAAAAAACCAACAATAATTCTGGGAAAGTGGAAGGCTGTAGGAAAGGAGAAAAAGTGCATTACAGATGGATTGAATCAGTAAAGGAAGGTACAGTATGCCAGGCCAGAGAGGGGCTACTCAAGATCAGGGCTCTTGGAAGTTTATAATTCGTAGGAACATCTAACCCACTCATCTGTCCCATTGTTAATGTAATAGACATTGTTAATGTAATAGACAGTAGCTTGTAATAGTATTATCTGGTAGTACTCAAATGTATTTTCTTTCATCACTCATAAACAAAATAGATTACTTAAGTATTTCCATCCCCTCTCCCATTTTCTAAGTAATTTCCCAATTGGGGGGGCTTTACATTATTATTATTATTATTATTATTATTATTATTATTAACCTTTATATATAAAGCGCTATAAATTTACACAGCGCTGTACATACAATCTTTTAGTTAGACGGTTCCCTGCCCTCAGGCTACAATCTAAGAAGACACGACACAAAAGGAGAAGGGAGTGGTGGGGGGAATGGGATCAGTCCGCAGTTCTTCTCCACCTCCGAGGCCTGGACCAAGGCAGATGGACTGGAGGAAGGACTTGGCTTCTTAATGTATGGTTAAAGGAGGCTTCCTGGGTCAGAGAGGGGCTAGCCTCTGGGAATGCTTCTCTAAACATATAGTCTTTAACTCAGTTTTGGAAACTGGGTAGAGAAGTGCATGTGGGGAAGAAAAGTTCCAGAGTAAGGGGCAGCAAGCGAGAAGGGACAAATTCGGGAGGGGGCAGTGGTAGTCCGAACATTGTGGACAGGAGACCTTACTACAAGAGCTGAGGGTCGAGTAGAAATGTAGGAAAAGAAGGTCAGATAAGGTAAGGAGGGGCTTTGAAAGTCAATAATAAAGCTGTACCGAGTGGAAGGGGAAGGGGAGCCAATGAAGGAAAGAGAAAAAGAGGAGAACATGGTCAAAGCGGCGAGTGGATGTGACAATATGTGCAGCTGAATATGGACAGAGATTCAAGGATGGAGGTGTAAAGAGGAAGCGGTCAGAAGGAGGTTACAATAATACAGTAGTTGCGAAACCACTACGGCATGGACTAGAGTCTTGGCAGTAGAGACTGAGAGGAATGGACGGACTTGGCAATGGTGTGAAGAAAGAATCTACAGGCCTGGCAGTGGCCTGGATCTGGGGAATAAATGACAGAGAAGAGTCAAAAATGAAGCCAAGACTGCGGGCTTTATGAACCGGTTGAATAGAAGTGTCGTTGACAGAAACAGAAAAGGAATAGTGAAGGGTGGGTTTAGGTGGAAAGACAAGAAGCTCAGGTCTTAGACATGTTGAGCTTCAGCGCCGAAGCCGGCATCCACTGAGAGATGGCAGTCAGACAAGAAGAAAATTGCTGTTCAAGCCAATCGAAAGGTCAGGGTGGGAGATACAGCTGAGTGTCCGTTGGCGTACGATGAATAGGAAAAACCAAAAGAACTAGGAGTTTACCTAGGGACAGTGTGTATAGAGAGAACAGAAGGGACCCAAGACAGAGCCCTGGGGAACTCCAACAGATAGTGGACAGAGGATGAAGTCTGACCACCGTGTGACCACTGCAAAAGACTCTCTGACAAGAAAGATTTAAACCAGTCAAGAGCAGAGTCAGAGAACCCAAGGTCAGAAAGTAAATCAACCAGGAGACAGGATCAACTGTGTCAAGGCTGCAGACAAATCAAGAAGAATGAGAATAGAGTAGAGGCCATTTGCTTTGGCCCGCAAGAGATCATTTGAGATCTTGGTGAGGGCTTGTCTCTGAAGAGTGCCATGGGCGGAGCCAGACTGGAAAGGGTCAGGATGAGTTGGCTTATTATTCTCGCTGTATTAAGAAACTTAATAAAGCGAGAATAACGACCCGTTCTACAGGCCTGTAGCTACCGTGGGGGGGGCAAGTGGGGCAAGCGGGACACTGCCCTGGGGCCCCCAGCCAAAAGGGGCCCCCCATGTGCCGCCCTCCCTCGCCTACAAATGACTATCTCTCTCCTTTCAGTCTTCCCTCGTTAGCCTGGCCTGCCCCTTTCCCAGCAACAGAGAAGTCAGTACTGGTGGCCATGTGGGGGGAGGCGCAAGGCAGGCAAAAGGAGCCGAGGAGGAGAGGGAGGGACGGGAGGAGAGTGGCGAAATTTCTGGGGCTGCCTCAGGCTGCATCACACTGGAGAAATAACCTGGTTTGGCAGTGTTTTAACTCTTTTCCTTTCTGGCTAAAGAATATGGAATTGTGGGAGGTGGAGTATGTGGTGGGGCCCAGAGCTCAAGGCTTGACTCTTTTCTGGCTCAAGGCTATTGAATTCTGGGAGTTGGAGATGTGTTGTGGGGCCCATAGGTCAAGGCTTAACTCTTTTCTGGCCTCTATTTATGGGACACATCCAAATTTCAGACTTCTATCCAGAAGGAATCAAAACATCCTCATGTTTGTAAGATAGTAGATGTCCTCCTTTTCTAGGATGTGTCCTAGGTTTGAACCTTTCTGCCAGATGAATGTAAAAATGTTTTCCATTTTTGGTAGGATGACCACACGTCCTCCTTTATCCAGGAGGACACTGCCTACATTTCAGCCCTGCCCAGGAGCAATGTCAAAACGTCCTCCATTTTACCAGGGTAGGGTTGCCATATCCCCCCCCCGGCGGGACAGTCCCGGCCTGGGAGAAAGCCTAGGCCGGCTGCCCAGGCTGGGAAGGGCGCGGGGAAAGCTGGCATCGCGGCGATGCCTCGGTGCCGGGCTTCCTCCCCCTCCTCCCGCCTGAGAGGGAGCCTAGGCCGGCTCCCAGGCCGGGAAGGGCGCGGGAGCTTGGCATCGCGGTGATTGCCGCGGTGCCGGGCTTCCTCCCCCTCCTCCCGCCTGAGAGGGAGCCTAGGCCGGTCCCCAGGCCGGAAGGGCAGGGGGAAGCTTGGCACCGGCGATCGCCGGGGTGTCGGGCTTCCTCCCCCTCCCCGGCCTGGGAGGGAGCCTAGGCCGGCTCCCAGGCCGGGAGGGCGGGGGGGAAGCTTGGCATCGCGGCGATCGCCGGGGTGCCGGGCTTCCTCCCCCTCCTCCCGGCCTGGGAGGGAGCCAGGCCAGCTCTCAGGCCGGGAAGGGCGGGGGAAGCTTGGCATCACGCGATTGCCGCCGGTGCCGGGCTTCTCCCCCTCCTCCCGGCCTGGGAGGGAGCCTAGGCCGGCTCTCAGGCCGGGAAGGGAGGGGGGAAGCTTGGCATCGCGGCGATCGCCTCGGTGCCGGCTTCCTCCCCCTCCTCCCGGCCTGAGAGGGAGCCTAGGCGGCTCTCACCGGGAAGGGCGGGGGAAGCTTGGCATTGCGGCGATGGCCTCAGTGCCGGGCTTCCTCCCCCTCCTCCCCGGCCTGAGAGGGAGCCTAGGCCGGCTCTCAGGCAGGGAAGGGGGGGGGAAGCTTGGCAAGTCGCGGCGATTGCCGCGGTGCGGGCTTTCCTCCCCCTCCCCTCCCGGCCTGAGGGAGCCTAGGCCGGCCCAGGCTGGAAAGAGGCGGAGGCTTTCCTCATCGCGCGATCGCCGTGGTGGGAAGCGGCCTCCCCTCCTCCCGGCCTGAGGAGAAGCCCCGCCGGCTCCCAGGCCGGGAAGGAGGCGGGTGCTTGGCCCCTTCATGCGGCGAGGGCCGTGGTGGAAAGCGGCCTCCTCCTCCCCCTGGCCTCGCGGAGGCCTTGGAGGCCCCCGCGGCTGGAGCTCCGACTGCGGAGTTGCCTCAAAGGCCTCGCTGGGGCCGGGAGGGAGCGCTCCCGGCTGGAGCTCCAACCGCGGAGCCTTCCCAGGCCTTGGAGCGGGTTATGTCCCCATTTTTCTTGAATGGCTTACATTTTGGGGTAAATTTTGTCCTACATCTTTCTACATTTGTCCCGGTTGGTGGTAGAGAATTAGACAACCCTACCCCAAGGAGCCACAACAAATGGCTCCTTTGTCCACCGCAACAGAGGGCCCATAAGCACCCTGTAGCGGCACTATGAACATCCTCATGCGCTGCAACCTTTGGACACACTGCATAAGCCACATCATCGACATGCACTCCATGTAAACGGCGGTGTCCGAAGATGGTGTCATGGCTCAGTGGGACTCAGGACATAAAAAATATAGGGGCCCCAAATGTACTTTCTGCACCAGGCCAAAGGCCTACGGGCCTGTCATTCTAGGACCTTAGAAAGAAAAGGAAGAAGAGAAATGGACAATAGCTAGAGAAAGAAGAGAGTTGGGAGATGGTTCTTCGAATGTGGGGAAACGAGAGCATGTTGTAAGTCAGAAGGGAAGGAACCCATAGAAGAAGAGAGAGAGATTAAAGATATAGGAGGAGCAGGGCAGAAGAGAAGGGCTATAGAGATTAGGAGACGGGAGGGATAGGATCGAGAGAGCAGGTAGTAGGTTTGGAAGAATTTAGCAGCGTAGAGAGTTCATCTAGACGAGAAACAGGGGGAACCCGAGAGTTTATTAGTAAAGGTACCAGGAGGTTAGTGGTAGGGGACATCCCGACCTTTTAAAAAACTTTGAACAGTACCCCAACCAGACTATAGATTGTTGGAGAGGGGTTGCCTTGTGATAACCAGGATCTACTTGCTAATAATCTACCACGGCTATTTTGAAGCAACATAATCTAACACCTACTCCTAAAAAGCCCAGAATGTGAATCTGAAGTTGAAAAAAGAGATTGAGGATGCATCTGGTCTGCTGCAGAAAGTTTCACATACACCAGATGGCACAGCTACTTATAAAGAGAGCTGATGGCTTGGGGTGATGCTTGAGCAAATAGCCAATTAAATAATCTCTATTCAACTGCAGCAGTTGCTTTTTTTCTCGTCCAAGGACGGTCAATGTACTTGGTGTGGTATTAATCCATTGAAGCAATCAATCCAGTTTGTAAATGCATATATTACTGTCCTAATGTGTATTTGTTTATATTTCTCTTTCGGTTTTTATGTGATAATATATAGGGGAGGAGCCAGAGCCATATGGTTGACATATGCTAGAAAACACATCCCAGCTGAAATAGTCAATGAAGGATTCTACAATAAGAGCCATGGCCATATACCCTAGGGTAAAATCAGTAGGTGCATTTTAATTAGTTACTACTGGGTCACCCTGCCTTACTTAAGCCTCCTTCCATTGGACAGGATACAAAAGACTGGTACTTACCATGAACCTCCTTCTAATATGTGAAAAGAGGCCTGCATTGCTGGGTCCAGTTGCCTGCCCTCTCTGATGCAACGTAGGGGGGTAGGCCCATACCCATCAAAAATTTCCAGAATGACAAATAGACATGTGTGGCCAGGCAACACCAGTATGTGGCCAAGATGGCAAAAGTTATTAACAAGGAACAACACACAGGGATTGCAGAAGTTTGCTTGTGCATTAGCCAACAGGGAGACATGACCTACCTCCTCATCTCCTGAAATCTTGGCCAGTTAATTGAGTACAAACATTTTTGCACTTTGAACTAGGTTTGCGCAGCACTGAAGTGAACTCAGGCTGCAAGAGAAAGTGGGAAAAGGAGAGAAACTGGGAGATTTAAAGCAGGTGAAATAGTGGGATGAGGATTAAATAAGGCTGTCCCAGAAAATTGAGAGAACTGGATGGTATGCAGGCTCTCATTCCAATCCACTACTGATTTTGAAAAGCAGATTTTTTTTCTGTATCCAGAAGAGCTGGAGGAAAGGACAATTTAAGGAGTCAGAAAGGGTTTGCTTATGGAACCCCTGCCTAACCTATAGGGGGTCTAGGCTCTCATCAAAGGCAAGGCTCTGGCCCTCCCTGGAGCCTGTAAAGGGCCTCTCCAATTCTTTCCCTTTCCCAATCCCTATCTAGTGCCTGGGTTGGTATTTCTATCATACCCCCCACAATGGCATTATTATAATCTCCGTCCCTTTATTTTATGCAAACATTTCCACTGTGTATTGAGTTGTATTTGCAGATTCATGGATTGCCTGAAAAGTTACTGCATATAAATCCCTACTCCTCCTCCTATTTGAATATTCTTTTTGAAATCTGTTACCCATGAGGCGGGCCTGCACCCGCCCCTTCCCTGCCAGATGGGGGCCTGGTATCTGCAGTGGAAGCCCCAGAGCCCCAATCTGCCACTTCCCAGGCCTTGGGGAAGCAGCAAAACAAACCGCTTCCCCCCACAGCCTGGAAAGGGGTGTCCTTGGGCATCATGCCACAAGGACATCCCATCAGCTGTGGGGAAGGGAGAAGGGGGCCACTGCGCCTCTTTAATAATAATTAATAAATAATATAATAATAATAATAATAATAATTTTATTATAGCCCGCTTTTCCAGGTAGATCAAGCGGGTTACAACAAGGCAAAAAAACATCGCTGGCGTGGATGTTTAAAGGCTGCCCAGCGATACATGTCCCAAAAAGGAGCCTGTTTTTGGAGCTCTTCCCATGACGCTGAAAGCGCCCTGCAGCATCACAGGGATGTCATGCCTGTGCCGGCGCATTTGGCTGCAGCACGCCTGTGACATCATAATGGGGGCGCCCGTGATAACAGGGCACCCCTTATCATCACCCTGCCGCAACGTGCTAGGGTGGTGGGGCGTGCGATTGTGGCCACCTCAGGTAACTCTAGAACATATCCACACCAGTGCAAGTGCTGGTCTGGAAGCACCTTAGTCACTCCCTACATTCTTACCATTCACTTACACAGATTGCCAGATTTTCCCAACAGCAACACAAGACAGTCCTATGTAGGGCAACTCAGGACTGGCCAGCACACATGACACAGGCTTCCATAATATCTTGGAGAAAGTCTGATTGGCATACGCTTATTGTGCCCATGTTTTCAGTCCCAGAGTTGAAACAGCCAAACTAAACAAAATGCCTGAAAACCCTAGGCTTTTCCCACAAACATTTCAATAAATGTTTATGTGATCATTTTTTGCCTCCCAGTACAGTGGCCCTTCTTATCCACCGGAGTTCTATCCTGGACGGACACACCCCATGGTTTTTAATGGCAACATTCATGGTGCAGCTGGCCCTCCCATTACCAAGTGCACAGATGGCTATTAAAGTCAATGGGCGTGCCACAGGTGATAGGT
Source organism: Sceloporus undulatus (assembly GCF_019175285.1). NCBI lineage: Eukaryota > Metazoa > Chordata > Lepidosauria > Squamata > Phrynosomatidae > Sceloporus > Sceloporus undulatus. Next base: position 171,324,116 of record NC_056522.1, on the reverse strand, counting down.
TTTGATCATTCATTGTGAAACGGTACAAAAATAAAAAATAAAAATACTAGGCCAAATACATGTACTATGTGAAAAATACTGAAGATTAATTTTGAAATTAATCCCAAAATCTCTCTATTAAATATGGTAAATAAAATATCAAGACAGGTGAAAAGAGATACTGGAAATTAATGTTAATGAGAATTTCTAGCACAAGAATAAAATAACTCCATCTTTAGATGACTGGGCTATTCAACCTATTAGAAATTATTGAACTTCGTAAATAACCAGTGGTTTTAAATGAAAAGTATATGAAAGAGGTAGAGAACCAATGGGCTCCAATTCTAACTTTTTGTAGAAATAGTTGGAAGGAATAACAGAGATGAAGGTGCAGATGGCAAATAAGGATAATCCCACTTTCTAAACTATACAAACAAACCACTGCTTGAATTACAAGAAAATTTTAAAAATCAGAAGGCAAAAAAGTCAATGGGGCTTGCCATCAGTGGATGCTTAAATCTGTGAATGACAAGCCCACGATTGGGGTGGACATGCTGTATTAAAATTTCAGGTTCATCTTGATCATTTGCATATTCTACATGGGTTGTGCAGTCCTTCTTCTTCCTTCCTCTGTTTCCCCCTATTTACATATGATAGATACCTGCAACACCTTTCCAGGTTATTTTTGGGAGACATTGAAAAAAACATGAAAGTCTCCTTAAACAAGTATAAAGTGCATTTTTCTGAGCTCTGCATAGCAACAGAAAAAGACAATTCATTTCACTTTGGATCTTGAAGGCTGTGTGTGTGTCTCTATGTATGTTGTCTATTCCGACTATTCTAATATGCGAACCTATCATGTGTCAGTGAGGTTTTGCCCTAGGCTGTAAAATGTCTCAGGTGTATGAAATGTGCTAAAGGGGAAATGCTGACACAAAGGAAGCTGATGAAACTTCAGCATGGAGTTGTGTCATAACAGTTCAATACAGCACAGTCACTTTGGACACATGACAGGAAGATGAAGCACTAGCAGTGGGTTGGATCAGATTCCTAGCCTGTGTTTGTGTATATAAGGAAGAATGCTCCAACAGGTACACAACAGGTTAGGTGGATGTCAGTTGGTAGCGGAGCATTATGTCGGATGGTGTAAATATTGCTGTATTGTGCTTGTAAATATTTTGCTGCAACAAAGATTAAAAACAATTTTGGAAGAACCTCAGCAGTCATGAGTGAAACTCTGTTCGGAAGCAGAGGTTTTTGACTCCAGCTAATTCCAGGCTCAGCAGTGGTATTTGCTTTCCTGGCTGGTAGTCTTCTACATATGGACTCAGTTTTTCCCAGTGGCTAACATCATGGCGTTTTCTTAGCAAGATTTGTTCAGAGGAGATGTGCCAGTGCCTTCCCCTGAGGCTGAGAGGATGTGATTTGCCCAAAGTCACCCAGTGGGTTTCATGCCAAGCTGGGAATTGAGCCCTGGTCTCCTGAGTCATAGTCTAGCATTCAAACCACTACACCACACTGACTCTTGTGAACTTTTAGAAAAATAGGTGTGACATCTCTTACAATGAACTTTTAGAAAAATAGGTGTGACATCTCTTACAACACTTTTCAAATAATGGTAACAATAACCAAGTTAGTTAGCTTCATTCCTAAAGTAATTTGAATTAATAGAATCCTTCCTTCCCAAAATCTTTATTGCAGATCACTTGCAAGACAGTTGATAATCGGTTGACAGATCAAGCTCAGAGTGGGGTGAAGCAATTCATAACAAAAGAAATTACCTATGTTATGTTATTTACACCTTATGAAATGCAGCATAAAGAATGCTTTTTCTAAACTTATTGATAAGTTAATCTTCTAGTTAGTCCAGTTGCAAATAAAGAATGCTGCAAAGTTGGAGCAGGAGACCAGTAATCCAGATTTTTCACTTCCATCTTCTCTCTTTCTAATTCTAGCTGCTTCTCCTTGAGACGGAAAGGAATACTGGCAAGAAAGAGATAGAGGAGAAAAAACAGACAGAGTGACTGCCACAACCCAATGACCTTTTGGCTTCAAAAGCAGAATTTTCCCACATCAGTGGGACAGTGTGATCTGATGCACAGCCACAGGTAATGGAAACCCTGGTCTCCACAGTCAGTCCAGTGCTCAAGCCACTACACCACGCTGGCCCTCACCCCCCAGAAACATGTCTTTTGTTTTGTTGCTAGTTCAGAGACATGCAATCTTCAGCCTAATGACCTGCCCTCTCATTTTGTGTGACCAAAAGCTTCTCCTACTGCTGCCCAACTATTCCCTCTCTATCATTTCAGTGACTATCATAGAACAGAGGCAGGTCAACCATTCTCCTAGTAGTCCTGATAAAAATTGCCCTCCAGTTTTTAAAAGCAGCAGATGTGGGGAATGATTCCCATTGAAATTGCAGGACAGCCAAGTGTTATAACTCCCCTTCCGTACCCTGCTCAAACGATGGATAGATGACAGCTGAACTGCAGGGGATGTGCAACTTAAAAATAACTATCTGTAAAGCTTCTTTATGTGACCTGTAAGTGTACGCAAGTGTACGTGAAGGAGGTTGTAGAAGATTGTGCACAGTGACTAATATTTATCTCATGTGAAATACTACTTTAAAACCAGGACTTTTCATTAAGTTGTGCACACATTGTATTAAAAAAAAAAACCAAGTGTGTTAAATACTGAAGTTAATTAAAAAGGCTTAACAAAGATTAGAATATAGTTGTATTTTTAAACCTCATTTTTTTGTGGATATACTTTCATTGTATGGTCTCATTCCCTTGATCTGAGGTGGCTTAGCCACCACAGGAGGGAGTTAAAGCTTCACAGTATTGCAGCCAACTTCGAAGAACAAGAGAAATTAAAATTAAGGCCATAAAATCTCTGCTTTATGCCCTTAAATTTTTTTTATTTCTTTTATGCTATATCATCCATGATGATCTCTGCCAATACACAGCAGCACATAAAGTAAAATGAAGTAATAAAATACACAATCAGAATATACAAATTAAAAATGTTGAAAGTATTTTGTAATACAGTCAGCCTTTCCCTTATGTAGGGGATCTGTTCTGGACCCCCCCCCCCCCCCCCCTGTAAGGGAAAAAGGGGGGAAACAATAAGTTGTATGCATACAGGGTAGTGCGCCTTGTGTGGCATGAGTGTGTGCGCGCTTCATTTAATTATACTGCTGCTTCAGCGTAAACTGAAAGCCGCAAAAGGGAAGCCCGTGTATGGCGCATGCTGCCTGTGCTGACAACCAAAAGGACTTGAATGCCTTTGAAAGTCCAAGCTTTGGCTCCTACAGACAGATATGTGTGTGTGTGTGTGTGTGTGTGTGCATGTGCTATCAAGTTGCCTGTTGACATATGGAGACCCCATGGATTTCACAGGGTTTTCTTAGGCAAGGAATGCTCAGTGGTGGTTTTGACAGTTCCTTCCTTTGAAATATAGCCTGCAGCAGCTGGTATTTATTGGAAGCCTCCCATCCAAGGACTAACCAGGGCTGATCCAGCATAGCTTCCATGATTTCATGAAATCTGGTGTTTTTATGGTATTTTCCATAGTTCTGTGGGTTTTTTAAAATATCAGAACAACATTTTTGTTGACCTGGAATATTTTCTTGCACCTTCCAGCACCAGATGCAATGTTTTATTCCCACTCTCCCACTGGAGGCCTGGTAGGTGTCAATGTTCAGATCATTTCACTGCCAAGTCAAAATCTAGTTTTTTCATAGAATCAGACTCATAGAGTTGGAAGAGACCACAAGAGCCATCGGTCCAACACCCTGCCAATCAGGAAATCCAAATCAAAGCATCCCCGACAGATGGCCACCCAGCCTCTGTTTAAAGACCTCCAAGGAGGGAGAATCCACCACACTCCAAGGAAGTGAGTTCCACTGTCAAATAGTTCTTACTTTCAAGAAGTTCATTCTAATGTTGAGGAGGAATCTCTTCCTGGAGATTGCATCCACTGTTCCATGTTCTAGTCTCTGGAGCAGCAATAAACAAGCTTACTCCATCCTCAACGTGACACCCCTTCACATATTTAAATAGGGCAAAAAAGACATATAAATGTCTCATACATGGGTAATCATTACCCAAAGGGAAGTGAACATCTTGTATGGAGAAGCTTTTAGGACTATGAACACAACTTAGATTAAACATGGGCCGAGTGCTACATAATTAATTGATAATTAATAATCACAAAGTTGCCTCAGAATGCCAACACCTTGTTGTCCAGAGGTCTTGTGATCCCACCCCAATATAACTGTGATGGTGCTGAAGAATTCCTGGTTTTATTGGAACACTCTCACACAGCTTCACTTCAGAAGTCTCATTTTCCTAACAATTCATTGCTTTGAATTTAAGGTAATATTACATAACTACTCCTAATAAGAAAAATTCACAGATAAATGAGAAATCCTAACAATTTTATAGTGGTGATTCTTTTAAATGCAGCCTCTCTCACAGTAACAGAACCAGTTTGTCCTTTCGTGACCACTCATACACCTATTGTATGAGCATTCATGTAAGGTACCTGGATATACAATGAACTTTGCTTTCACAACAACTTAAAAATGTAGAACAGCCAGAACATGGTAAATCCCACTTTATAATACAGCTGGATAGTAGACCAGAAAGTTGATAAGATATTTCCATGTAATTTATGCCAGCCTGAACAAAACTACCATGCTGAAAACAGTCAGCTTCTTATGGTTCTTTTTTTTTTCATTTCACCATGTTTGTTTATAACAGATGCATATGAATACCAATTCTTTAGTGTGATCTCACACTATTTCCAAGTCAGACACTGAAAGCAATCTATTGCGAGATTAAATGCAAAAGATTAATCTAAAGCCTCTTGGGTGTACTAATGCAATAGTGGTAGAATTCAAAGATATACCTGTGTTAGTTTGGATCAGTATGCAAAGGGATGTTGTAGCACCTTTGAGACCAACTTTCTTTCTCTCAGTTAGTCTCAAAGGTGCTATAAGATACTAATGAAATCAGTACATTCTGGAAACAAATAACAACAGGATAAAACAGCAAATCAAATATAGATATGGATATGGATATATAAAATATTACATACATACCAAGAAACTGCTGGTAAGCGTTGGAGAGGTATAAACGTATCTGGTTTCTTTGTGTACATATCACTGTTAAGAGGAAAGCAAAAAGCTAAATAACCATCTTGATCATCAAAGTTTATTTTCTATTGGGATTATGCTGTTTCCATATGCAAGTTTTCAACTCCCAGTTTGTAGTGAAAATTGTATTTGTACTAAGGTTCTTTTAGTAATAAAATCCACATTTCTTGTTCCATCCTGTGTAGGTTTTTAGGGGTTGGATAGCCACCCTGCAGAGATGTTTTACCTATGCATTTCCTGCATGGCAAGGGTGTGGATTAGATGACCCTTGGGTCCCTTCCAACACTATGGTTTTCAGGAGCCTACAGGTCATTGTATCTAATACTTTGGTTGAATTCTACCTCAGAATCTTGAAACTGATCAGAGTATGTCTGGCTTTCCAGTCCTAGAATGTGTGGACATTTTGGGATGGTGACAACTACAGATTGTCCTGGGTGGCAGTAAGTTGCCCGAAGCCACAGATGTGGTGGATAGATGTGGGAACCCTGGCATTGTACCAGCCTTTATAACTGTGACATGACCATTTTCCAGGTGATAATTTTCTGGGATTGACATATGAGCAGCACCTGATATGCCAATTGTCTGTTACACTCTTGCATGTGCTGGAGGAAAAAATTGCAATACATCTGTTTCCCAGCCAAAACATGGTTAAATATGGGGTGGTTTAAACAAAATGCTATCCCTCACATAGATGTTATAAACTGCCTTGTCCCACATGGTCTGCTTCTAAGTAAAGGCAACCCTTTTCTCTTGGGACAACATTCAGAGGTGAGACCCAAACAGAAACAACTGTCCAACACAGTGTTGGCACACCAGCTCTAGATTTTTCTCCCCAGGAAGATTCACCTGACTTTATGTGATATCTCTGTGACACAAAGTGAAGAGTTATTATTTTTTGCATATTTGCATTCTTTTCTTAAGAGTTCTTAATGTAACCAAGCAATCATATTTTAACAATGCCTCAATAAATGGACTAAGCGCCATATTAAAGGGGATGGCTTTATTTACAGTGTTGGAGAGAAAATGGACAATGTTTTATATGAGAACTAATTGAGCAATTATATCAGAAACAGACAAGAGAAAACAAGAAAGTGATATGGCAATGGTAAATATACCAGACATATGATGGTGCTGGGGGTTTTATGTTTTAGGGCTGTGCTCTGCTTGAGTATGTACATAGTTTAAGGGGCCAGGGCTAATGCAGAGATGATGTGAATCCCTGATTTGATTGAGGATGGCATTAGATCTGTCTAGTGGCTCCCTCTGGATCCCGGTGAACAGGAGCTTAGAGGAAAACAATGGCATTTTGTAGGGTGATTTGTAGAGAGGTTTGAAGGGAAGGACCAGACTGCTATAACACTGCATCTGTAGGGGAAAGAAACATGAATGGTGAAGAAGTTGCTGCAGGGACCTGCAATACCTGTGCTATCTTTGTTTTTCTGCCTGAGGATGTGAGGTGCTATATCTTGATCAAATGCAAGCGGACTGTCCAGTTGGAAAGACAATCAGCCTGCACTTGATAAAATGTGGCAGCCTGAAGCTCATAAAACTGCTTTTGCCATGTCTTACCTGGAAGAGATCTCCTCAGATGAGGAAAAGGAAAAGGAGAGCCAAGATAACAAACTCCAGTTGGAGTCAGAGGAGGCTGGTAGTGCTCTCATGGCACTGGCAGAATCAGAGCCTGGACCATTCCATGCAGCTCCTGAAGATTATGAGGAAGACACAGAGGCACTTCATCCTGTATAGTGTTGTAGCTTAAAACACCAGTTGCAAATGGACAGGAAATGCTCTGATCCACTTTAAAAGGAAAGTGCTGAGCTAATTGAAAACCTCCTTGGAGGCTTAAGATGGATATCTTCCAGCAAGCCTACCCACCCAATCTCTTGTAAGGACTTCACCCCCACTCTTCTATTTAGGATGATTGTATTGTTCTTAAACTGTTTTTAACGATGAATATTATATGTTTTATTGTTGTATACTGTTGTTGTTGCTCAACTGTAATCCCGCTTCGATCCACCTGGAAGAGGCGGGAAAATACAAATAAAATTATTATTATTATTATTATTATTATTATTTAATTAGGCCAGTGGTGTTGTTTTACAGTTGTCTAGAAATTCGTTTAGCAAAGGCTTAACCATTGAGGCAGACAAATTTTTATTTATTCTCTGCCCTTGTTATATTTTTATTGTTATACTTTTTTACGTTCTTTTTTATTAATAGATATTTCTAATTTTAATTGTATTATGTTTAATTCTGTTTTAAGGGGAGAATCTGAGATATAATATTGAATGTGGATATTTTAATGTGCAGTGAGCCAGTTTGATTGTCTCGTCACAGAAAAGCGGGATAAAAATAAAAGTATTATTATTATTATTATTATTATTATTATTACAACAAGCTTCAACACCGCCTTTGTAATCTTATTTGATGTCACTGATTTTGTGGCTCTCTGAACTTCAGCATGTACTTTGAATTACTCTTTCCGGGAACTCTCTAGTTGGCTTTGGACCTTGCTCAAGGTTGCTTTTCATATTGGGACCTCAGGCCACTTGAACTATGCTTCTGCTTCTACTGATGATACATTGTGTATGACTGGGGTCTGGCCCATTTTTTTCACTCTCTATTTCTGTGGACAATTGCCAGCTTTACACAGGATACGTTTTCTGAACAGAAAACAGATAATTTATTTGCACAAAAAAGTGTTTTTCTCCACAGAATAATTCCAGAACAACACTTTGGAATGTCAAATCCCAGGGGAAAAATGTGCACAATTTTCACTGTTCTAGTATTTTTCCTGACAACTATCATGAAATGCTCTTTTTTTAATGTTAGAATAAATAATTGTGAATATTCTTTTCTTTGCTAATGAGAAATCATCAAAGGGAAATGAGTTGAGAGCAGTTTCTTAAAGATGGATATTGAAGGCACTTGGGCAACAATGTCCAAACAAAGCCAATATGGACATACAAAGAACTTTCAGATGAGCTAAGATTTCAAAGAGACCTGTATAAGGAATGGAAGAACAAGGGAAACACCAGAAGGGAATACAAATAAAAAGTAAGCATTGGAGAGGGAAAGTCAGAAAGGCTCATAATGATCTCAGGCTTGCTAGAGAAGTGGTGGGTTAGGGACTATGTTCAGAACAAAAGGAAAATCAAGGAAATAGGGGCTATTGTGTGAAGAAGATGATGAGATGTTAACACAGGACAGAGGGAAAACTTAACTGTTCAGAGCATGCATTGCCTCAGACTCCTCCTGAAAGAAAAACAGTACAAAAGTGGACAAATATAAGATGAATAATGTCAGGCTTAATGACATCTGAAAAGTATCTTAACAGAGTACAAACTGAATGTGACTGTGCTTTAGCAGCAATTCTAGGTTTCCTCAATAGGTATAAGTCTCCAGGTTGAGGGAAGTTATAATCCCACTGTATTTGAGCACATCTTACCTGGAATACTGTGTCTACTTCTGGGCATCAAGTTCAAGAATAATATTGAAAAGCTGGAATGTGTTAAATGGAGGGCAACAATATGGTAAAAGGTCTGGACACCAAGTCCTGTGAAGAACAGCTTAGGGAGTTGGATATGTTTAACCTGATGAAAGAGAAGATTAAGGGGTTGATATGACACCCATAGTTAAATACCTGAAAGGATCTCATATACAAAAGATGGAATGAGCAGCTGCTTCAGAGACTAGAGCATGAATCAATGGATTTAAACTGCAATAAGAGAATCAAGCTAAACAGTAGGAAGAACTTATTGACCGTAAGAGCTGTTTGAGAATGGCATACATTGCCTCCAAGGGTGATGGACTCTTCATCTTTGAAGGTCTTCAAGCAGAGATTGGATGCCCATCTCCCACAAATGATTAGCTGTGTATTTTTGCATGGCAGCACGTTGAACCAGATGGTGTTTGTGGTTCCTTCTAACTCTATGATGCTACAGCATGTGGGAAAAGACTGTAGATTATGATACAGGAGGCAAATGTCCTCCCCCCCCCCCCCCCCCACCCATTTGCATGATTGGGGGGAAGATTATCACACCCCTACACGCCTATCCCATTTTTCTCCTGTTGGTAAACAGTAATGGACAGGTCTTTGGGTATTAACAGAATACCCAATGATGCATCCATTACTGTTTATCGATGGGAGAAGAATGAGATAAGCGTGCAGGTGTATGATAATCTTTCTCCCAATTGTGCAAATGAGACAATTTAACGAAGAGAGGAGGTTGCTTGGCTCCTCCGTGTGATAATCCCCTGTGTGAATTATCCTGCATTTTAAGTCACACACACACACACACAAAGCATTGTACTGGAAACAAGTCAGTGGCACGTCCTGGACTATTTCTCTCATAGGGAAATCTCAGGACAAAGTGAATAGAAAGCTTCTGTACCTTTATCGTTAGTTGTAGCAGAAAAAGGTGCAGGCTATAATTCAAGGTTAAGAAAGGCACCATCTGCTAAAATTCTTCTGGTCACTGTTAAAAGTGTTCTGAAGCCCTGACTTCCTTTGATCGGGTGACTCTCAAAAACATTAATTTTAGGACACTTTATATGTGTTTTTTGTGGATTTTATGGGCTATGTGGCCATGTTCTATAAGAGTTTCTTCCTGATGTTTTATCAGCATCTGTGGCTGGCAAAACATCAGGAAGAAACTCTTCTAGAACATGGCTACATAGCTCAAAAAAACCACAAAAAACTATGGATGCCAGCCATGAAAGTCTTCGACTTTATATGTGCAGTAACTCAAAAAACTGTCAGTTCTTCAGCTGAAGTCTAACAAGGTATGGGACTCCAATCGCTCTCGACTAATAGTTCACTGGGACATAATCAGCATGGATAGCTTTCACTTTTTACCCACCTTTCTCTCTTCCCAAAGATTCTTCTGCTCTGCATACTTATCTTCCTTGCTGCTCTGGCCACAGTGCTTAGTGTTAAAAGCAGTGAGATCTTTCTCTCTTTCAGCACCTGGAGTGTGGCTACAACTATGGGTCAGCTATGAGTCAGGTCCCTGAAGTACTGGGAGATGTACCCTTATGGTTTCTCCATATAGCCCAACACCTATGGTTTTCATAAAGCTGATGAGTTTGTGTTAGCCAAAAAAAAAAAAAAAGAGCAATATAATTTGAAGAAAGTTCAAGCATAAGGCGATATCTATGAAGCTATCTGGCGTAGGCGATCTGAAAGGCTACATTATTGCATAGAAGCCTGCCTGAGATTAAGGTCTTTTAAGAGAGACCCTTCTTTCAGTCCTGTCATGACCAGAGGCATATTTGGTGGGAGAAGCAAGAGAATGCCTTCTTGGTGGCCACTCACAGGCTTTAGATGGGGTTCTCTGCTAAGGGTAGTTAGACTGGCTGTCTTCCAGGTGTCCTTCTGGTGGCTGGCAAATACTTTTCTACCCCTTCAGAAGATCTTTGGCTTACAAACTAATCTCTTGTTGAAGGCAGCAACTGCTTGGATAGTGGTTCTGTCTTTCTGACTGTGTCTTTGTTTCTTTTTTAAAATGTTAATTTTAATGTTAAGTTTTTGTTTTTGTTAATTATGTATTTTTTATTGTGAAGTTGAAGGCTTTCTGGACGGCATCCATAGTATTTGTGGGTTTTTCGGGCTATGTGGCCATCTTCTAGAACATAGCCACATAGCCCAAAAAACCCACAAAAAACTATTTTTTTATTGTTAGTCATCTTCATAACCTTCTTTTAGTAGAAAGGCAGAATATAAATTTAAGAAATAAAGGGGGGAAAAGAAAACTTACCTCCCAAAATTCACTGGAGATCTTATTGCTCCTGTTTTATGAAAGTTTGTACTTTGCTCTGGACAAGCATAGGGGTGGTCACCTGATGTCACAAATGGTATGCCATTTCTGGAGGCAATTTGATCCACTATGATTTCCACACAAAAAAAGGTATATTTAAATAAGTAATCTGTACCCATTTGTATTTAGAAAACCATCATTATCCAGATGGGGATGCAGGTCCATACATGCCAGAACATTAATTCAAATATAGGCATGTTGACATAAACCAGAAATTGCTTACTTAAAGTTTAAATAGTATATTTTCCTTCAGTTAGTTTTGATAACTGTGCAGAGCTACTTGCTGAAAGACTCAAAGGCCAAGGAAAGAAAGTTTTCCATAGGTTTCCTCCTTCTCATAGCAGTCTCTTCATCTAATTTATACTGGTGGGGGGCTGCTGAGGCCTCAGTCTTCTGGCAAGGCTTGTGGAAGGAATAGCAGAAAAAACAGGAGTATTCCTTTTGTGAACATTCATCAGTTAACCAACTGGATTATTTCTGCAGTGTGTTTTGGACCAATGATGCTAATCATGCAAAAAGAAGAACAAGAACAAGAAGAAGAAGAAGGAAGGAAGGAAAGAAAGAAAGAAAGCCTAATTTTCACCTTATTTTTGATTAAAATGCTTAAAATTAACTATGGCTCCATCCACACTGCAAAAATAATTCAGTTTGACGCTACCTGAACTGTGATGGCTCAATGCTATAGAATTTGGGGATTTGTGAGACATTTAACTTACTTTGTCAGATAGCTCTGTTGCCACAACAAATTACAGTCCCCAGAATTCCATAGCATTGAGCATTGGCAGTTAAAGTGGTGTCAAACTGGATTATTTCTGCAGTGCGGATACTGCCTACATTGGTCTTGCATGACTAAAAAAATAAGTAATGGACAACACCCACAGGAATAATAAGCAATAAATATTAAATAAAAATCTGAAAAAATTAAAGTAGTCCTCCCTGTTCTTTTCAAAGAGCTGGTTATTGAGCTGGAAGAAAATATGAATTATCTATACATCTGAAAATTTTGTAATTTATATAACTCAAATGTATAGGTTCAATGTAAAAAAGCTAATGTTTGTTTGTTTGTTTGTTTGTGTTATATCCTGCTTTTTCCTCAGCATAGGAATCAAAGTAGGTCATAACCCTTTAAAAACACAGTACAGCTAAAAAAAACTATAAATACAAAAGTTAAAACACAATTATACTAAATTTAGATTTTAAAAGCACAAATACGTGTTAAATGCAATTTTAGAACACATTTAAAACAGAAGGCCCTCTCCCATATTTTCAACCAAGCTCTCTTAAGTTTCAGTTATTGGTAGTATGAAATTTCAGCTAAAGTATGTTGGTCCCAACAAGATTTGGAATGCCATCAATGCAGTTACGATGTTAAGGTTAAATATAAAACCATTTAGGGAGTTTTACCGAATTTCTTCCTTCCTAGACGCATCTCCACAGTCATTTCAGATGAGGTAGTTTTGTTTCTGAGGTGGATACCATCAAAGATACACTTCTTTCCATTATGATATGTACGATTACCAGACGTTGGGTAAAAAGTCCATTCCATGGCTGAGTTCTTATTTACTGCTAAAGAAAAAGTCAAAGTGAGGAGGAGGAGGAAATAAACTGTGAACATGCTGAATTTAGCATATACAGTTGTGGACAGTAGATCAGTATGTGCGTGTTCTACAGCACACTCTATGTGTGTGTGTGTGTGTGTGTGTGTGTGTGTGTGTGTGTGTGTGTGTTGTGTGTACATGCCCTCATGTTGCTGTTGACTTATGGTGACCCCATTTCATAGGCTGTTCTTAGGAAAGAAATCCTCAGAGGTGGTTTTGACAGTTCCTTCTGAAATACGGTGGACTCTTGTTATACGCTAGAGTTTGGTTCCCAAATCCCCTGTGGATAACAAAACCTGTGGATGTTCAAGTCCCATTAAATATAATGACATAGCAAAATTGTGTCCCTTATTAAAAAATGAAAAATCAAGGTTTCATATTTGAAATTTATACTTTTTTTGAACATTTTCAAACCGTGGATGCTTGAATCCATGTATTTAAAAAAACTGTCTATAAGAAGGGCCAACAGTATAAACTACAACATTTGGTATTCATTGGCAGTCTCCCATCCAAGTACTACCAGGGCTGACTTGGATTATCTTCAAAGATCAGATGGGATCTGTTGCCTTTAGGGTATTTAGGCCTAGTATTTAGGCCTAGGGTATTTAGCACAATACATGGACATGGACACATAGAAATCTGACATGGGGAGGAAGTATTATACAGTAATAAAGCACCAACTTTGCGCACCTCCTTCTATAAGGCATCTGAGCCACTCTTTTGAGCCAACTGCTTGCTTAACTAGATGAACATCAAGGGATATGTATCAGCCTTATACCAGTGTTTATTTGCATCATTGGCTCTGAAGAACTCAGAAAGTACTGTATTTTCTGGTGTATAAGACTACTTTTTAACCCAGGAAAATCTTCTCAAAAGTCGGGGGTCGTCTTATACGCCGGGTGTCGTCTTATAGGGCAGGTGCTGAAACCTCTGAGCCGGAATGGAGACTCTATGGTTGCCGCATATAGTGGGGGGAGCTCAAAAACGGCTGCAGCCGCATCCCCACCATATTCAATGATCGTATGAAAGCAGCTACCGCTCTGATAGTCTTGGAGACAGGGAGGGCTGAGCAGGCAGGGAGAGCTGACCAATCCAAGCAGGCTTTGTGTACAACAAAGTTTCCTGCTAAGTACCTGCATGTCATTTGAATTAAAATTACGATATTGAAATCAAATCTGATGGGTTTTTTTAATTTTTATTTGGTGTGCTTTGGAAGAGGGGTAGTCTTATACTGTGAGTATATCCCAAACTCTATATTTTAACTGGAAAAGTTGGGAGTCGTCTTATACGCCCAGTCGTCTTATACACCGGAAAATACGGGTAAGCATCCCAGCAACCATCTGAGGCAATTAGGTTACAGATGGCCACTTGGTTAAACTACCTGAATCAACTATTAGAATTGCCATCACTATTATTCTGAAGGAGGAATGCATCGTGGCTTGTTTCCACTTAATAATGAAGATTTTAGTAGGAAAAAAAACAGCTCAGAAATCCAGAAACAGAAGAATCCCATTGCAAGGCTGTCTCACAAGCACTGGCAGTAAAGGTTCTCCCTTTTGATAACAAAATTTTCACATTAGCAACAGCAATTTCTTACATGTCATCTGTAATACTTGACAAAATTAATTTCTTTTCCACAGAAGTATTTAAAAGCTTGGACTTAAATTCGCTGTTAGTGCATATGATGTGGAGTAACAGGTGTGTATAATAAAGCAATGTTTATGCAATGCTGCAAATAAACTGTCAGTATTACTTCTGAATACTTATGCAGTTTTACTCACATGGAGCAGAATTCTTATGGCTACCTTTGACTAACTGACCAGTTTCTTCTATCACATTTGTTTCAGGGGGGAGAGTGCTAGAATGGTGAGGATTTTCTGATGAATAGGAACTTGATACCAGTGAAGGATTGTGCCTGACAAAAACAAAAAAGATACAGGACATTATCTACTTATTAACTTTCTGAATGAACTAATTGTGACTATTTATGGATAGGGAACATACTCTGAAGGACTGAACTCTCTGGTGGGCTTACTCGGTGTGTCTAGATTTTCTTGACTACCATTGTTAACCTGGAAGGAATCTAATGTTGAGTCTTGTTCCTGAAGTCCATTAGATTTTGTTTTGTTGTCATTTAGCTCTGGAAGACAAAGAGTAATCCATGATCATTAACTACATCTGAAGGGAGCTGAAGGTGCCAAACAAAATGAACAAAATTCATAATAAAATGAATTTTTAAAACACTTCCAGCATGGTTGTCTCCTGATATGTTCTCCTGGCTGCAGCACACTTTTATGACTATTTAAATGACCATACCCTTCACTCTTACTTGTTTGCTCAGTTACCACAGGTTCAACTCATAGAATCATAGATTTGGAAGAGACCACAAGGGCCATCCAGTCCAACCCCCTGCCATGCAGGAACTCCCAATCAAAGCATCCCATCCAGCCTCTGGTTAAAAGCCTCCAAAGAAGGAGATTCCACCACACTCTGAGGAACTGTCAAACAGCCCTTACTGTCAGGATGTTCTTCCTAATGTTGAGGTGGAATCTCTTTTCCTGGAGCTTTCATCCATTGTTCTGGGTCCTACTCTCTGGAGCAGCAGAAAACAAGCTTGCTCCATTCTCAATATGATACCCCTTCAGATTTTTCAACAGGGCTATCATATCACCTCTCAACCATCTCTTCTCCAGGCTAAACATACCCAGCTCCCTAAGGTGTTCCTCATAAGGCACGGTTTCCAGACCTTTTACTATTTTAGTCACCCTCCTTTGGACATGCTCTAGCTTCTCAACATCCTTTTTTCAATTGTGATGCCCAGAACTAGACACTATATTCCAGGTAAAGCCTGATCAAAGCAGAACAAAGTGGCATTTTTGCCTCCCTCAATTTAGACACTATACTTCCATTGATGCAGCCTAGAATCGCATTGGCCTTTTTAGCTACCACATCACACTATTGTCTCATGTTCAACTTGTGGTCTACTAGGACTCCTAGATCTCTTTCACATGTGTCCCCCATCCTATATCCATTTCATTTCTCTGCCCTTACAGTTCTCCATGTTGAAATTCATTTTGTTAGCTTTGGCCCAGCATTCTAATCTATTAACATCATTTTGAATTTTGATCCTGTCCTCTGGAGTATTAGCTATTCCTCCGAGTTTGGTGTTATCTGCAAATTTGATAAGTATGCCCCCAATTCTGTCATCCAAGTAATTGATAAAGATATTGAAAGCACTGGGCCCAGCACAGACCCCTGTGGGACCTCACTGGTCACTTCTCTCCAGGATGAAAAGGAACTACACTGGTACCCCGGGATACGAATTGTTCGCGTTACGAAATTTCCGGGATACGAAAAAGTTAGATTGGAAAAACTGTTCCGGGATACGATTTTTTTTTTTTGGGTTACGAAATTTTTTCGGCGCGAAATTCAAACGGAAAGCGCGGCTAGCGACTTTCCAGCGCTAGCGGAAAGCCTTTTTCGGGTTGCGAAATGTATCGGGTTACGAACGGCGCGGCGGAACGAATTAATTTCGTAACCCGAGGTACCAGTGTATTGTTGAGCACCATTTTGGTTCAGCCAGTCAACCAATTACAAATCCATGTGACAGTTACCTTGTCTAGCCCACATTTTACAAGCTTGTTTGCAAGAATGTCATGGGGAACTTTGTCAAAGGCCTTACTGAAATCAAGATATACTATATCCACAGCATTCCCTTCATCTACCAAATTGGTAATTTTATCAAAAGAAGAGATTAGATTTGTCTGGCATGATTTGTTTCTCTGAAACCCATGTTGACTTTTTGTAATTATGGAATTTTCTTCTACATGTTCACAGACTCTTATGATCTGCTCTAGAATCTTTCCTGGTATTGATGTCAGACTAACTGGATGATAATCGTTGGGATCCTTTTTTTCCCTTTTTGAAGATGGGGACAATGTTTGCCCTCCTCCAGTCTTCTGGGACTTCTCCTGTTCTCCAGGAGTTCTCAAAGATTACTGCCAATGGCTCTGAGATTACATTTGCTAGTTCTTTTAATACTCTTGGATGTAGCCCATCTGGACCTGGAGACTTAAATTTATTTAGATTAACCAGGTATTCCTGAACTACCGTATTCCGTGCTGCATTTCCCCCATTGTGTCCTCTGCTCCATTTTCCTCAGACTGAGCACCCTTTTCCTTTTTTGAGAAGACTGAGGCAAAGAAGGTGTCTTTTTTTGTCCTGTGTTAGCATTTTGCTACATTTCCACATATTATTATTATTAAACTTTATTTATAAAGTGCTGTAGTTGCCCTACCATTTCTTTCTTCTTCTTTTTCCTGCGAACATACCCCAAAAAGCCCTTTTTGTTATTCTTAACCTCTCTAACAAGCCTGAGTTCATTCTGCACGTTAGCTTTTCTGACTTTACCGCTACATGTGCTCACTATTTGTTTGAATTTCTCTTTGGTGATTTTTCCATTTCTTATACATGTTCCATTTAAAACTTAGCTCAGTTGAAAGTTCTTTAGTCATCCATCCTGGTTTCTTGAGACATCTCCCACTTTTCCTCCTCATTGGAACAGTTTGAAATTATGTCTTCAGTATCTCCCTTTTCAGAAATTCCCATCCATCCTAAATTCCCTTCTTGTTTAATATTCCTGACCATGGGATCACCCCCAGTATTTACCTAAGCTTGCTGAAATCAGCTCTCCTAAAGTCTAGAATGCATATCTCTCCTTGGCTTCTCTTCTCCACTGTATGACAAATTCCAGAAGAACATGCTTGCTCCCACCTAAGGATCCCAACCTATTACTGTTGGTTAGGAGCAGATCTAAAATAGCTGACCCGCCTGTTGCCTCTTCCACCTTCTGGACAATGAAACTGTCTTCCAGGCAAGTGAGGAATTTGCTAGACCTCGAGGATTTGGCTAAGTTTGACTTCCAGCAAATGTCAGGATAGTTGAAGTCACCCATCACTACTGCATCTCTCCATTCTATGGCGGGTTACAGACCGCCCAGAACGGCAGCCGTTGAGGCCCCAATCCACTGCTTTTCAGGCTGCGGGAAAGCGGCAAAACGCTGCTTCCCCGCAGCCTGAAAAGGAGTGTCCTTGGGGCTTGAAGCCCCAAGGACACCCCACAGCGGCGGGGAGGAGACAAAAGGGGCCACTTGGTCCCTTTCTCCCTTGCTTCGCTGGGCGTAGCCGTCTGAAGGCTGCGCCCAGCGAAGCAAAGCGGCGCCACAAACCAGGAAGGAGCTCCGAAACGGAGCTCCTTCCTGATCTGCGGAAAGGGCGCACTAAGCACCCTGGCATGGACCGTCAACGTCACATCCACGCCGCCCCATATAGAGGCGGCGCGATCGTGACGTCGTCATGGCAGCCCCCATGTGGAAGGGGGGCCGCCATTTTGTACAGACTCAGTCCGTACTAGGGTTAGGGTGATGCGGAAGCACCCCACCTTCCTAACCCTAGTACGGACTGACTCCGTACTTTAATGGCAGTGTGTAACCTGCCTATGTGTGTGATCATCTGTTCTAGAAATGGGCTCTGTAGTAAATTGTTGTTTCCCCCTCATTTAATTTTTATCTAGATGCTCTCCACCTGACTTCCAGGATTTAAATCCTGGATCTCTTCACAGGTGTAAACATCCTTGACATAAAATGCTATTCCTCCTCCTTTCTCATTTGGCCTGTTTCTCTTTAAAAGGCTATGTCCCTCTATTCCTACATTCTATTCATGAGACTCATCCCACCTGGTTTCAGTGTTGGTCATTATATCATATTTGCTTTGTTGTGCTAGGCTTCCTAGGGGATTATCACACAGAGGCTTACCCCCTGTGAAAGGTTGTTAAATCATCTTTAAAGCACGAGAGTGTAATCGCCGGTCATGCTTTCCCCCCATAATTAAATTGTCATGGAAGCATCCCATCATTAAAGCTTTCACAGAACAGCCATTTCTCTGCTTAACGTAAGTTCCTGTTATGCAGAGAAATGGCTGCTCCACGAACGCCTCCATGACGATTTAATCATGGGTGGCAAATGCAACCGGCAATCTCACCCTCACGCTTTACAGATTATTTAGCAAGTTTTCAGAGATGGCAAGCCTCCGTGTGATAATCCCCCTGTACCTTTTACTTAATGGAAAAGGTAAATAAAATAAATTAATTAAAATGATCAAAAATTGTGTTTTTGGAGACGCAGTAATGAAATTCATGGACTGTAATAACAACCAAACATGTCAATCTTTATAAATGCCAGTTTATTTTTAAAGTAATTACTGAATTACTAATGGAACAAACTGAATTATTGCCTTCCTAATGTTACAAACAATGAATTATACCCCCCACCCACCACTTTTTAACAAGCAGCAGTAATGATTTTTTTTAAAAATCCTAATGTCTGAAGCTCTGGTACTACCAACATCATGGTACCCAAACTATTTTTGGTAGTACAGTGGCCCTCCATATTCACTGGGGTCAGGGGAACAGGATTCCTGTGAAACTGTAAAAAGCACAAATAATAAAACACTGTTTTTTAACCTCTAGAAATCTCTAGATCCTCCAGCACAGGTCTGTGACCAACATCTGTTGGAAGACAGAATTGCACTGGAAGATCTACAAATACCTAGAGAAGTATTTTTTCGAGGAACCTCTATGTCCTCCAGTGTGATATTTGGTGAACGTTGACCATGGAGTCAAGCTGGAGGATCTAGATATTCCTAGAGAAAACATATTAATCAAATCGGTGAACAATCAAATCCATAAAAGTCAAAGCCACAAGTGTAGAGGGCTGACTATACTACCAAAAAACGGAAAACTGTGTTACACAAGTTTTATATATAGCACTGCACTCTGTTTAAGGGGCAAAAATATATAAAGGAAAGGGGGGATGTTGATCCTAAAACAAAATCCAAAATGTAGATTGCAGTGATACCTATATTAGACCAACTAAAAGGCCTTTGATGCCCACTGTCTTCTTCACCTGGCAAATATGATTTTAAAAAAGGATGCCAGTGAAGAAAAGTGACATTGTGATGGTCTGCTTCTAACTTATACAGGTATAGAGTGTAGAGAAACAGAAATGTTAGGCAACACCCCATAGGATGGGAACAAAAGGACAGGAATACCTCAATTTTAAAACCCTCTGAGAAAGAATTTCCTTTTTAAAAAGTCCTCTTAAACCCAGCCAGGCTTGTTCCCTTTTTTCATCATCTTCTCATTAGCTGGATTTTTAGCAGCATTAGCATTAGGATGATGGGGAAGAAGAGTTGGAACAACAGAGACTTTGGGTGTTGGTTTCAAGTGGTGTGTCTGCAGTAAACAATGCAATTAAGAATGATATGGGGGAAATGTAATTCTAATTTAGCAATTCTGTGGTAGACATTTGTGCCTGCCTAACACAGGACAAGTAAAGAGCAGCTGCCCTGAGAATCCTTTAGTGAGTGTGCATGAACTGCAAAACAGAGATAAAAGGGGAAAGTAGATAGTTTGCCTTATCAGATATCCCAAGCATGTTAAAAACATAGATCTATATGTTTGTCATCAACATGGAAACTGTAAATAAGTTGAGGGGTGAAAGAAAAAAGTCCTCTCTGGATGCATTTTGAAAGAAAGCTTTCAAAGGGTTTTCAGGAGGTTTGCAATGCTATGCAAGATTGCCAGACCTGGTTGTTTCATTACACATGTGCATATGGCTAGTTTTGGATAGAAAATTTGCTCAAAGACATTGAACTGCTATTCTTTTGTATGGAATAGGAACTGACCCCTATTTTTTTCCATGTTATTTCTGCCTCTGGTACCAAAGTTTCTGTTAAAGAAATAATGCCTAGAAACATATCTACTTCATTCACTGAAGTAAACCTGTAGAAGAAAGGCAATATATTTTTTCTTCTCTATTGGCAGCCACAGAGTGCTTCCTTTTGAGCATGACTACACAGAATGCTGCTATGCAACGACTTAGGTCCCTTTGTAGTAGGTAGACTGCAGGTAGTTGCTTAGGAAGTCCTGTACCATCAGACCTGGGGCTAAATTTCTAACAAGCATGTTAACAGGAACCAAATTGGATGGAACAAACTCCTAAGACAATCATGTCCCAGTGTTAAGATTATATAAAGTTCACTTTATACAGTTTAGGATCCCCTTAGCATTTAGTTTAGTATCCTTTCATTACCATAGGTTAAAGCAATCTAATTTAACATTTAACCATTTAAAATTAAGCCACCATGTACAGATTAATGGAGAGCAATGATAGCATTCCTTCATCCATCTTACCATTTGCACTGTTCTCAGACAACTCTGCACTTCCTTCTGCTTTCATCATGCTGTATGGTTGTCTACCATTCAAAAAGTCCACTTCCACTCCAAGAGGATGGCATTACCACTCGTCCTTTGGTCAGCATACTAATTTTACTGTACATCATTACAAAATGGAGTCTGTCCTAACTCTGCCATCATCTTGATCCGCTGTTCTGTTGTCCTTTGGGTGCCAAGGAAACAAGGGATAGCAAACAAGGAGGAGGGATTCTGATACGTCTGTGTGGTCCCTACATAAATTCCTAAGGAAAGTTCCTGTTCTTCAGTGAACTAATATATTTACGATATTGCTTCAATCCTGCAAAATAGAAATACATCCTGTAAGCAGATGCAGTGTTCATGAAAAGGATTCGATAAAACTAGAAAATTCCGTCTAATAATTCTATGATTCTATGATTCTAATAACTGAATAGGTACTTTAGTTCCTAAAGTCCTCAAATGAAATTACAGTACACAGTATCTTATTTAATCTATGGATTGTAAAAAAGATGGAAAGGGAATGGGGAGGGTCATTTTTTCCTCTGCTTGCTCACGAGCCACACTTGCTCATCCAAGTCCCAAAATACAATTTTTCAGTTGTATACGAGGTGCTTTGAGGGTAAGTGAAGTCACATCCACACATTTTGGGGTGTTTTGGTGAAACTCAACTGAAAATGATGCACCACAAAAATTAAAAATGTGGAGAGCCAAGAACCTGGCAGGAGGTTTTGTAGGCTACAAAAGTGGGGCTTGAGGGGCATTTGTGGCCCTTTGACCTCCCTTCACCCACCAGCCACCCATTCCTCTCTTATGATGTAGCTCCCTGTCAACATGTACCTTCCCCTTCCTGGAACGTTATCAGACAAGGGAAATTGGAAGTATAATTCAATGGCAATCCAAACACAATCGTGGGGTTTAACATTATTGCATGATAGACTACCACACGCAATTTCGGGCAATGGCAAGCTATTTTTGGGCAATGAGAAGTCAGTTCAAATGCAATTCGAATTCATGTAAATTTGCTGAACTAGTGAATTCACATGAATGCATTCTGGCCCTACTTTCTTTTCATTCGAAATTAAGAGAAATTCCTCCTGTGTGATAAACTCCCTGGTCATTCACTTTGCAGGCTTTCCCCTCCTCTTTCAGCCTTTGTTCTTGTTGCATTTATGTTGCCTACTTTGCCCCAAGAAGCATGAAGACTGAGTGCTGCTCCCTTTATAATAGCTGAAAAAATGAAATTCAAGTAACTTCCTTCGTCTCTGCTTGTGTCTTTGTACACATACCTGAGATTGTGAATAAACTACTTTAAATATTTTTCTAAGAGAAAGCTCTGTTTTACTTTGTTCTACAGGTATGTATTATGAGCAGACAGGGAGGTGACTGCCTACTGTTCCTGTTCCATTTTCCAATATAGTCCGCTAAAGAAATAAAAACTAGCCCTCTCAAATCCCCATGCTTTATTCATATACAACAATGGATACCTGAGGAGGACTTCTCTTGCCCTCTGTGTTCAGTACATTTACTTGCAGGCCTCCTGTGCCTTTAATAACTGTATCTCAAGGATAAATAGGTAAATGGTAAAGATATTCCCCATTGATAAGGGTGTCAAGTCATGTCCGACCGTAGGGTTCAGTGCTCATCTCTGTTACTAAGCCAAAGAGCCTGCGTTGTCAGAGACTGTTCTGTGGGTCATGTGGCCAGCATGACTACACAGAACACTATTTACCTTCCTATTGAAGTGGTACCTATTTATCTACTTGCATTGCCATGCTTTTGAACTGCTAGGCTGGAAGAAAGTGAGACTAGTGATGGGAGCTCATCATGTGGCACCTGGGCCTCGAACTGTCGATCTGCTGATATTGCAATCAACAGAGTCAGTGTCTTAACAACTTGAGTTACCGGGTCCCATCCAAGGATAAATAATATGTATGTTATAAGATGGCATGGATTTTATGTATCTTAATTCAGATGTACTTCCCATTATATCTGAGTAATGACAAATGTATATCAGACCAGATTCTGACATAACTGCCCTACAATATTTTGTGCAAGGTAAGGTACACTCAGAGTTGGAAAGATTATTATGTTTGGAAGGACTATTATGTTCCTTTCCTCCCGCATCCCACTTGTCCAACAGAACACTGGAATCTTATATGACCTTTGTGTGCTACCAAGCACCATAACTATGTTACTACATAGTGAATTCTGGGGTGAACGTTTGCTCAAAGACATTGACCCCCAAAACCCATTTACTGGTGAGCAGCCACTGGGCTCGACATGGGGCCATTCAGTTGTCAGTCGAGAAGCAGCTACCTGATATTCCCATACCCACCTGGTATGACAGGTGGAAGAAGGATGCTTGTTGCAAATCCCCCTCACACAAGAGATCAATCATGCAACAGGTGGACATGGAAACAGGCAGTTGCTTCCTCATTGAATGAAGGAACCCCTGTTGACTGCAACATCTGCTTATCAGTACATGGAATTTAGGAGACTTTCATGGTGCCTATATAGCCATAACCTAGGAGCTGCGTAGGTCTCGTGAATACATAGGGGTTGTGAGTACATAACTGCAGGCTACATATTTGCAACTGCCTAACAGGATTCCAGCCAATACCTGTAAAAATGGCGATAATGGAGTGTGTTGTGGAATGGTGTTGGCCATGAATACTTTGATGATGTTGGTGGACCCATCACTGTGTCCTTGTATGGGGTTTTTTTACATTTATCTTCATTTCATCTTCATCCCCATGCCCAAAATAATAACAGAACAAAGTTTGTACATTGCAGGGTTTTTATAACAGTAACTGTATCAGTACTGGTACTGTGTGATCCATGTGCCGTATTTAAAAGGATGAATGCACATCAGAGCACTTCTCTCTTTCCCATTTTCCACTCCACAACTACATCAAGCGTTGCAACTGAGGTACTGTACCTTGCTTTTAAGATTATGAAACTGAATTACTTCTTTTTAATGTAGTAACAGACTGCCGTAGGTGAATAAAACAAATGTCAGCCACAAGACAGCCAATTATTTAAGTCAGCATTTTTGTTTACTTGCTTGCTTTTATTGTTCTAATGGCCCAAACAAACAAAAATGTGTTATGAGGTTTCAATGAAGTCAGTAAATCAACAAGGTTTAGAGATGGCTTAAACAAAACAAAACAAAACAAAGAAAGAAAGAAAGAAAGAAAGAAAGAAAGCCCTCCACTTTATAGAGTAAAGAAGTACATTTGAGTAAATGTGATACTTTCACAATCACTTCCACTGCTAAAATCATGCTAGATCTATTACAGTTCAACCAATTGAAAAATTATCATAAGAAATCTGAAACTACCGCGAGAAGTTCTCTGGAGGTTTGGGATTGTGCCACAGATATGCTGATGACACCCAGTTCAATTTTTTCTTTCCTCCAAACACGAAGGAAGCTCCTTCTGTTCTAAACCTGTGTCTGGCAATTGGTGATGGATCTGATAAGGGCAAACAAATTGAAATTTAATCCAAACAAGATAGAGATATTTCTGGTCCACTGAAAGACAGATCTGGGAATAGGGATTAAGCCTGTATTAAATGAAGTTAAACTCCCCCTAAAAATGCAGGTTTTCAGTTTGGATGTACACGTGGATTCAGCCTTGACCCTAAGGCCTGGGTTCCTGCACTGGCCAGCAGTGCTTATGCATACTTAAGGCTAGGATGCCAGCTGTATCTGTTCCTGAAGATGCTTGATCTGACCACAGTGAAACATGCATTTGGTTATATCCCATTTAGATTACACTCTACATGGGGCCACTTTTCAAGAGTGTTCGAAAACTTCATTTGGTGAAGAGTGGTAGCCAGAGTGTACAGGGATCACAAAACTTTCTTGTTAAACCATTCCACTGTATTTCCTGGCAGAATTCAAATTACTGTTCATGATTTATGAAGCCCTGTATGGCTCAGCTCCAGGGTATCTGGCAGTTGATATCTCCCTGTAAAAGCATACCTGGAACTTGAAATCTTTTTTTCCAGTCCAACCATCCTTGCAGTTGCATCTTATGGGAACAATGGAGAAGACTTCCTGGGTGACCGCTGCTAGGCTCTGGAACTCCCTCACTAAGGAAGCTGGAATGGCGGCCTCCTTGCTATCCTTCTGTTTGCACACAAAGACTTTTTTTATTCCAACAAGATCTTAGAGTTTAAGGTTTTTGAGAAATGTCCTTGTACGAGGATACTGCATTGTTTTAAACTATATTTTATTTAACCGCTTTTTATATTTTTAAGTTATGTTTTAAATTGTTTTAATATTGTTAATAATTTAGTTGTGTTTTAACGTTGTCTTTTTGTATGCTCTTAATAATAATATACACTTGTTCCTCCCGATTTGCGGACTTGGAGTCTATGGTCTTGGTTCTTCACAGACGGCAAGAGAGGAGGGATAAAATGGCACATGTGCCTGAGCCACACATGCAGCAAAGCACACAGGAGCGGAAAAACCATTATAACCAATGGCAACTTGAATATTTGCATTTTTCTGGATTCACAGGGGGGTCCAGAATGGATCCCCCATGAATTGGGGGGGGACGCCTGTAATTATCTTGATTTGTAAACTGCCTTGAGTTCTGATTTAGGAGAAAGAGTATAAATAAAGTTAACAATTACAACAATAATCCCATCTCTATGAATATCATTTATAGCACATATACTTAGAAAGAAAATTATCTGTTTCAGACATAACATCTCTACAATTATTGTTTGCTTCTTTGCAAAAGTGTATTTTGACTTCATGTCACCTGTCAAAGGTTCATTAGTGTTTATTACTATTTATTTCAGTGTAGCTGAAGGTACAGGTCTGTTGGTCTGCAGCCTGAGAGGCCTTGCTTCAGACAAGAGCAGGGGGATAGTCACTAGCATTGTTACAAATGTGTCAGTTCCTATTTCACAGTATTTAGGGGTGGGGGCATGATGTGTTTTCATGTTGCATCCCTTCCTCTCAGTTACATCTTATGTACTTAAAAATAACAAGAGTCCACATGTTTCATTCAGAACACATTGCCCCAAGCCCATTGGGTGTGGTTGTCATTGTATGCAATGAAGTTATTTCCAACTTATAGGAACCCTAAGGCAAAATTATCATGGATTTTCTTGGCAAGACTTGTTCAGAGAGGTTTTGTGTTTGCCTTCTTCAGAGGCTGAGAGTGTGTGACATGCCAAAGTTCACCCAGTGGATTTCCATGGCTGAGCAGGGATTCAAACCCTAGTGTCCTGAGTCATAGTGCAATGCTCAAATTACATCACCACATTGGTTCTTGTCTTTTGAATCTTCTTCTTTAAGTAAAACCCACAGTGATGCTAAATGCTCTAATCCTGCCTTTTTTAGGAGTAGGGTGTTGAGCCTCTCCAGAATTTTGGAGGTGGAGCTTTGTGTTCTTTATTAGTCAGTCGTCTAGATAAATTCTTCTTTTGAAGCAGTGTTTTCCACTATCTCCTGCACAGTCTTTCTGTAGCACTCACAAGGCTCTCATCCAACTAGTGAAATGTTTCTATTTTTTCCCCTTTTTTTCCTTCTACAAAATGCTTTGTGCTTTACTCTCTGCACCCATTTGCTCTCTGCTCTGGCATACTGGAAAAAAATTGCTCCCTTTTTCCTTGTCAACTTACTGCTTGTTAACTCAAAGTTAGGATGAGTCATTCTGGTTCACTCTGCACTAAATGAAGAAGAAGACTGAGTTTCATGAGTGGGTGGTGATCTTTTTTAAGTGGAAAAAAAATCAATCTAGATGCTGAAATGGATTTCCATCTTTCTTTTTTGTGACCTGCCAACTTCTGAAGGCGAGAAGAAGGAAGAGGAGTGGGAAAACAAGAGAGGAAATGGAATACAGTAGGCTGTCCACATTCACTGGGGTTAGGGGCACAATGTTCTTGTGAAAGTGGAAAAACTGCAATTTTAAAAAAACACTATTTTTCTACCTGAGAGAACACTTTTCTAGTGTTTTCTATTTTTCTGCAGTCCTTCAGTGCAACTCTGTGTGGTCAACATGTGCCAGAGGTTGACCACAGAATTGCGTTGGAGGACCTACAAATGCCTAGAGAATTGTTCTCTCTAGGAATCACTAGGTGCTCCAGTGTGATTTCTGCAGACGTTGCACATAGAGTCAAGCTGGAGGACCTAGCGATTCCTAGAGAGAACATATTAATCAAATCCGTGAATAATCAAATCTGCAAAAGTCAAAATTACAACTGTGGAGGCCTGAGTGTATTATATGTACAGTTAGCCAACTGTATCCACAGATTCTGGATCCACAGATTCGACCATCCACCACTTGAATTTTTTTTTCAAATTCCAAGAAGCAAAACTTTATTTTGCCATTTTATATTAAGGACACAATTTTTATTTTGCCGTTGGATATAATCGGACTTGAGTATCCATGAAATTTGGTATTCATGGGGTAGAACCTAAGGGCCTACTGTACTCGGTGTTGTGAAAGTGAAATAAGCCACTTCTAACTTGGCTGCACCCAACTCAGGATTTAAATCTGCTGAAGGAAATGCTTTAAGGTTCGTCTTTAGGTATAGATCTCAAATTTGCTAAGTGGGTGCAACTATCAAGTTTGGACAGTTGTTTATCTTACAGGCACTTTCAAGGGTAAATGATGTGTTACTTGACATAAAACTAACCACAATTGGGTTTTAAAGAAGGCACCAGGTAAGTGTGAGTACATCCTCTAAGAAACAACAGATGGCTTTATATATAATATGAGAAAAAGTCAGAAAGCAGGGCCAAGGATCAGATTTGAACAGCTACTGCTGTGATTTGGCAGGCTGTGTATTAATAGTACCGTTGTGTACTATGAAGCACATAACTACAATGTGATAGACTTTTACAATGTAATTACAATGTAATAGACTGAAGATTACCAAAGCAAGGGACAGTTTCCATGTTTAGTTAGAAGTATGGATTGTGGAGGAGGGAGGAACCTCACTCCTTTAGGTAATCAACTAATTGCAAGGAAGATCTCATTCTATATATCTGTTCTTATCCAGTATCATTTTTTCCTCTACCAGCAGATGTATAAAATTAATTTTGTGCACCAGAACAATGGAGATGCAGCATGAATACTAATGCAACCATTCCTGTGTGTATCTAACTCTATATAGGGATGTCTACATATTTCTTCATTATTTATAGAGAAGTTCTTTCTTTGTATTATAGCAGATCTTACCAACCCTTCAGTTCAGTCTACCTCACACTTCAAAGAGAAGCACATGTGAAATGAATGTTTCTAATGTTTTATCCAGGGCAGTGAGTGTTGCTGAAGTAATAAATAGATTCAGTCACTTTACCAGGCTCTCGAGTTGGCACAGTGGTTTGATTACTGGACTGCAACTCTGGAGACCAGGGTTCGATTCCCAGCTCGGCCATGAAACCCACTAAGTCATCTTGGGCACATCATAGGCTCTCAGCTTTAGGGGAAGGCAATGGCAAACCTCCTCTAAACAAATCTTGCTAAGAAAACCCTATGATAGGTTCACCTTAGGGTCTTCATAAGTCGGAAACTACTTGAAGTAGTTGAACAATCACAGTGGCCATCTAGCTGGAGGCAAAAGGTAACTGTGCTCTATTTCTTTTGTGACTTGTCCAGAATGCTCCCTGTTGGGACTTAAGATTCAGGGAAGTGTGTCATTTTAGTCAGCCTTTTTAGAATTTTAAAAATAACTTTTTTGTCTATCTTTTTAAAAGTCTGTCTCTTTAGAACCTTCCCCTTTCTTCAGTTCTCAATTTTCCATCCCATCTCCTGTGCGCCAATTTATGCTTTTATAAAAGAAGTGTCTTTAAAAACAAATGAAAACCACACCAAACATAACCCTTTCTGAATTATCTTTCACATCTTTCTCTGAAGTAGCATCTCCCTCCCTCCTCTTCCTCCCAGCCAAACCTAAGAAGCTTGGGATTATGTATCAATATGATACAATGCTTAAATTATTATACTCCTTAATTAGTGAAATATTCTGACAAGGCTGCAAATTTTGTGAATGGCCTTCAGGATCGCATACACAAGCCCACAAAGATTTCCCAAATTTGTTGGGTCAGTTATATCTGCAGACAACTAAGCATTCAATTGGCTAATCCTGCACATTTTGACTCCCTGGCATATTGAAGTAAAATCCTTTCACATCAATAATCAGAAGTTAAGTCTTACAGAATTCAGTGGGAGATACTTCCAAGTAACTATGCATCTTGTTCCAGCCTGTGTTACATAATTGTGTGCGACAAAAAAAAAAAAAAAAGTCAGGGCTACTTTGTTTGTTAGGTTTTTCCTAACCAGAAAGGAAAGGTGACAGAGGGACTGTTTACATGCACAGGCATACTTTAGTTAACAAAGGCTTGGACAAAGCAGCCTCTTTGCCGCCGCCCCCCCATTGCCTCATCCTCTGTCTAGCTTGAAGATTTTTAGCAGAATTGGCATGGGGAGCACGCGGAGCATGGGGAACATGGTAAAAGAGGTCTGGAGAAACAGATTTTAAGTGTCAAGTTGCAGCAGCATGTCTGCACTAAACAATGCAATAAAGATTAGGGTGAGAAAAAGCAGAATTCTGCTCTAGCCAATCCTGCTGTATCCATGTGTGCCTGCCTGCAACAGGAAAGGTAAAGCACCATCTCTCTCCAGAATCCCTAACTCAGAGGAGAAAAAATAAGCCTGTCTTACTAGCTCACCCCAATATGTTGTGTGTGGATTTTAAAAAAAAAAGCACAGATCTATAAGTTTGGCCACCAAAATGAAAATCATAAGAAAAGTGGAGGCTGATGAAAGAAGGTCTCTAGAAGGTTCAAAATGGTTTGTTTACTTTTTCAAGGCTTATTTGACTTGGCTGTTTCATTTCACATATACCTATTGTTAGTTTTGGATTTTAAAAAAATTCTGAAACATGTTGAACTGCTCTTCTTTTTTTGTGGTGTAGGAACCTAGCCCTATTCATTCTGTTATTTCCACCTCTGGTACCAAAGTTTCTGTTAAAGAAATAATATCCAAGAACACATCTTCCTCATTAACTGAGGGATGTCTCTACTATTTTGGAAGTATCCACACTAAAAACAAAACATTTGGTTCCATGTTTCATCATTTTTCAGACAGAATAAAGAGGTATATGTGTTCTACCCATAATGAAAAGCAAACACTGAGCCCAAAACTATTTAAATGTTTCTACTCTAAAAGCACAAAAAAATACAGTGACCAGTCTACAAAAATATTTTTGTTTGTTTTAAAGGGAACTACAGTAATGTTAATTTACAGAAATCATTAGTTTAAGCTTAGGAAATGACAAAGCATCTAACTGAAGGCTGGCGGGGAGGGCTGCGCAACCCAGTATGAAGCGAGTCTTGGATTTTGTGAAATCCCCTTTGGGCTTGAATCTGGGCCTTTTAAGGGTTAATTTTCATCTTGCAGTTTCAGGAAGGGGGAAAAGATGCCTCATTAACTCACAGGAATTTTTGTCAGAATATTAATGCCAAGGGAGAGAGAAGAGAGGCAGTAAACAGCTGTATCACCTTGATATATCAAGAAGCAGTGAACAAAGGGGGAAGGGTGCAAAACCTGGCTTCTAGAAGCAATGACTTGGACCAATTGCATATATATTGTATATTCTTAAAGCTGAAGGAGTCTGATTCAAATCTAGTGAATTCTGGCAGGGCTGCTCTTCGAGCTGCTTGGATCATTAATAAAACTGACATGCTGAAACAGTAATTCATCATTAACAGGATTAATCAGCTGGGCAATTTTGTAGCAATTGTGGAGAATGGTTAGGAAGATCATTTGTGTTTACTGCAAGAAAGCATCTACCCAAAACTGAGGTTCAGGATTAAAAAAAACAGGAGGAGAGGAGAGTTTAACATTTAACATTTCTTTATCCTTGCATGCCATTTTGACCTTTCCTGGGCTGTGTCCAGGCAGACAGCCTCTAGTCTAGCACTACCAGTGGAAAGGCACATGCAACTATATTCTCTCTTTCTCTCCTGACCAGAAGGTTGTTGTTTTTATGGCAAGAAAAAGGATGGAAAAGATGCTGAGAAATCACAGGAGTATGACCCATGGAAGACAATGGTATCTAGACACAGACATACACACACTCCCAGTAACATTTTATGTTTGAGTCATGCTGACTGTAGAATTAAAGCCTTGTCTGGGGCCATTTCTCTCTCTCTCTTAAGAATACATGTATAAAATGTAATGCACCACAGCTTCTTTAAAAACTGTAATTTACTATTAATAAGGCACATCACTGTGCAGAATTTTTAAAACTGTGTGTGTAGGCACAAGCACGCGCGCACACACACACACACACACACACACTCAAAACCTCCTTGAGGTTGTTAGTAGTTTATTCATCATTGACACAACTCCCATAATAACACAAGGGTCCTTTTGAAGGAAAGCTTAAGTGAAAAGCAAGCACAAAAGAGAGGAATCCATGAATTTATACTGGGGAAAGAATTTTTATCCCTGACTTGTCAAGAAAAAAAAAATGCTGCCACTGAAGCACTTTTAAACAGACTGCTTTAAATAACACAATATAATACTGAATAGATGATTTCATAGTGTGGGAATACCCAGTTCTGAAGCAGCTTTTCTTTTTCTTATCCTGTCTTCTTTGTTGTTTTTTCTTTCCTTTTTTTCATAACTAGGTCAATTCCATGCCTTTTCATAGTCATAAGACAGTTACTCATCAAGCTTTTTTGCTTCAGCTCTTTTTTCATCAAAATTGTTTTTTTACTAATCTCTAGTAGATGCCTTACTGAAACTTAGGTGAGTAAAATTGATTCTTCTCAGATGGGGAAGGTATCCATGCCATAGCTTCCAAAGTATTAAGTAAATCTTTGATTGTTTATGTTCTCTTACACTCCTCAACAAACAGCAAAGGTAAGACAGGAGAAACCTCTAAGGAAAATACTCCCTGGTCATTAACTTTTGAAAGGGTAGTAATTATCAGGACGGAGGTGATTGTTGGAATGTTTAATACATGATATAAAGAATACTGAAAATGTCCTTATTCTTGACAACAATACAACACTATCTCAAAAAAAATAAGTAATCCCCCATGATTTATCACATTTTGGGACTTTTTTGCAAAAAAAAAACCCTTGCTTGCACAAAACACATTGAGTTTTGCACAAAATATTTTTTGTAGAAAAAAAATGATTTCATTAAGAAAAAATGTATTTTGTGCAATATAAGCTGTATGTTTCATAAACAAAATTTTTAACAAGAAGTCCTGAAATGGAAAAAGGATGGAAAAATGCATAAACTTCCTGTAATCCCTTGTACAATTTAGGAAGAATACTTGTTTGTTTTTGTTTTTTGCATAAGAGCATGCAATAAACAAATATTCCCATCTCGACTTGACATTGACAGTGTCAGTATGCCTTCAATACGTGCTTTGCAAAAGAAAGGAATGGATTACAGAACAGTTTTTTTTCTGTTGGCCCACCCCACCACCCATGATTCCCAGCAGGCCTAGCAGAGCCCATGGCTGCAGTGCCAGATGGCAGTATAAGCTAGCCATTAGTAATAGCGGTTTAGGCTTCTGGTCCCTGGAATATCCGGCTGCCCATTCATCCATATTTCCCGGATGATGCGTTCCCTTTCTTCCAGTCTCTGAGCTCTCTCTAGCTCCTCTGCTGAGGTAAAAATGTTCATGTTCAAAGTCCTTTCAAACCTGCGGTGCCTTCGTGCAGACAGGTCAGATGTGGTGTCTGAGTCATTGTCGCTACCACTGCTGTCACTGTCAACGTCCCGTGACGGCTTTTTTGTAGATGATTTTTTGCAATCAGTTCGACAGGAGATTCTGAGCACTAAAGCCACCAAGGTCAACAGGAGTCCAATACAAATGCCAGTTACAAAATACAGAGCTGCTCGCTCAGGATTTTCTGAAAAAATGGAAGAGAAATCATTTGAGAGGGGAGGGGAATAAAATAATATATTTGTGTGGTCTAGGTAAATAAGCTCAGAGTATCTGATTTAATAACAGCTTTGCAAATTGGGAGTCAACATAAGCAGAAGCTGACCCGATGGCAACAACAAACATTTAATTTTAAACTTTAGGATGGAAGGAGGAGAAGACCTTGTAATAATATTAAGAGAATAGATATCTAGGAGACATTTATTTGTAGTGAAAACAATTTAGTGGCACCTTATTAAAGAGTCATACCTTTTATTTGAGATAAACCTCCCTGGACTGCAGTCCACTTCATTAAAAATATGTGGAGATATTCTAAGTTAGAATATTCAAAAAAAGTATAAATTCCAAGTATCAAACCTTGCTTTTCCCATTTTATATAAGGGACACCATTTTGCCATGCCATTGTATTTAATGGGACTTGAGCATCCATGGATTTTGTTATTCACGGAGGTTCCTGGAACCAAACCCCAGCAGATAATAAGGGTGCACTGTACATAAATTCTAGGGAGTGGGGGGAGAGGGGAAAGGAACTGAAATAGAAAGGGACAAACATGGATTCCTATCTTACGGTGATAATGGTAGCTAGGATGTGTTACACTGGGTAAAGTTAGTTTAATTTAATATCCTAGCATTGACAAGCAGGCTAACACATCAGTTCCATTATTGCAGAAAAGGCAGGATATACATCAAAATAGGAGGAGAAGGATGGAGAACATTTGATTTGATTTAATTTATTCACTTCAATTGATGATCATTCATTTCTTTACCTCCTGCCTCTCAGACTTTGGACTTAAAATGACTTACAAAAATTAAAACAGATAAAGTTAAAAGTTCACATCACTAGAAATCTATAAAAGTAAAAACATAATTAAAACTATTCATAGTATGTAAAATCAATTTTGGGGGGAAAAAATCTGTTGAAAAGCCACAAATATGGACAATGGTAAAAGCTCTGTCTCCGGTAACAGTCAGTTGCCAAAGTCCCAGCAAAGCAAAACAGTCCTGCGATATCTAAGGGCATCATGGAGGAGACCTATAGATGAACTTATAGAAGAATTCTTGTGCGTGAGCCCAATGGAACAGAAGTACAGAAAGTGCAAGCAGTGATAA
The DNA here is from genome assembly GCF_019175285.1 of Sceloporus undulatus. NCBI lineage: Eukaryota > Metazoa > Chordata > Lepidosauria > Squamata > Phrynosomatidae > Sceloporus > Sceloporus undulatus. The sequence continues at coordinate 171,290,244 of NC_056522.1, read as the reverse complement.
CAGTGGAACATGAACAGTGGCTATTAAACAAAACTTGAGTATAATGCAAAATTCCTGCATAGATGAACTGATTAAGACATATAATGAAATTAAAAGTCTATGTCCCTATTCAGGCCACAGGAAATGAGATCAACTTCTTGATTAATTCTTGATCAGTAGTTTCCTACAGGAATATGTCTCTGAAGTTATCTTGCTAAAATGGCAAAGTGGGTAAATGGAAAAGTTGCAGTAATCAAGGGCAAAGCTCACACTTAAGGGCATATAAGCAGCAATTAGGACCAAAGCTAACAAAACTCCAACAGCCACTTTAATAGTAGAGAAAATGTTTTCAGAGAGTAAAATTTGGAGTGAATTTGGCTAGCCTGGAAGAAGAGACTCCTCCCTCCATAACTGTCATCTTCCGGCCTATGAGGGAGTTGACCAGCCAGGCCAGCTCCACCAACTCCATCAGGGCTAGTCTGAAGAAGCAGAGTCCTCCCTCCGGTCCATCTGCCTTGGTCCAGGCCTCAGAGGGAGAGAAGAATGCTGGACCTGATCCCCTCCCCCACACCATTCCCTTCTCCTTTGGTGTCGTGACTTTTTAGCTTGTAAGCCTGAGGGCAGGGAACCGTCTATTATCCCTTCTGTTGTAAGCCACCCGGATTCCCAGTGATTGGGTGGCATAAATCCTATTATTATTATTATTATTATTATTATTAAGAAGGTGTACTTAACCCTTTTCATGCCCTTATCTTTCTACTGCAACTCTCTAACAAAAGAGACAATCAATTGTTTTTAAACTGTGCATGAATGTAACGTTTAATTCCACCCTGTGCCCTCCTCACACATCCCCATAATGACATACAGAATTATCAGTGTTACAGAGGATGTTTTTTACATTTTCTTATGCGCTTAGGAAATATGGAGCAGTATCCTGTTAGTGACATACAGATATGTAGAATCGTAGAGTTGGAAGAGACCCCAAAGGCCATCCAGTCCAATCTCATGCCATGCAGGAACTCACAATCAAAGCACTCTCAAGAGATGGCCATCCAGCCTCTGTTTAAAGATCTCCAAAGAGGGAGACTCCACCACTTTCCGAGGGAGTGTGTTCCACTGTCAAACGGCTCTTACCATCAGGACATTCTTCCTAACATTTAGGGGCAACCCTTTTCCCTGTAGTTTGAATCAATTGCTCCAGGTTCTGTTCTCTGAAGCTGCAGAAAACAAACTTGCTCCATCTTTAATATGACACCCCTTCAAATATTTCAGCAGGGCTATCATATCACCCCTTAACCTTCTCTTCCCTAGATTAAACATATCCACCTCCCTAAGTCTCTCCTTGTAGGTTGTGGTCTCAAGACCTTTCATGATTTTAGTTGGCCTCCTTTGGACACTCCAGCTTCTCAACATACTTGTTGACCTGTGATGCCCAGAACTAGACACAGTATTCCAAGTGAGGCCTAACCAAAGCAGAACAGAGTGGCACTATTACTTTCCTTGATCTAAACACTATACTTAGAATCACAGGGGCCATTCAGACTACCTTTTATCCCGGATTAGAACCCAGATTAAACATGAGAAGTTCATATTGGCCCCGATCCTTCCACAAGCGAAAACGAGGCTTTCACACCCATTCAGGGGCAAATGCCCCTTGGCACGGGTCTTTTGAAAGAGGAGTAAAAGCTGTATCTTTTGAGAAAAAATGGGTCCAGCAAATATGAACTTGTCCCCGATCATGATCAGGTCAAGTTCAGGGGAGGGATTTAGGTCAGAGGGAGGGCGGAGGTCAGAACATGCCTCCCCTTCATCAGGGCGGAGGAGGAGGAAGAAGGAGCCGGGGGAAAGAAGGAGGCCATGAAAGGCAGAATCAGAAGGAGGAGGAGGAAGAAGGAGCCGAGGAAAAGAAGGGGGCCATGAAGAGCAGAATTGTGAAGGAGGAGGAAGAAGGAGCAGGGCGAAAGGTCAAGTTCAGGGGAGTAATTAGGTCACAGGGAGGGCAGGGAACGGAACATGCCTTTGCTCTCTCAGACAGCTTTCTCTCTCTCTTTTTTTTTTTTGGTATTTTTATTTTGACAGACTATGCGAATACTTTTTCTACAGGCAGATACATATATAGATAGAATGTGTCTGCTTGTGCTACATTTACCTTTCATTAGCAAGCTCCTAGAACGGCACCTCACTTTGCAAGAGACTTTTTTTCTAAATTACTTTTTATATGCGAATGCTACAATGCGAATGTTACAAATGTTTCTCTTTCAATTTGGCAAATTGGTACAGAATGCTTTTGCTGCTGTATGTGTCTGTAAGGAATTCTGGGGTGGCTGAGGGAAAGCAAAGGATGCAGAGATGAAATTCTGAGGTGAGAAATTAATAATTGTTGTTGTTGTTGTTGTTGCATGTGTATGAGGCATTCTGGGGTCGTAAGGAGGGAGGATGCAGAGATGGCATTAGATTGCATTTTGGGGTTGAAAACGGAGGCAGAGGAAGATCCATAATCTATAGTGACCCAAATACACACAACACACACACACACCTGAAGGTTTTTAAATTTGACAAAATATGCGCACACTGCTGCCAGTTTTTTTTTTTTAAAGGAGGGGGGAGCACCCATCTGATTGCCCAATTGAGGTAGGAAACATCACCTTTGATGAAAGCGGAACTGAATTTGATTGACAGCAAAGGAGCCTTCTTTTAAACCGGTACCTGCAAATGTGAACTCTCCACAAAGAGCTGCAATAGCATTCAGGGTTAAATTACTCCAATTAAGCACTTGCTTCCAGAGAGATTCGGAGGGGGGGGGACCTGGATCTGCCCAGTTCCATCCAAGGTAAACAGGCCAGTGGGAATGGGGCCAAAGAATTATAGAATTCTATTGATGAAGACTCAAACTGAATTGACTTTCTTAGCTGCAGCATCACATTGTTGTTTCAGATTCAGCCTGTATTCCACTTAGACTTCTAGATCCCTTTCACATGTACTGCCATCAAGCCGCCTTGGGTCCCTCTGGGGAGGAAGGTGGGATATAAATAAAATAAAATAAAATAAAATAAGAAAGAAAAACCCATGCTGATTGTTACTAATCACAGCATTCCTTTCGAAGTGCTTACACTTGTATGTTTAATTGTCTGCTCTAGAATCTTCCCTGGTATTGATGTCAGGTTGACTGGGCAGAACAGTCATCCCTCCAGATTTGCTGACTTCCCATTTGTGGTCTTTGAATTTCTGCATACAGGGAAAACGCGAGAACACACAGCCATTATTTTCAATGGGGGCTTCCCATAGATCAGGAGGGACAACTGTAATTATTCGGGCCCTCTTTTTTTCCTGTTTTTTTGATGATGGAGACAACTTTTGCTCTCCTTTCATCTGCTGGGATCTCTTCTGCTCCTCAGAAATTCTCAAAGATGATTGATAGCAGTTCTGAGATTACTTTTGGCAGTTCTGTTAATACCCTTGGATGTAGTTCATCTGGTCCTGGCTTGAATTCATTTAGATTAACCAGATATTCCTGTACTACCTCTTTACTTATTCTGTGCTGCATTTCCCCTACTGCAGGGGTAGGCAACCTGCGGCCCGCGGGCCGGATGCGGCCCGGCAAGGCCTTGGGACCGGCCCCCGGCCTGGTCCTGCCACCGATTGCCGCTGGGGCCTTTGGGGGTAGGCTTCCCATAACCCGGCTGCAACCGGGAACTTCCCGATTTTGGGGACCCACGGCCCCTCCCGGCACGGGTGCAGCCCCAAAACCGGGAGCCCCCCGGTTGCAGCCTGGGTTGTTGCGCCCCTGGCAGGCCTCGCTGCCCTCCTCCTCCACCTCGGGGAGGCAGGGAGGAAGAAGAGGGCAGCGAGGCCTGCCTGGGGCGCAGGAGGCGAAGCTGGAGGTGGTGCCTCCCCGCACACTCGCGCCACCCTCCTCCTCCGCCCCCTCTCCCCCAGGCAGCGCGGAGGAGGCGAAGGTGGAAGGAGGCAGCATCTCCTCCGCGCAGGAAGGAGGAGAGGAGGCGGGGGAAGGTGGCGCGGGCGCGCGGGGAGGCGGGGGATTCCCCCGGGATTCCCCCCCCACGATGCCCTGGCTGGGGCTCCGCGATCGCGGAGTCCTCCAGGCTTGGCTGGGGCTTGGGAGGACGCTTCCTCCCAAGGCCCAGCTAGGCCCTGGCTGGGGCTCCGCGATCGCGGAGTCCTCCAGGCTTGGCTGGGGCTTGGGAGGACGCTTCCTCCCAAGGCCCAGCTAGGCCCTGGCTGGGGCTCCACGGAGTCCTCCAATGCCTCATGGGCTTGGAGGAAGGCTTCCTCCCAAGGGCCCAGCTAGGGCGGAGTCCTCCAAGGCCTCACTGGGGCTTGGGAGACGCTGTCTCCCAGACCCCAGCGAGGCCTTGGACAAGGTTTAAAAATGTAGGACTTTTTTTTTTTTAATTTCCTGGCCAGGAAACACACAAAAAAGTCCTACATTTTTAAACGATGTCCTACATTTTTCCCGTTTTGGAGGTCCCCAGGGATGGCAACCTTATTTGGGGGGCAATTGTCTATAGAAGCCTCAGAAACATGCATTTATATTAACATTTTTTAAAGAATCAGCATTTTTTTTCACGTGTCCTCCATTTTTTTTAAAAAAGTGTCTTCCATTTGAAAATTTTGTCCTACATTTGTCCCGGTTTATTTATATATTTAATTTTTTTTAAAAAAAAAATTTAATTATTTATTTTTTGGCTTCGGCCCCCCAGTTGTCTGAGGGACAGCAACCCGGCCCCCGGCTCAAAAAGGTTGCCTACCCCTGCCCTACTGCATCATCTGGTCTTCCCCAGGTTGAGCACTGTTCTCCGTTTCAGAGAAGATAGAGGCAAAGAAGGTATTGCGTAGTTCTGCCCTTTCTCTATCCCCTTTTAGCATTTTGCCATCTTCTCCATACAGTGACCCTAGCATTTCCTTTTTACTCCTTTTGCTATGGACATTCCAAAAAAAAAAAAAAAAAGCCCTTTTTAATGTTTTTAACCTCTCTAACAAGCCCTAGCTTTTTCTGTGCTGTAGGTTTTCTGACTTTTTCCCTAGCAACTGCAATAGCATGGACATTTCTATGCTGCTTATCAGTGCACTTAAGCACTCCCTTTACAAAGTGTAAGCTAATGGCCCCCAACAAGCTGGGTACTCATTTTAGTGACCTCGGAAGGACTCTCGCTGAGGGATAATCCTTTAAGGAGAAAGTCTCCACCACCTTCAGGAATTAATAATCACCATGGAATCCTTGTCCACTTTCCTTTTTCAAATGTCCCTCTAGTGTGCACCAGTGAGTCTGACTTCTAATATCTTCCTATACTGCTTCTATTAAAGTTGCATCTGGCTCCTTAGCAGTATTGATCTTAATAGGGGACATAGCCTGCAGTGGTTCTATCCAATGAGAGGTAGGTAGCACTCCAGCAGAGACTATGATGCTGCCAGTAACTCTTTCTACTCCAGTCTAGATCTCCCCACATGATCTAGCATTGTTTGCTATTCTGCCATTTCATCTGAGGTCCAAGTAAGAAGTACTCAGGATTGTATAAGGGGACTGTTACTGTATAATGATGATGGAAACCATGCTTCTTATTCCTGCTCCAAATGTAAATGTCATGCTTCTAGGGATTCCTCCTGGACGGGAGGCTGAAATGTAGGAAAGGAGGAGGATGTAACTGAGGGAGTTGGGATTTCTGCCAGACCAAGTGGCTAAATGTCATGTTGTCATCTTTCTGCTCTATGCAACCATATCCTGCAGAGTGTTAACATCCTTCACAGAAATCAATTGGAAGCCCCTTTTCAAGACCATGAAGCAATAATAAAAGGATTTTTGGTGGATATCTCATCCTCACCAAATTAAAGGAACTTCTTTTTTTGACTGCACAAGTTTAGAATTGCAGCTTATGGCACCTGAGAAATTACATCATTTCTTTAAAAATACCCAGTGTACATGAGAATGGAACAGATCCAAATAGGTTCAGGGTTGGTAGATGCAGTACAACAGCCACCGCCTTGTTTTTAATGGTTTCCATATGAATATACTTCCAGTACAAACATGATTACTGTGGAATTGTCACTACTGATAAGGAATGGGATGGTTCAGATTCACAGCCCCATTCAGCCATGAAGCATCCTGCATGACATTAGGGCCCGAACAGACAGGACAAAATAAATCTGCTTTGGGTCACTTTGGAGGTATGCTATTTAAATGATGCATGTGTCCTAATAGGCAGGAATCCATACCAAAGCCACGTTCCAGTCCTAAGGCCTGGGCACAGCTTTGGTGCAGCTTCTGGCCTCTTAAGATGTATGTTTCATTTGAACAGCATACCTCCAAAGTGACCTGAAGCAGCTTTATTTTGGCCTGTCTGTTCAGGCCCTCAGTCAGCCAAATCCACCCCCCCTGATTTGATGTGAAGATAAAATGGGATAAGGGAATAAAGATGTTTCTAAAATTACATATACTGTATAACTTGCTGTTTTAAGTTTTGTAAATCTCTAATGGCATTCCAAACCACCAATATGACAAAAATCTGTATTATAAGATGTCCCGTTTCTAATGTATTATAATACCAGCTTTGAAAATGTAGAGACTATGCCCCAAAGCAGGAGTTCAAATGATTATTTTTAAGCAGTAACAGTAACACATCTTTTCAAAGCTGTATGTATTCACAGGTGATAGATATTGCTTATATAAATGCATATATTAATATACCTTATAGGCAGGTGTTCATATTTTTTAAAGTCTCCACAATATTATATGCCACATTATGTAAATACTGGACATGTCTTGAAAGTGATTATGAAAGATTCTTATGCAAATATTCTTAAATGCTATATAGTTCTGGTTGGGAGTAATATTAACTATGGCCACAGTAAAGGCTACTTAAAAACTGGTTATGACTACCTTCCTGAAATGTTGCCATGATGGTAGGATGAAATACAAATGATCCAGCTCAAGTAAAAGTACTTCAGTTTCAAGTTACAGAAGATATATCATAAAATAATGTTACCATGTAAATGACAATGTTTTCAAACTGTTCTTCTCATCTCTGGAGACAGGTGGAGAGGGTGGAACAGAGCAATGCAAATGGAATGACAAACCCAGTGAAAACAAGCTGAAATTCATAAGCTATCTTCAAATAAACCATTTCATTTGACTTCCATCTGTTGACAAATATTAACTTCAGATCCTTCTTCGCAGACCCAAACAAAATAAGATATATCGGATTTGAATGTATAAACAAACTATAATCACCTTCCACATTCGTGGGGGTTAGGGGCCAAGGAAAGTGGAATCACGAATGTTACCCACACACACACCTGAATGATAAAGACTCCTCTCCCACCAAGAGCACCACCAATAACTGTCTTTGCAATCTTGAAATATAAACTCCCCCACATTTCCAATGTGCTTCCACTTTCAATCTGATGTTAGCAACCATGGCTGCAAAGGATCCACCTTCTCTTCTCCTCCTCCCTCCTGGCCAGACAAACGCAACACCGTATTTTCCCCACTTTGACAAACTTTGCATTCTCCTTATCACCAAAGTCTTTCCCCTCTAATGTTGGCAGCCATCACCACAAAGGTAAGGTACACTGTTGCTTTTGTCTGGCTGGGAGAGAGGGGGGGGGGGGGGGGGGGGGGGGGGGGGAGAGAAGTTGGATCCTCCCAGGGGTGGCTGCAAACATTGGATTCAAAGGGAAGATCTTTGGAAATGAGAAGTTTGGCAAAGCAGGGGGATGTAAAATGCTGGTTTTGGCTGGCTAGGAGGAAGGGTGAGGAGGAGGGGGTTGAAGAGGTAGATCTTGTTAAGCAGCAGCTACAAAGTCGCAAATAGTCACAACCGCAAATCTGAAACACACGAATGTGGAGGACCGACTTAACTGAACAAATTCTGGGTTAGTGCTATCTCCAAACTGGGACATAGGCTGACATTGGTTCAGTTTCAAAAAAATACTTGTTCTTAAAAATAGATGGTAAGCCATTTTGTATGAATACCAATGCTTAGCATTCATACAACATTTTAGAATTCTGAATATAGTCTTAAATAGAAAAATGTCAGGCAGTGACAGTAAAGCTCAGGATGGGAATTAGGTGGCCCTCTAGATATTATTACACTAGCAGCCTAGCACAGTCAATGATGAGGAATGCTTGGAGGTGCAGTCCAACAACCTTTGGAGAGCTGCATGGTCCTCACCTATTTTGTGCAGATGTATGCAGAAGCTGAGGGGGCTGAGAAAAAGAAGCCTGTCTGAAGTCAGTAAGGGGCAAAACAGACCACCCAAAAAGTGTGGATCAGGGCCACCCTGGAACCATTTGTGCTGGAGCAACAGCAACCACTTGCACATGGCCTCAATCCAGCCTGTTGCAATGGTTTTGAACTGGCCTATGAAAAGGAGTGTTCCAGGGTGGCCCCAATCCACACTTTTTTTTAAGCAATCATTTAATGTACCCAAAACTTGCATGAGCAGAATGCAAATAAGAGTATTTTGCATAATTAGGATATTCAAATTAAATGTCCAGATTTGAGGAAGAAGAATATGGCAACCCTAATTTGGAGGGTGCATGATTCCCACACTTCTTGTAGGGGATTAGATTGTAACAGTGAAGAGCTCCTGTGAGGGCATTTTGACTGCTGAGAGCAGCTCTGCTGGTTGGGGAGCAACACCTGTGGCAAAGGAAAGCTCTACTGCACCTACACACATAGGAAGCAGCCAGAACTGGCAGCAGCACTAGCCAAAACAAAAACAAAAACCACTCAGATTGGTTTGACCTGGATTTGAATCTTCCTGGTATAAATCTGCTTTAACCCCTGAAGGAGAGCACAATGCAAGCAAACATAGAAGGAAACAGATGAACAGAATATCATGATCCACTCAGGAAGGAACTCCCTCCCATGCTGTGTACCATGGTCTTGTGTGGTGACTCTTGATGAAGTGGAGGATCCAAACCACTGCTCCAACTTAGCATTGCCCCCCTTGGAAATAAGTTCATCATCATCATCAAGCTGAAATGCCAAAAGGGAAATGAACTAAATATGGTCACTGCCAAAGCATGAATAAGTAATGAATGAGTAAGGAGGCCCAAGACCAGTGTAAACATACAACCACCTAGCTGAACTTTTTAAACAGTTGTCCACCAGTAATATGAGTGGCAATTCTTATTAAGATGTGAACTGAGTGCACCACCACATCAGGATTCTTTTTTAAAGTTAACATTTTATGCTTTTCCAGAAGAATAATCTTCATTTGAGTAACTTTTTAAACTGTTCAAAGAAATTAGCACTTCTTTCTTCTCTCTCTCTCTCTCTCTGTCTTCAAGTTGCCTGATGACTTATGGTGACCCCATGAATTTCAGAGGGTTTTCTTAAACAAGGAATACTGAAAAGGTGGTTCTGCCAGTTCCTTCCTCTGTAATAGAGCCCACAGCACCTGGTATTCATTGGTGGTCTGCCATCCAAGTACTAACCAGGACTGACCCTGCTTAGCTCCTAAAATCAGACTACGATATTTAGCCCTAATAAAAACTTTCTGCAGAGAGCCTAAATTAAAAAACAAAGACGTCAAAGGAATAAACTTTTCTTTTGAAAGGTTTTCTTTTGTTTTGTTTTGTCTTTTCTTGCCAGAAGACACCTGGAGTGAAATGCAAGGCATAACAGAGATGCAGAAGAACAGTGGAACAGAACTGGTGGATTCAGTTATCCTTCATACATTCCAGTCATATTAATTTTAATCAGCGGTATTAGAACTGTAATTTTCACACTGAGAAGATGCTTTCAAAGTAAGCACATGTGAATGAGAACCGGAAGTCTCCATGCAACATAGCTAACATAAGTGCAGATTAAAAGGTGTGACCTGAGGATGTGTTTATTCTGTACAGTATAAATATGACATTTCACCACAACATCTTCAGCTGCTTAATTTGAATACTTCAGCTACATAAATCCAAAACATCTAACAGCATAAATACACACAGACATAATTAATTCTCCAAATTACAGGACAGAGAGTGTGCCTTGTCAGTGAGGAAGCCTTTGATCTTAAGAGTAAAAGAGGAGCATTATGTTTATGGGACTCTGAACTCCTGATGATGAAAGCAATCTAGTTTTAATATAGTAAAACCTTAAATCATGTGAAGACATTTCTAATACTAGTAGTCTAATGGGCACATAATCAGCCAAGGATGGGACATATTGGGAAGTCTCACTTAAAATCTCACCTTAGTGTGATCTTTAAGTAAATCATCATCACTTAGCTGCCATCTGAAATACAGGGTTAAGAGCACTTGTTTGCCTTACAGATGGTCTTGTTAGGCCATGTGGTTGGAATGGTCAATGAAAATTCTGCACAATTACTATCTTTTATTAACACAATATATTTCTTGTCCTAGCCTGGATTTTGGTGAGCTACAGAAAAAATACCATACCATAGAGCTTTCCTTTCTTGATTTTGATTTCAGCCTTGTATTGGATTTGTACCTGGTGTCTTGCCAGTTCTTACACAGAGAAGAAACATTAAAAAAATCATAACAATAAATAAGTATGGTCTTTTCTCCTTTACTGGTCTCCTTAGTTTTCTTCTAAAAAAGAACACTAAAAAATCATTACAAGAAAGATGGAAAGGGATGTTACCTTCAGATACACAGAAAACAGCCTGGGTAAAACATCCAATAGAGAAGTTCACCTGTAATAAATGAATATGCTGCTAGGATACTGCTGAGCAATGCCATCTCTGTACTGGCACTCCCAGGTTCCATTGTCCTGTTGAAGACTCTCCAAGGGCCTCATCCACAGGAAGAAGCAAGGCTGGATGTTGAACAGTTAACAAGGAGCAGACTTCCTTTTCTTCTTCCCTGTTTTGGAACACAAACAAACAACAGATGAAACACCTGGGATCCTAAGGCCCAGTGTTCAAAAACAGCCTTCCTTCTGCACTTGGAAATCTGCAGCTGGGAACCAAAACCTTCTCCGTGAAATGTTTTGGCATTAAGTTTGCTTTTTGACTTTAGCTGACTGCTCAAAAAAACACTTCAGGCAACTACTGTGCTTGCTTGCAAGCTGAGTCTGTCTTTCCTGAATTTCCTTCACTTTTAAGTCACCAGTTTGACACACCCAGATGATTTATGGCAACTATATAATCAGAGGCCATTTTTCTTCCCTGGCCATTTTCAAATCAAAGGTACCTTTATAAGGGTTGTATCCCAGCAAACTTGTAATAAGTCAGTGCAGCCCCAAAAAAATCAGCAGCCAGCCCATATGCAATACTATGATTTCTGCTGAACACCTGGCAAACAACCCCCCCTTTCCCTCCAGTCTTTATTAAACAGAGGTAGGATCTGTAATTCCCTTTATGACCCTAAGTGGAGTCAGTATTCTTAAAGCTTCCCCCTTAGCAAAGAAGAGGTTTGCAGTGAACGTGAGTTAATGATTGGATTTTATTTGGTGAAGTCTTGTAGGTGTGGAGGCAGTTAATTTCTTGTGCCTGAAAGAGACCCTTTCAGACTTTATCGGTGATTTCAGAATGTATTCCCAAAAAGGAGGGGGGGAGGTACAACATAGATTCACACACACACACACACCAATTTAAACACATTGTTCAAACACATAAACACTGGACACATTAAAATCATCCAACATAAAGTTAAAAATTTAAATATTTAAATTTAAATCATGTAGGCCTTTAAAGGTAATAACCAATACTTTGTACTTTGCCCAAAGGTTATGTGCATAACCTCTAAATGATTCAGTCTTGAAAGAACACATCCCTAGGATCATGAACAGATTGGGAAGGTATCTATAAAAGAGAAGGTGAATGTATATGGATTTTACTAAATGGAGGGTGCCTCCCAGGTCTTCCCTAGACATTATTTCATGGGAGAAATGAATGCAGATGGGTAACGGGTGGAACTGCTGCCACATCTCTACCTCTGACTTACTTGGGCTTGTTTGGATATCTGTACAAATCACTACATCAAAGGTTTGGGGTATCCAAAATACTGTGTGAAACTGAACATAATTCTTACTTCACTGAGTTTTTCCCACCAAGCATATAAAGCATTTTACAACTCTTACAAAGAGGTAAGCTCTAGTACAACAGCTTTCTTGACTATAAAGGATACCCGAGTTCCATATGCAACAAGTTTTCTGCTCACAAACTGCAGCTTAGCTCCATGCAGAGTTTTTAGCAAAACTGGAGACAACAGTAGAAGAAGCTTATGGCTGGATGAACATCCTTTAATGCAACACTAAAGATTTTGATTAATTATTTTGGAAAGAAAAGGTCTGTAGGATTCATTGGGGGCAACATCTATCCTACAGGCCAAAGGGTCCCCGCTGCAGCTATACTCTTGAGAATTTTAGTGACTTGCTAGACAAGCTTTATTGTCTCAAATATGACTGCCAATAGACAGCATACAAAAGATGTATCTGTTTTGCTCTTCTGAGATATATGCAAGTCTGCATCATTTGTGTGCACCTTCTAGCTATCCTACCAAGTTCCAAGCAGGCAGCAAATCCAGGAAGCCTGAGTCCCCACGAGGCCACCATAATTGATTAGCAGGTTATATTTGACAGAGTGGCATACAGTTCTTGTAGCCTTGCTCATCTGCTTCCTATGTTAAAATCAAATACTCATCCTATATTTGCACTTAATTCATTACTATGGAAGGCAGCTGGCAGTTGTTGCAGGAATTTATTCAGTCATTTAATTATTTATTTTCCTGCCACTCACCATACGGGTCCCAAGGGAGCTTACAATATAAGATTACAATGACTGTGGTTTTATACTTGTACTCCTCCGTGCCACTCCCTTTCTCCTTTGAATTGAACAACTGAGTATTTGTATCCAGTGAGTGCACACATGTCTGAGGGGAACCTTTCACATTCCTGGTATTATCTCCCATTATGAAAATTACTAAATATCTGGCTATAGTGATAAAAGTCTCAAAATACTGTAGGAGAGAGATGACAGATCACAATGGATGGTGTTCTACTTGCACCTAAATTCTTTTAAATGTTTCTCACTCATAAGCAACTAAATAAATAAATTAAAAAAAACACAGAAACCTATATTAATTCAAAACAATACCTGGCATCTCGTAACGTACCAGCAGAGACCTGCCTGTACATGTGAGTGGCATTTTATATGTACCTCAAATCAGTATTACTTTGAATAAAGAATGATGTTGCAGACGTCTGGGAAAAGGAGGGGCAGAATGAAACATGTTTGATCTTGGAGGGTGGTGCAGGGAAAAGTGTGTCACTTTGAATACCTCAAGGCTGGTTCTAACCGTCCTTCGTGAACAAAGAATTGTGGATGGGGTTCTAACCATATTCACAACTGAGGTTGATGCAGAAGGAACTTTGTAGCTCAGTTATTACAGACCTGTGCAAGTGACTCTAAAATTAAAGTGAATGATTTTTCACTCTTGTCCTTTTTAAATGCTTTCTCCCTTTGTCTTACAAACAGAATATCTGGCATTGAGAATCTTCTTGCGAACTTAATCTCCTGGCCAATACTACTTCTGTTTTGTTTTGATTATGTTTCCATTTATAATCTGACCAGACACAAGAAAATTCTCATGAAGAATTTAATTGAAAAATTAGTCAAAGGCAGGTGTCCTTTAACTGCAACCATTTGAACCTGTCCAGAGCATTCTGGAGACCTTGGCAGTTTAGAGTACATCAACCTGCAGTTGTTGCTGTGATCAAGAGATGAACATACATATTCTTTTTTTTAAAAAAAAGTTATAACAATACATTCTAATAGGCAGGTGGGAGACATAAAAGCACACAGTCAATACACAATGGCAGTGGTTCAAAAAACTCTGCTTATATGCAGGCAAATTATGCAAATCAGACAAAAGAAAGAAAAGACGACCACTCTTCCAGAATTTTGCATGAGACATAAGGGAGAATGAGTGTTTGGTCATAAATAAAATGAATGTTTTCCACACAGCAGTGAAGGCATCTCTTTACACTTGCCTTTTGCTGCCCTTGGTTTATGTGTCCGTGTCTCCAATGCTGCTGTTGACCAGACCCTGTCAAGTCCACTGTGCATGCTAGAGCCCCCTAATATTTCATGCTGCCTGGCAATTTTGATGCATACAGCATGAGTAAGAGGGGAATAAAATCTTTGTGCAACACATTTCCATTATTGCTAGAAATCATAAAGAGTAGCAACAGCTCACTGCAGCATTTTACTGGCTGATTGAGATGAACACATTACAAAGCTGTTTCCAGGAGCAGGCTATCTCCTGGACAGGTGTTATGAGCTTGGCCCCATCTTCAGTAGGGGTGGGTGGATGTGTGTGTGCCTTCAAGTCTCCTGTCAATGTATACATTTTAAGGGATCTCAAGATTCTATCAGCTATCACCACCCATAATGTTCTGCACATGTCTCACTGACTTACTGGCAAATTAAAGAAGGGTTTAACTTGCTCTTTTTTCCACTCCTTACTCTGCAGAGACTTTCTTTTCCCCCACCCATGGTTGATGAGATTTCTAGATACACACATGTGCACATACTGAGCAAAGACGTGTGGAGAGATAGAAGAAATGGGGTCTTTTAAGAAAGCTTTTATTCTAAGCATGTAATCTTATACTAGCAAAATGGTAGAGAGCCAGCGTGGCATTGTGGATTGGGTGTTGGACTCAGTGGCATCATTGGGGAGGGGGGTTGCGGTGGGTGTGGACCACACAAGGTGAGACCCTGAAGGGGGGGTAACACCACTTCTCCTCAAACACCTACCTTTTGGCAGAAACATTCTGTGGCATTCATCTTCTTCCTTTTAAAATGCTTTAAGAAATGGCAGGAGTGGGAGCTCAGTGGGAGGAGAAAGGAGAGGCCTCAGAATTTTTTTAAATTAAAATTTCAAATTTCAAATTTTCAAATTTTCAAAAATGTAAATGTGGGGGGTTGACTGCAGTTAGGGCTGCTCTCCAAGCAAACATGGCTCCAGTCACCCTGTCATAAGCTTCCTCTATCAACTGATAATACAACTTGGAGACCTGACTTGCATTATCGTTGATGGGTTCAATAAGCCACTCTTGCAGAACAGCTTTTCAGCAAAATCTCAAACCTGCATGTCAATCCTTTGTAAATCAGGTCTTCTATCTCCTTTTTTCCTATCCAATATACTGAATTGAATAGTAACCAGAATGGAATTGGGATGATCAACTAATCAGCATAGTATTGAAAGAACAATTTAGCACATGGATGCCAGGTTCACATTAGAGTTTCCACTAGATAATGATCATAGAATCATACATCTTTTCCTGTAGCATGAATCCACTGTTCCATGTCCCAGTCTCTAGAGCAGCAGAAAACAAGCTTGCTCCTTCTTCCATATGATATCCTTTCAAATGATTATTATTATGTTTATTATTATTATTTTATTTGATTTATATTCCATTTCCTCCCCTGTATGAGACTCAAAGTAGAGACCGTCTGCCATGTCTATACTGCCTTAATAGGAGAAGGAATGGCTATCTGCTGGTGTTTCTGCGTGTAACTCCATCCTATCATTGAGAGAGGAGTTCACATCCCCAGTCAATTCTATTAGTTGTTTCAGTTGAAATGAAATATCTGTCTGCTGAAAAGAAGTCATGGTTGTGTGTTTAGTAGAATTAATTCTTTCCTCAATCTTGAACAACAGGGCTGTCCGCTAGAGGCCAAGGCAGCTGATGTGGAGAAACCGAGAGGATTATTGGAACAGACTTTCAAAGATAACAGCCTCTCATCCCCAGGGTGACAGCTCCTTCCTTGCTATGGAGAACAGAGGGGACATCACTCTGAGAAAGAGGGAAATGATCCCTTAGAAGGAATTCATTCATTGGAGTTATAAATTAGAGACAGAGAGAACTAGTGTTTTGAGTGTGTGTGCTGCATAGTGAATTGCCTACCTGGTTACAAAAAGCCTCAGACTAGGGGTAGGCAACCTTTTTGAGCCGGGGGCCGGGTTGCTGTCCCTCAGACAATTAAATATTTTTTAAAATTATATAAATAAATAAACCAGGACAAATGTAGGACAACATTTTTAAATGGAGGACACTTTTTCTTTAAAATGGAAGACACATGAAAAAATTTGCTAATTTTTTAAAAAATGTTAATATAAATGCATGTTTCTGAGGCTTATATAGACAATTGCCCCCCCTTGCCCCTCCTTGCCCGCTTCCTCCTGATAGGCCAAAGGCCCCTTGCCCTCGTGCGAGAGACCAAAGGCCCCGGCGGCAATTGGCGGCAGGACCAGGCTGGGGCCGGTCCCAAGGCCTTGCCGGGCCACATCCGGCCCACGGGCCATAGGTTGCCTACCCCTGGTTTAAAAATTTAAGAAATACATAAAATACAGAGTACTTTGTTGTATGTTCTTTTGGTTTTTTTTTAGTGTGTGTGTGTGTGTGTGTGAGAGAGAGAGAGAGAGAGAGAGAGAGAGAGAGTGAGAGAGAGTGAGAAATTTTGAGGCATGTTTTTCATTTAAGGTTTATAGCTGCATCATATTGCTCTGACCCATACACAAATGAAAGTCTGAAGTCAATTTTCCCAACTCTTTCTGGCAACATGTTTTTTAAAATAACATCCCTTGTGGGGTGGCCCTTGTAGTCTCTTCCAATTCTATGATTCTATGATTCTATTCAATGATTCTATCCTATAGTCGTGGTGGTGAACCTATGGCACTTGTGCCCTCTCTGGCACGTGAAGCCAGTTCTGAGGGCATGCGGAAAGACGGGAAGGCAGGGGGAAGAATAGGAACAGGCATGCGCCTTGTCCTCCTCTTTCCCCATTCTCCCGTGTGGTTAGCTACCTCTCCAGAGACAACTAAAGGCCGGGGAAGAGTAGAAACAGGCGCATGCCACAGACTGTTTTAGTTTGTTCTCCAGACTTGATAAAAATATTACCAGCTGCTTGAATATCACTTGTATTCCACCTTTTAGCATTTAATGCTACTGCTCAAGTACTAAAAAATTGCCATTCAAAAAATAAAATTGGAAACATGTTTTTCTTCTTTGATGTTTACGTAACATTACTTTTTGTCATGTGAGAATAAAACTATATTCTTTTTGCATCTAAGAATAGCTTTAACATACATGTTGAAGTTTTAATAGAAAACCATCTGTTACAATGCCTAATACTGCCATCTAGTATTTTTAATATTCCCTGCACTTCAGGAATAAATCCATTACTCTTTAAGTTGTTTAGGAAATCTTTGCAATCAGAGGCCCCATTCACACTACGGAATTAACATGGTATGAAACCGGATTATTTCCACAATGTTCACACTGGCCCCAAATGCACCCAGTGCCGTTTGTGGGGGGACTGCCAGAAAACCCACTTAACCTGGTATATTTGATACCAGGTTTTTTCCCATGTCTTTTTTTCAGAGCCGCAATGATCTGCATCTTTGGTAGTGTGAGTACACTACCAAATCAATTCAGAGAGCACTCCATGGTTCCCAGAAATGGAGGCACCTCCATTTTAAATCACACTGATGGGAACAGGGTTTTAACAGGGTTAAAATGCTATGGAGAGTTTCGGGAATGGAAAACATAGCGAGAACACCGATCCAGTATTGTATCACCGTGGAGATCTGGATCTCCTCAGGACAAAAAATTAATTGTGAATGCCCCCAGAGTAGGGCAGAAAGGAATCATATAAACAAATGAAGGAAATAACATCATTCAAACTAGAACAGTTTTATTTAAGTAAAGTCAATATTTAACTCAATGCATGTGTAAGTTTTACACATTAAAAAGTTTGGCAAGAGAAGGAGGAGGAAGCGGAGAAGATAAGACCCTCCAAGTCTCACACCTCCCTTGAGAAACTCTTGCGCACCCCCAAGGGTCCCACCCACTGTTTCAGAGCCACTGATATAAACTAAATTTGCAGGCAGTCTATATGCAGCTGTAGATATACAATGGTAGTAAAGGAAGAAAGATGGTTATGAATCCTTGAGGAGAGGTCTGGAGAAGATACCAAGCTTCAGTCATCCAATGAGGCTGGAGTTCCATGGGGTAAAATGGGTGGGCAAGCTGCCCGCCTGACTCCCTGACTGAAGATTTAAGAGTAATTCTCCTATACAGGATAATCTACTAGGCCAGTCTTGTTTCGGGGAAGGCAAGAAGTGCCACTTTTGTTGAAGTGCCTTCAAGTCAACTTCAACCCATGGCAACCCTATGTATGAGAGTTCTCCAAGTCACCCTGCCCTCAACTGCCTTGCTCAGCTCCTGCAGACTCATAGCCATGGCTTCTCTGATAGATTCTATTCATCTTGAATGTGATTTCCTTTTTCTCAAGCATTATAGTCTTTTTCTAATGAGTTCTTTCTGCTTATGATATGGCCAAAATATGACCTCAGTTTAGTTATATTTGATTCCAGGGATAGTTCAGCCCTGATCTGCTCTAGGACCCCATCCATTGGTCTTTTTAGCTGTCCATGGTATTCTCAGAAGTCTTCTCCAGCACTACAAATGAATTGATTTTTTTTCCTATCAGCTTTCTTTATTGCCCATCTTTCACAACTATACATAGAAATTAGAAATACGATGGTATGGACAATCTTAACTTTGGTATTTAATTATATATCTTTACACTTCTGGATCTTGTCTAGTTCCTTCATAGCTGCCTTCCAAGTCCTAGTCTCCTTTTGATTTCTTCATTGCAGTCTCTACTCTGATTGATGACTGAGCCCAAGTATGAAAAATCCTTAACTATTTCAATCTCTTCATCATCTATTTTAAAATCATGTAATTGTTTGTGGTCCTAATTTTTGTTTTCTTGATATTCAGCTGTAAACCGGTCTTTGCAATTTCTGCTTTGACCTTAAATAATCTTTCCATATCCGTGATATTTTCTGCTAGTATTATTGTGCCATCTGCATATCTTTGATTGTTGATGTTCCTTTCTTCCTCCAATTTTCACACCTCCCTCCTCTGAGTCCAATCCTGCTTTTCATTCAGGATATACAAGTTAAATAAACAGGATGATAGAATGCAGCCTTACCTGACTCCCTTTCCAATTGGAAATGATCCCATTTCTATGTATTCTGTCCTAACAGCAGGTTCCTGGGTATAGGCTATGCATCAGGACTATCAAATGTTGTGGCACACCCATTTCTTTAAGAGTGATCCATACTTTTTCATGATCTATACAAGCAAATATTTTGCTATAGTCTATAAAGCACAGGCTGAACTTCTTTTGAAACTCTTTTGTTCTTTCCATTATACAGCATATATTTCTTATGTGATCTCAAGTGCCTCTTCCTTTCCTAAACACTGCTTAGACAACTGACAGTTCTCGCTCTATATATGGTTTTGTGAGTCTTTGTAGAATTTTAAGTATAATCTTGCTTGTGTGAGAAACCAATGCAATGGTTCTGTAGTTCCTGCAGTTTCTTAGGGACTGGAATATATACAGAGCTTTTCCAGTCTGTGAGCCATTGTTTTGTTTCCCAAATTTGTTGGCATATTCTAGTTAAAACTATAGCAGCGATAGCAGCTTCATTTATATACAGTTTGCTCTCACTTTACCCGAGGGATCCGTTCCAGACACACACACACACACGTGTAAAGCAAAAAGCATGTATGCTCAAGCCCCATTGGATAGATTTGCTTTTAATGGTGAGCAGCTTCAGCATATGCTGAAAGCCACCTATATTGAGCCTGCATATGGCTTACTGTACCACTTCATACTGAACTAAGCAGTCTCTAAGCGGTTTACCACTGTAAGCTAATTGAGCCCAACAAGCTGGGTACTCATTTTAGTGACCTCGGAAGGATGCAAGCCTTGAGCCCTGGCTGGTTATGAACTTGCAACCCTATGGTTTTGAGTGACTGGCTGCAGTACAGGCATTTAACCACTGCGCCACCAGGGCTCCTACTAGAGTATACTCTACAGTCAGCCCTCACTATACGCAGATTTGCCATGCACGGATCTGAGCATCACCGCTGCCGCCGCAGGAAACACCAAGTGCTGGTGTTGGAGGCCAAGAGGCCTCCAGGCCACCACCCGGCCCTTCTGAGGCAGTGGTGGCAGCGACAGCGAGGAGGATGATGCTTGGCCTCCTGGCCTCCTTGCAGCCGCGGCTTCTGCACCACTGCCACCGCCACCGGGAAAGGGCCAGGTGGCAGCCTGGAAGCCACCACCACCACCCGGCCTTTCCCACGGTAGTGGCGGAGGCTGAGGTGGCAAGGAGGCCGGTAGGCCAAGCCTTGTTCTCCTCGCTGCCACCACTGCGGGAAAGACTAGGTGGTGTGTTGGAGGCCAAGAGGCTTCCAGGATGCACCCAGCCCTTTCACGGCGGCAGTGGTGGAGAGGAGGACGAAGCTTGGCCTCATCCTCCTTGTCACCGCCGCTGCTGCACAAGGGCCGGGTGGTGGCCTGGAAGCCTCTTGGCCTCCAACAGCACCACCCAGCCTTTCCCATGGTGGAGGCCAAGGCGGCAAGGAGGCCGGGTGGCAGTGCTGGAAGCCTTGAAGGCCTCTGGCACTGCTGTTCTGCCTCCTCACCGTCACGAAAGGGCCAGGTGGCGAGGAGGCGAAGCAGCAGTGGCAGCCCAGAGGCCTTCAAGGCCTCCAGCATGGCCGCCTCGGCCTCATCGCCACCAGCGCCACCGCAGGAAAGGCCTGGTGGTGGTGTTGGAGGCAAGAGGCCTCCAGGCCACAACCTGTTTCTGCAGCGCGGCAGCAGGTGAGGGGACAAGGCCAAGATTCATTCCTGCCACCGCCGCCACCGCAGCAAAAGGGCCAGGCTGCAGCTGGAGTGCATCTTGGATGTTTATCAACACTATGCTCTTAAAGAGGTACATATTCAGTGTACTCCTCTATGCTCCTCTGTTGCATTCTGGGTTAGCAGTTTTTAAGGAGGGGTATTTAGAATTCTCAGGCAGAGAGTTCCGCTCCTTAAAACTTCCAATCCCAGCATGCAACAGGAGCAGCTAGAGGAGTCACACTGGAATAGTAGCCTTTAAGAGCATAGTGTGATAAAACATCTTGGTCTCCCACGCATGATCTGCCTTTTTGCAGCAGCAGCAGAGGGTGGCAACGGAGAATAAGGCTGGCCTCCCGGCCTCGCTGCCACCACAGTTAAAGGCTAGGCGTGTAGTGTTGGAGGCCAAGAGGCCTCCAGGCGCCCACCCTTCCGTGGTGGCGGCGGCAAGGGATGAGGCAGTGACGATAAGATAAGCAGGGAGGGAGGAGGGAGGGAAGAAGAGAGAGACTTTTGTCCCTATGGCAGCGTGCGTGATGCACGCCACCATTGGGGAGAATGGACTTGAGCATATGTAGATATTGGTATAACGGGAGGGTCCGAATGGATCCCCCTCGTTAACCAAGGGGCGTGGCGATTGTATCTGTGTTGCTCTGAACAGCTCTATGGGTATGCCAATCAGTTCCTGAAAAGTGCCATGTGCACTGAATCTCAAATGCCATGGAAATACCTGTAGTGAGAACACTCATTATGGCTTCATACCATATTTCTCAAGGCATTTTAGCTTCAATTTACATGGTGTGTCATCTGAAACTGCTGGCTCTCTTTAGACTAAACTTTTATTTTTCAAAAGATCTGCTGCTTTCCTTCTATGTTTGATACTGGACAATGAAGGAAAGCAGTCACTGACTACAGCAGCTTGTGACATATCACTCATTATGAAGAAGACATGTCATGGCAATGAGGCGCTAGTGTCAGTTCAGGAAGATGATCTTTATGGTCCCCCTGCCCAAGTAGTCTATCTCCTCCTTCCTATGATGTGCTGTTCATGTGGTTGCTCTCCCTATAGGCCTAGACAGACAGCACTACCTCTGAAAAAACAGAGAAGGCAGTTTAGAAGCTTCCTGGCCTTTGTTTTTTGTGAGTTTTTTTTACTATGTGGCCTGTTCTGGCAGAGTTTATTCCTGATGTTTCGCCCGCGATCTGTGGCTGACATCTTCAGAAGATTGCTGGCATGCAAAAGAGAGTAGGGTATATAGACTGGTTGAGAGGAAGTGTTTATATGTTCATTTGTGTGTGGTCTGTTGTTGAATGGCAAGGCATCGGGTGTCTATTAATCAGTGATCCATTGTCTGATGGGGAAAAAAAACCCTGTTTTTTGCACTTGCGTGTCTTGATTTTGATGTTTTTTTAGGAATGGTTGCCCAACTCTTGCTTACTTTCAGAGTTTTTTTTTCCTGTTTAAGTTGTCCAGGCTGTTTGTGGATTTCCTGGCTTCCCCGTGCTTCTGATTTGATAGTTGTTGGCATGGCCCAGAATTTCAGTGTTTTGAAATAGCATTTTATGCCCAGGGTGGTTTATAATGTGTTCTGCTACTGCTGATTTTCTGGCTGACACGTCTAGTGCCCCATACAGACAGGCCAAAAACAAGCTGTTCGGGTCACTTTAGAGGTATGCTGTTTCAATTATGCATACATACTAAGAGTGGAAGCTGTGCCAAAGCTGTCTTAGGCCGGAGTTGTTGCTTTGGCGCAGCTTCCGGTATGCATGCATAATTGAAACAGCATACCTCCAAAGTGACCCGAAGCAGCCTTTACTTTGGCCCTTGGTATTGCGAGGATCCGTTCCGGACCCCCCCCCCCCCCCACGTAACCAAAATCCGTGTATGCTCAAGTCCCATTGTCCCCCATGGCAGGTGGCGTGCACACGCGCGGCCATTGGGGACAACTTCCCCCCTCTCCTCCCCAACTCTTTCTCCTCCCTTCCTCCCTCACCTTTTCTTCACCGGTGCCACGGAACTCCCTCGTCACTGCTGCCGCCACCACAGCCATAACGGGGGAAGCCAGATGGGGGTTTTGGAGGCCCATGAACCTCCAGCCTGCCACCCGGCCCTTGCATGGAGATGGCGATGGCGGCCCAGCAGCGGAGGACCAGCGCCAGAGGCTCCTTGGCCTCCTCTCTGCCGCTTGCCACCCGCACCTCCACACAGGGCCAGGTGACAGGTTGGAGGCCCAGAGGCTTCCAACCACCCTTATCCAGCCCCTTCTGCGGCAGCGTGGGGTGGCGAGGAGGCCGAGAGGCCTCTGGCGCTGGCTTCCGCCGCCTCGGCCTCCTTGCCGCGTTACAGCCAGGGGAAGGCCGGGTGCTACTGCTGGAGGCCTCCAGAACAGGCACCCGGCCTTCCCCCGGCCAAATGGCGTGGAGAGGAGGCCGAGGCGGCAGAGGCCTCCTTGACCTCCTCGCCACTGCTACAGCCAGAAGCCTCCAGGAGCAGCACCCGGCCTTTCCCCGGCAATGGCGATGAGAGAAGGCGGAGAACAAGCGCCCCTGAGACCTCCTCCGCCTCCTCTCCGCCGCCGCCGCCCAGCACCTCCGTGCAAGGGCCGGGTGGTGGGCTGTAGGCCTCTTGTCTCCCTCCGCAATCGGCACCTGCACCAAGAGCCGGCGGCGGCCGCGGAGCAGGAGGCCTCTGGCACTGCTCCTCAGCCTCCTCTCCGCTGCCACCACTGCAGTGGAAAGGCCAGGTGGCGGCCTGGAGGCCTCTAGCCTCCAGGAGCAGCACCGCCTTTCTGCAGAGGTGGCGCGGTGGAGAGGAAGCCAAGGCCTCAGGCGCTCGTCCTCTGCCTCCTCTCCCGCCACTGCCAGTGCTGGGGGAACGGCTGGGTGCTGCTCCTGGAGGCCTCTTGACCTCCAGGCGCACCCGCCTTTCCCCTGGCTGTAGCGGCGGCGAGGAGGCTGAGGAGGCCTCTGGCGCTGGTCCTCCGCCGCCTCGGCTCCTCTCCGCCGCCATTGCTGGGGGAAAGCAAGTGCTGCTCCTGGGGCCACCAGAGAAGCCCTGGCCTTTCCCCTGGCTGTAGTGGCGGCGAGGAGCCGGGCAGCGGAGGACCAGCACAGGGCCTCCTCAGCCTCCTCACCTCCACTGCTGCGCAGAGGGCCAGGTGGGGTGTTGGAGGCCTCTTGGCCTCCAACCCGTCACCCGGACCCTGTGCGGAGTGCCAGTGGCAGCGGCAGAGAAGGCCAAGGAGGGCCAGGCTGGCAGTCTGGAGGCTTCTTCGGCCCCCAAAACCCCCACCCAGCCTTTCCCCCGGCTATGGGTGTGGTGGCCGTGGCGGCGGCAGCGACGAGGGCGTTCCCGGCACCGGCAAAGAAAAGGTAAGGAGAGGGAGGGAGGAGGAGGGAAAGAGTTAGGGAGGAGGAGTGGGGAGGAAGTAGTCCCCAATGGCGTCCCCGTGCACACGCGCCGTCATTGGGACAACTTCCAGTTTACCATGCGCGGATGCTCAATCCGCGCATTGAAAATCCGCATTAAGGCGCGGCCGACTGTATTTTGGGTCCTGTCTTATGAGGCCCGTGTCTGAGATTACCACAACTGCGTTCTGAGAAGTTCCGTATCATAACGTGATGAGAAACGGTCCCTGGAACGGAATTACCGCATTAGCAAACTAGTAGTGATCAGAACGGCATTTTACCGCACAGCGATTCCTTTTTCTTGAAACCGTTCCGAGAACCTATTCCACCAAGGCTGAGAGAATCATCTCTATATTCCTCGCTCTCCTGATTGGCTGAAAGAATGACAGGGAGGGAGGCAAGAAGGCAAGCAGGTGAGCGACTGCAGTGAGGGAAGGTGTGTGCGTGTGAGAGAGAGGGGGGAAGAAGGAGGGAGGGAGGGGAGGGAAGCAGGAGGGATCGGGAGGAAGGCAGGAAGAAAGGAATGGGGAGAGATGACCTTGCAAGTTGCAACCCAAATGGCTTGCCATAACCCCGGCGCCCCCGTGCCAATCACGGTTTCGGGGGGCCCCTCCCGGTCCCGGTCCTGGTTTGGGCCCCCACCCGTGCCTTGTTCCCGGTTTGGGGGCCCGCGCTAGCCATTGCCGCTGCGTAACGTGGCTGCTGCAGCGCCACATCTCTCCTGGTGCCTTTTCTCCTCGGCGGTCGCAGAAGGCGCCGCCACCGCCCCCCACTGGGAGGGCTTGCGCACCACCCAGGCCCCAGCAGGGGCCAGGGGCAGCGTGCGGCCTTCCCCACCTCTTCCGCGCGCGTGTGCGCCTGCCTTCCGCCTCCCTCTGCGCGGTGCGCGCGCACACCGCCTTGCTTCCCTCTGCATGCGCGCCAGCCTTCATATGGAGGGGGGGGGAGGAGGAGGAGGGGGAAGAGGAAGGAGCTGGAGGAAGGGTGCTTCTTCATTGCGCCGCGTCTGCCTTCCCCACTTCCCTCCGCGTCGCGCGCGACCCTTCCTTCCCCGCTTCCCTCCGTGCGCGCGCGCGCCTGCCTTCCTCGCCTCCCTCCGCGCGCGCGCCAGCCTTCATATGGAGGAGGGGGGGAGAGGAGGAGGAGGAGGGAGGAGGAGGAGAAGGAGCCGGAGGAAGGGTGCCTGAACTTAGCCCAGGGCAGAATTGGGGCAGAGGAGGAGGAGGAGGAAAGCTGAGTCAGTGGCCATTAGGTCTGCCTTAGTTTTTTGGGTTTTTTAAATTATTTTTTAAAATATAAAATACTTATTTTATTTTCTTTTTAATTTTATTAATTTTTATTATTGCTTGTTTTTATTTCTTTTATTAATTTTTATTATTGTTGTTTTTATTTTATTTTATTATTTTTGTTATTGCTTGTTTTTTTTATTTTATTATTTTTTTTTGCTTGTTTTATTTTATTAATTTTTGTTATGCTTGTTTTTTTTTATTAATTTTATTATTGCTTTTTATTTTTTATTTTATTAATTTTATTATGCTTGTTTTATTTCATTTTATTATTTTATGCTTGTTTTATTCATTTCTTATTTGTTTTTGTTTTTATTTTATTTATTATGTTATTATTGCTTTTTTATTCATTTCATTAATTTTATTATTGCTTGTTTTTATTTATTTCATTAATTTTTTTATTGCTTGTTATTCTATTTTATTTTTTTTCATTAATTTTATTATGCTTGTTTTTATATTTTATTATTTTTATTATTGCTTGTTTTATTTCATTATTAATTTTATTATTGCTTGTTTTTATTTTATTTCATTAATTTTATATCTTCTTTATTTATTTCATTATTTTATTATTGCTGTTTTTATTTTATTTCATTAATTTTATTATTGCTGTTTTATTTTTTTAATTTTTATTATTGCTTGTTTTTATTCATTTCATTAATTTTATATGCTGTTTTTTTATTTCATTATTTTTTTATTGCTTGTTTTATTTTATTTTAATTTTTATTGCTTGTTTTTATTTTTCATTAATTTTATTATTGCTGTTTTTTATTTTATTACATTATTTTTACTTTTTATTATCAAATATATCAATATACACCCCCTGCCTTGTTTTTTATTATTTTTCATTATTTTTTATATTAAATATATGCAAGGCATTTATGGTGCTTTGAATGCTAACAAGTCTGCCTTTCTTGGCCTATTATGTGGTGGTGGTGGGTTCAGTGGTGTGTGTGATGTATGTGATTGGATGATGATGATATTGATAACAACAAGCCTCTGGGCACGGCCAATGTAACTTGCTGTGATTTTTACAAACTCATGCGCAGTGAGAAAAACCACAGTCCCTTGACCAAGTTCACACTTCTGAGAAGTAAAGTGAACCCGAGGGCCAATACATTTCTGCCCATCGTCTAAGATAATGCCAAAATGTCCTCCCTTTTGATCATGCCTAAAAACATGCATTTATATTAACATTTTTTAAACTCATTTTTGCGTGTCCTCCATTTTTATAAAAATGTGGTCCTACATTGAAAATGTGCCCTACTTGTCCTACATTTGTCCCGGTTTGGAGGTCCTCACTTATGGCAACCCTAATCCCAAACCTCCTTTGCAACGCTGGAGGAGGAGCTCATGCAGGTCTCTTCAAGCTGAAGAGGAAAGCAAGTTGCCAGGGAGGGGACTGGGCCAAGGGCAGAGCCCCAGCAGCCATAGCAGCTCTTTAAAACGCGTTAGAAAAGAAGAGTCCTCTGCTGTCATCCCAATTCCCCTTTTTGGCTGCTTGTCACCCTTTTGCCTCTTGTGTGTGTGTGCGCATGTAATGTGTGCCTTCATAGAATCATAGAATCATAGAGTTGGAAGAGACCACAAGGGCCATCCAGTCCCACCCCATTCTGCCATGCAGGAAACTACAATCAAAGCATCCCCAACAGATGGCCATCCCTCCGTTTGAAGACCTCCAAGGAAGGAGAATCCACTAACTCCGAGGGATGTATTCCACTGTCAAACAGCCCTTCTGTCAGGATTCCTCTAATGATGAGCTGGAATCTCTTTTTCCTGTAACTTGCATCCATTGCTTTGGGTTCTAGTCTCTGGAGCAGCAGAAAACAAGCTGCTCCCTCCTCATATGACATCCCTTCAAATATTTAAACAGGGCTATCATATCACCTCTTAATCTTCTCTTCTCCAGGCTAAACATCCCCAGCTCCTTAAGTCGTTCCTTGTAGGGCATGGTTTCCAGACCTTTCACCATTTTAGTCGCCCTCCTTGGACCCACTCTAGTTCTTCAATGTCCTTTTTGATTGTGGTGCCCGAACTGGACACACATATTCCAGGTGGGGCCTGTGAGCTTCCCTCCCCGCTTTAATTCTTGTCTGGCTCTTTGCTTGGATTCTGGGAGTTGTTTGCTTGCTTTTGTGTGGTGTCCAAACAGAGGAGCTTTTGTGGGTTCCTTCCTGGAGGGAAGGGGGAGGTCCTGGGCATCCCTGCCATCCCTGTTTCCTGCAGGCTGCGCCCACAGGAGCCCTGCTGGACATGACACCAGAGCCCCCCCACCCCCCCACCCCCGCAGAAGTAGCCAGACCCTCTCCCTCTTGCTCTCTGCTCTGGCCCCCTGTTTCCCTCTCTCTTTCTCTCTCTTTCCCTCCTTTCTTCTCTCCCTTGTCCCAACTTTCCTCCCTTCCCTCCCTCCTTCTTTCCCCCCTCACACACACACACACCTTCCCTCACTGCAGTCGCTCACCTGCCTGCCTGCCTCCCTGCCTGTCATTCTTTCAGCCAATCAGGAGACGGAGGAATGAGAGAACGGATTTGAGAACGGATAAGAATACCTCACACACCTCTGTTGGAACGTTCTCATCACGTTTCAGCTCGCTGGGAACACATTCGATCTGTACCCTCCTGGAACACATGTGGAACACATTTAGAACGTTCTGAGAACCCGATTGGAACACATACGTGCGGTATACTCAAATGTGTTCCATTCTCATCACGTGATGAGAACGTTCTCAGAACGCAGTGCGATAATCTCCTCTCTCATATTCCTTGATTCGTGTTTGAACACCATGTTGGGTGGTCCCTATGTAGACTTGTCCATAGCTGCACAGTATGCAGTAAAGCCCTGTGGCCCTGAGAGGGTCTCTCCTGTCCGTTGCATAGTGCAGCATTTGCTGGATTTTCTTGGTTGGTTTGTAGATCATTTGGAGGTTGTGTTTCCTCACCAGTTTTCCTAATCTGTCTGTGACTTCTTTGATGTATGGTAAAAATACCCTTCCTCTGGGTGGTTGTTTGTCTTCATTCCTATGGTTTTTCTGGGTTTGGCAGCCCTTCTCATGCCTGAGCTGGAGTAACCATTAGCCTGTAGAGCCCAGCCTAGGTGCTTCAATTCATCTTCCAGGAAGTGGGGTTCACAGATCCTTTTTTCCCTTCCTGCTCCTTTTCTTTGCTCCTCTCACTGCTCACTCAGAATAAGCAGAAGCACGGAGAATGAGAAACATGTTAAGCAGTCTTCAGCTGCAGCATGTACTAAATAATACAGGTGCAGCTTTGCTTTGTGGAGTAAGGTGGGATATAAATCCTGGAAATAAATAAATAAATAAAAATAATACCAAACATTAGAGGCTATACTGTAGGGAGGTTTGTAGTTATCCCTCTAATTAGAGTTGGCAGGATTCAGGGCATCTTCTGAACATCTCCTGTGTTCTGATTTCTCCTGGCACGCAGTGCTGGAGGAGGAAAAAGCTTGTATTTTTGCATGTGAAGTGGTGTTAAAATGTGAGTGCACATCTTTTCCCCATTCTGAACTGGTACCCCAGCTCATTGGCTCAGTACAAAGGAGTGTGTATGTATGTTCCAAGGCAACCAGCTGCCTAGCCACTGCTCAGGCATTCCTCCCTTTTCACCTGGTCACCTGAGCAGCCAGCCAGCCAACCTTCCTTATGCTGTAAGGCCGGTGTGGTTGAAAGGGAGGATCAAGTCTGGGCTGCTGTGCCACTGCTGTATTCAGACATGAGAGGCTGAGGCAGAGGAGAAAATGGTGGAGAAGTGTGTGTGGGTGAGGTAGACAGAAGTGGCTGGCTGGCTGCTGCACAAACAGTATAAAGTGATAGGGTTGTTGGCCAAGAGGAAATGTGACAGTAGGCCAAAAACGTTTGGGGATCATTGGGCTACAAGATCCCTTTGCATATTTATGGCTATCCCTTATCAAGCATGCCAATAAACACCAGTGGCTGGCTGGCCACTGCACAAACAGTAGACCTAATGTCAAGAAATAGATGTTTGGGGTACTAGAGATGTTGACCAAGAGGGAAGGGGTCAGTAGCCCAAAAAAGGTTTGGGGATCACTAATACAACAATATAAAGAAATATAAGCCAAAATTGTAATGCCAGTACCTCAGTCAAATTCTCAACCAAATTAAAACCTTCTTCTAGATAGAATAAAATAGATTTAGACAGTGAGGTACTTCCTCTCCTGTTCTCAAGAATCTGCTTTGAACCTTTTTCTCAACCTTTGAAAGTAATCAATTATCCATATGAGAAATCCATAAAGAAGCTGGGAAAGAATTTTACTTCAGAAACCTTGTGCAGCAGCTGGCATATAAAGATGGCACGCAGGAGTGATGTGAGAAGACAACCGTGAAGCATTTTCTCTCTTTAACCAACCTTCTCATAAGGTTCCATTAATAAATAATTTGGCTTTTCTTTTCTATAATGCAAAGTACCTCATGCACTGAATTTCTTTCTCATTCCATCCCTCCCCAGATGATATTGAAAGGTTTTCTCTCAGCCAGGTATTCTTTCAATCAGTTTGGGTCTCTGATATGCAGGGCCGGCTCTAGATATTTGGCCACCCTAGGCGAGAAATATCCCCCCCCCCGTAGCCCCTCAAAATGTAGGGGAAATGTAGGACATGATGTACGACAAAATATAGGACAAATTGTAGGATGTTCAAAAAATGGAGAACACAACCAACTAAAAGCCAAAAACAATAATAAAAAATAATATAAATTCATGTTTCTCAGTCATGCTCAAAATGGAGAACATTTTGACATTCTTCCTGGAAAGGAGGTTGGGATATAGCTTTGTGTGTTTTGTGTGTTGGACTAGGAGGAACTTCCTGACAGTAAGGGCAGTTCAACAGTGGAACACACTCCCTCGGAGTGTGGTGGAGTCTCCTCCTTTGGAGATCTTTAAGCAGAGGCTGGCCATCTGTTGTGTATGCTTTGATTGAGATTTCCTGCATGGCAGTATGGGGTTGGACTGGATGGCCCTTGTGGTCGCTTCCAACTCTCCAATTCTATGATTCTATGACTCTGGAGACCAGGATTCGCTGAAAATCTGATTCTCTCCAACAGAGAAGGCTAACTATCTTACAACACTATCTGCATCACTTTAATTCAGGCTGCTATCACACTGGAGAATCAATGTTGTTTAACACCACTTTAACTCCTCAATGCTAGAGTTATGGAATTTGTAGTTTGCAGTTGCACCAGAGCTCTCCAACAGAGAAGGCTAAATATCTCACAACAACATTAGCTGCACTTAATTCTGGCTGCTATCACACTGGAGAATCAATGTTGTTTTACACCACTTTAACCCCTCAGTGCTATAGAGTTATGGAACTTGTAGTTTGCAGTTGCACAAGTTTATTTATTTAATTAGTTGCACTAAATATCACACCTTTTCTGCTTCTTCTTACCAGGGTGGAAAGCATGCCTCAGGGCACACAGGTGCTGCTGTCACGTCAGAGGAGGAGGAATAGAGAAGGGAGCTTTGCCTTTTCCCCCTTCACTTTCAAAGCAAGCGCCCCCCGCTCTCCCCTGGCCCCGGCTTCTTTTTGCTCCTTGCAAAGCCAGGAGGAGAGCAAGTGTCTCCCTGGCCAGGCCCGTAGCTAGGCCTTTAGGAGTCCTGGGGCAGAAAGTACATTTGGGACCACTATATTTTATAATGTCCTGAGTCCTACCGTGAGCCACAGGTGCTTTCTTGGCACACCACCGTTTACACGGGGCACGTGTCAATGACGTGGCTCATGTGCCATGTCCAAATGGTTCGGTGCACAAGGAATGTCACAGCACTTGTCACACTCTCTCAGCCTTAAGGGAAGGTGAAGGCAAATTCTCTCTGAACAAGTCTTCCAAGAAAACCATTGGGCAAGTCACACTCCTGGCAAAAGCAAACTCTCTGAACAAACCAGGATGTTTTGAAATTCCTCCTGGGCAGAAATGTAGGACGTGCCCTGGATAAAGGATGACGTCTGGTCACCCTGGTAAAATGGAGGACGTTTTGACATTGCTCCTGGGCAGGGCTGAAATGTAGGCCATATCCTGGAAAAAGGAGGACGTGTGGTCATCCTACCAAAAATGGAAGACATCTTGACATGTCCGATAAAAGGCCAGAAAATTGCCAAGCCTTGATATCTGGGCCCCACAACATACTCCAACTCCCAGAATCCCATAGCCTTGAACCAGAAAAAGAATCAAGCCTTGATATCTGGGCCCCACAACATACTCCAGCTCCCAGAATCCCATAGCCTTGAGCCAGAAACGAGTTAAAGCACTGCCAAACCGTGTTATTTCTTCAGTGTGGATGCAGCCTGATGCAGCCTCTTGTCCCTCCCTCCCTCTCCTCCAGGGCTCCTTTGTGCTGGCCTGGCACCTCCCCCTCAGGCCCCACAAAAAGTTTAGGGGCGGCATTTGCACTCCTCCTGGCTTTGTCTGGGGCTGTGCGCAAGCGCTCCACCAAGTGCCCTTTCCTCTCCTTCTGGCCCTGGCTCCTTTTTGCAAAGCCAGGAGGAGTGCAAATGCTGCCCCTAAACCTTTTGCGCCCCAGGCAACAGCCTATGTGCCAGCCAGGCAGAGGACGCTGAGCCACCTCCTGAGAAGCCTGCTCTTCCCCATTGCCACCAGGGCCAGAAGGCAGCTGAAGCAAGGCAGCTTGGCCAAGAGTGACCATCATCCAGCTGCTCCCTGCAGTCTGAAGACACTGAACTCCCTCTCCCAGCACCACCGGGCTAACAGGGGTGGCCTTGGCAGCCTAACACCGCACCACTGAGGGGGATGTGCTGATGGGAGCGGCACTACAAAAGCCAAATTGCCGGCCTCTTAGCCTGCCCGAACTGCACCTGCGTGCCTGCACAGCCTCTGGAGCCCAATGCCAGCACCTAACACCGCACCGCAGGAGAGACTGAGGGGGATGTGCCGGTGGGAGCAGCACTACAAAAGCCGGCTTGCCAGCCTACCCTTAGTCGCCCGAACTGCACCTGTGTGCCTGCGCAGCTTCCGGAGCCCAACGCAACCGCCAAACACCGCGGAAGACTTTAGGAGAGGGGCACCGATGGGAGTGATGTCTTTAAACCAGCCTACTGGCTCCTCTGATATCCCATGCAAGCACCAGAATACCACCTGGATTGCTGTGGCTTTTGGGGGGGGTTGTTTTGTGTTGTGGAGGATAGGAGGGGTGGAAGGGTGGTTTAGTGATCGAATCAGAATCTGTCTGTCTCTCTGTCTAAACTTTTAATCTTGTTTGATCTCAAATTTGGAAGATCCTTTAAACTATAAATATGATTGTGGAAGAACGAGATCATAAGGCTGTAGATTCTGGCTATGTGCCTATTAGAGCACTGTGGGGCAATGGGAGATATAGCGTTAACAGGGTGAGGAGGAAATATAAGGGAAGACGAGAACGATGCTTGAAATCTATCCTGTCTTCCATGCACCCTGTAACCCAAAAAGAACCGAGGGTCATCCCAACTATACAACAGACCCTCAACCTGCTCCTCTGTAATACCAGGTCAGTAAGGAACAAGTCACATATCATCTATGACTTGCTGGAGGAGGAGAACACCAACCTGGCTTGTATTACGGAAACCTGGCTGGGTGAGGATAATAGCGTGACATGGGTCAATGCCCTCCCAGCTGGGTATACCGTTCAGGAGCAAGTTAGGGAAAGTGGGTGAGGGGGAGGTGTAGCCTTAGTCCATAAAAGCACCATCATCTTGACCAGGAGACCTGTCCAGAAAACAAATCACATCGAGTGCATTTACCTGACCTTGTAAACTAGAGACACTCTGGGGATTCTGTTGGTCTACCGTCCACCCCATGGCCTAACAGACTCCCTGGCCAAGCTGACACAGCTGGTCTCGGAGCTGGTGTTGGAGACTCCCAGACTTCTCGTTCTGGGGGACCTCAACATCCCCTTCGAGGCCAGCTTATCAGATCTGACAGGTGCAGCTCGGGAGTTCATGGACTCCATGACCACCATGGGCCTGTACCAATTAGTATCAAGTCCAACACATTGTGCTGGTAATACAGTCGGCCCTTCTTATACACAGATTCAAGCATACACAGTTTGAAAATGTTCCAAAAAAGTATAAATTTACCTTGATGTTCCATTTTTTATTAGGGACACCATTTTGCTGTGTCATTATATTTAATGGGACTTGAGCATACACGGATTTTGTTATACACGGGGGATCTTGGAACCAAACCCCAGCGTATAACAAGGGTCCACTGTACATTCGATGTGGTCTTTAGTATGAACAAGGAACATCCATGGACGGACCATTTCCTGGTCAAGGTGGGACTGAGGGTTACTACCCATATCCTATTAGAATGGTCCGCCCTCAAAGGCTGATGGAACCCAAAAGGTTTCAAGAGGCCCTATAGGGTTATATGGTTGGGAATGATGGCGATTCTGTCAAAGCCTTGGTTGATACCTGGAATAACGAGCTTACCAGGGCTATAGACACTATCGCTCCTGAGCATCCTTTCCGGCTCGCTTCTAATAAGAAACCATGGTACACCCAAGATCTTCGGAAAATGAAGTGAGCCAAGCAACGACTAGAGTGCTACTGGTGGAAACATCACCACTTATCTGACAAGGCACTCCATAGGATCCTTCTTAAATCCTATGGAGTGGCAATCAATGCAGCAAAGAAGTCAATCTATGCTGCTCGTATTGCATCAGCAGAGTCCCGTCCAGCAGAGCTGTTCAGGGTGGTTAAAGAGCTAACCCAGCACCCTCCCATCCTGAACCCACTTTTGGAACCAACTAAAGCCTGCTGCGACTTATTCAATAACTTTTTCGCTGATAAAATCTCTCAGATAAGGGCTGATCTTGATGCCCGTATTACAACAGAAACCAGGGGAAAGGCCCGTAGGGTGGAAGCTCTCCCTGGCTTTGGCCCCCCAGTTGTCTGAGGGACAGCAAGCCGGCCCCTGGCTCAAAAAGGTTGCCTACCCCTGTTATAGCATTTTTTTACACCTCATTCAACAGTACGGAAACTGACAATGATTTGGCTTCATTGATGATTGTATTGCATCTTGGCGTGTTTTAATTGATTATTTTATGTAGTATGGGTTGTGCAATTGTATCGTTTGATTTTATCGGTTGTAATCCCACCCCGATCCACAGGGAGATGAGGAAAATATAAATAAATTTTATTATTGTTGTTATCGATATTATTATTATTATTATTATTATTATTATTATTATTATTATTATTATTATTATTATTATTATTATATGGGAGAGCAGGCCCTGCTGATATGCTGTTTATTGATTGGTTGGTTTATTGAAGTGTGTTCACAAGCTAAAAGAAATATAGTAGCAATATACTATAGCCATACAAGGTCACACCATACGTGGCTTTCAGCTTATGCTGAAGCCACACGACGGAAGCCGCAATGGCATATGTGCCCATGGCGCATGCGCTGCACCATGTCACGTGCACGAGTCCCATCGTTTTCAATGGGGCTCAAGCACATGGACTATTTCCTTTATGTGCGGAGGTCCGGAACGGATCCCCACTTAAGGGAAGGGACGACAGTATTATATAAATATAACAAGTTTGGAAGAAATAGAGTAAGAGGCACTTTGTGATTTATTTCTAAAGTTTTAACCTGAATCCACATTCATTCTTGCCCTCATGCTGGGTTTAGTCAGACATCAGCTATGTGTCTGCAACATATAGATGAACAAGCACTCCAACCATGTTGTTTTTTGTCTTTTGTATTTACTATACCGTTTAAATAACTGCACACCAGTATGAGATCTATGTAATCTATGAATATTTATAAATAAATAAGGCATATTTGAGAATATGCCTCTCACCCACGCTGACTTTACAGCAAAAGGAATGTCAGCTGGCTGGCTGCTCTGTTGCTGCTCCCAGGGCGACCGAGTTCAAAGGGAACAGCAACCAAGCAACCGACTGACCAGTGACTAAGAAGCCTCTTGCCCATGCCAGCCTTGCAGCAACAACCAGCACAGGTGAGAGGCTGACCAGGTGCAAAGGGAAAAACTTCTCCCTGGCAAGGAAGGACTCTCAATTCTTCTTCACTAAGGTGGAGGAGGCACAGCTGGCTTCCCACTTTTTCCCCCAATGAAGAATGACTGTCAATCTGAGAGAGGCAAGAGAGGCAAAGGACTCTTTCAAAGAATTAAACCCAGATACTCCTACTCCCCCCACCCCCAGACAGTGTTTTCCCCTCATGGCTTCAAGTCGTTCTCCCACAAACAGTTTTTCTTAGGCTTCCTCTTCTCTTGGCCTGTCTGATGAAAGAAATCAGGAGCAACAGTAAGTTTCCAACCTGCCAGCCAAGTCTTGGCAAGGCTCACAAAGCTTAAGCAGGGTCCCAAATGTGAAAGCTCTTTCTTGCTGCTGTTTCTCCACCGCCACCACATGCTCTAACCCTTGCTTCATCTCCACCATGATCCTAAAGGTCGCTGGTTCCTCTTGTCTTCCTTGAACACCAATATTTTGATTGAAGGTCCCTCTGCCTTTTCCTTTATTGCTCTCTTGGATTGTCCACACACACCCCCAGGTGGGGCATACTGCTCATTTTGAGAATCATTGTGTTATGCAAATGAACCATCACATCCTGGGTAACTTAAAATGTCTAAATTTATAGCTTAATTACAACACTGGTGGGAGAATGCAATAAGGAAAAGGTTTCTCTCTACTGACACTTAAGACGGATCTCTTCCAGTGAGCTTACCCACCCATATAAGAGTTTCATTAAATGAAATGCTCCACTTCCTTGACTATGACTGTTATGCTGCTATGATCCTATGCAATTTGGTATTTTTTTTAATTGTAATTGTATTTATATTTGTATTGGATTTAATCCCACTTCGATCAGCAGGGAGAGGTGGGAAATATGGATAAACTATCTATTATTATTATTATTATTATTATTATTATTATTATTAATCAGTGCTCAATCTCTCTTCAGATAATTGAGAAAATGCTCAAAGAACTGTTAAACAATTACTGTTAGACATGGACTTTCAGAATGGTCACACTAGTTCTAAAAGGACAGGTTGGGAGATAAGCCACAAACAACCAATCATCAAGGTAAGGGAAGACAATGATATTCTGTTGGTGGAGATGTGCGGCCATGACCACCATGCACTTTGTGAAAACTCTTGGAGCGGTGGACAGTCCAGAGGGCAGTACATGGTACTGAAAGAAGTCGGGCCGACTGAAAAGGTGAGGAGGTCCCGGTGGTCTTTCTGGATGCCGATGTGGAAGTAAGCATCCCAGAGATCCAAGGTCACGAACCAACCTGACTCCTGCAGGAGAGGCAAAATGGAGGCCAAGATTACCATATGGAAACGTCTGCAGGCACTAAAGGAGCTGAGAAAACCAAAATGGGCCAGAGACCACCAATGACCTTCAAAACAATGAAGTATCTTGAGAAAAGACAGTGTCAGGTCCGGGATGGAGGGACGGGCTCAATGGCCACTTTCTGAAGTAAGGAGCGCACTTTGTCAAGAAGGGTGTTTGGGGGGGGGGGGGGAGAATTATACCCCTTGGAGGTGAAGATTGAAACTCCAGGGCATAACGATGGAAAGCACCCAGAAGTCGGATGTTATAGAGGCCCAAGCATGGTGGAAATGGGCCAAACGATTCCCAAAGGGAGTTGATGAGATGGAGTGCGCTAGGGGACCTCAGAAGCGGCGCTTGCCTTGTTCTGAGTCCTTCTTTTGGAAGGGCTGTTTGTATTTTTGTTTTTGTTGGCATTTTCCCTGCTGTTGTTGAGGGGAAAAGCGTTGGTAGTCCGTAGACTGGTTGGATCTACCTTGGTTGGTGGGGTAGGATGGCCTTTGCCATCCCAAGTGGTGTTGAGAAAAGGAAGGATGAGAGGTAGAGGAAGAAGACATACCATATTTGCGGGCTGTGTTCTTCATCTTATTTTTGAAGTCAAGCTTCTCATCAGTGTCCTGAAAGAGTCCCGTTGCGTCGAAGGGGAGCTCTTCAATGGCCTGTTTGGCTTGAGGCGTGATGTCTGAGGACTTTAGCCAGGCATGGCATCGGAGGGCCAGTGCGCCTGAAAGTTGATGGGAGGCACAATCAGCTGAGTGCCAGGCTGCTGAAATTTGATGGGAGGCAAGTGCATGGGCTTCTGCATGGATGGCCATGGCCATCCGCTTTTTATCAGCAGGGAGGTCTCCGTAGAGGGGAAGAGCTTTTTCCCAGGCCGAATAGTTCTGGATCTTAAGGTCTAAAACTGCAGAGGCATAGGATTTCAGTGCCATAGTGTCCAGTTTGCGACCCTCTTTGTCATTGGGGGTCAAGGTTGTTTTTGGGACCAAACAGATCTAAGAGGATTGTCGATTGCCAGATTCAGGCAAGGGTGCTCGAAGAGCCAAATCTCTTCCAAGGGTGTGATGCGATAGAAATTGTCAAGTTTTTTCATTGAGGGCTGGGCCATCGACAGGGAGGGCCAAGAACTTTTGACAATCCTAGACATCAAGGGTAGAATGCAATGGAGGTCGGGGTTGGGAGTTTGTCCCGAACCCTCTCATCCATAGGATCCAGAGCTTGAGAGTCTGAATGTAGGACCTCAACATTCAGGGCCTTGCCCATCCGGATCATCTGCTCCGAGAAGGAAAAGATGTCATCTGAAGGAGAGAGCATGTCGAGAGAGGAGAGCGCCTGAGAAGGCTGGATAGGGACGTATTCCAAGACGGAGTGGTCTGCGGATCCAGCAGGGGTAGTCTTGGTATGAACTGAAAGAGCCTGGGTGGTTACCGGCAATGGTAACGCAGGGTGAACTTGCAGGGAGACGGCAGAGGTCATCTGAATGGATCAGACTGGTTCCACTCGGGAGGCCGAAGAAGGCTGGGACTGGAGTGGGATGGATGAGGTGACAGACCTTGGAGGAGGCAGGAGAGGTTTAACCAGTTGGAAGGTTGAAACGAAATGGCCCCCACTGACTTCAGAAGGATCCAAAGGCAAGAAATAGGATCCTGTGGCTTCATCAAACACAACATCCCGTCTAGGGGGCTCAGCAAAAACAGAGGAGCCATCATCGTCCTGTTCATCATCGAAGCAAATGACTTCCAATGTTTGTGGGAGTCGGTCCAGAATCACCACTTGGATGAAAGGAGAAGCCTCATCTTCACCTTCCGAGAGTTGGTAGGGTTCGGCCAACTGAATCAGTTTCGAGGTCAGTGCCAATTATTTTGCAAGTACGGATTCAGCCCAAATTCATTAGTTTTTCCTATAAATGGAAATAGCATGTTTCTTTAAGGGTTGAAAAACATCACCTCATCTTTTGGTCCTTGCCCAGCATCAATGATTAGCATGGCCAGAGGTCTGCTCCTGGGAGCCCATGCATGATAACAGTTAACTGAGAACACTACATGTGGAAGAAAGGTACCAGCAGTTGCCACTGCCTTTCACTCTCCTACACTCCCCTCTTTCCCTGAAGATACTGCTGTTCCTGCTTTCCAAAGATAGGAGTGACTGCAATCCCATTGAATGTTTCAATCCATTCTGGTGGCCAGCTCAGTGCCCAGCTGCCTTGCTACTGACCTCAATTCAAGCAGCTTCTTAAAAAATACAGGTTTAAGGAAGGGGGCTTCCAGGCCAGCCTTCATGTAATCTTAAGCAATAAGGACTGCACTCCCCATCTACTGGAACAACTGTTCCTAAACTATTATCCATTGGCTTCATCCTAGAAGAAATGAAGACCACTGGCTAAAATTAGCAATTGTAAAAGCATATGAGGAAAACAATGTTTCATCTCCTGAAATTCTTCTGCATTTAAATCCTTCAGGGCAGAGAAGCAATTCTGTGCAGTTAGTGACAAGCTGATTCTTTCCGTGTGCTTGGAACAATTCTTCCAGCACATCTAGTGATGCAGCCATGCATACATAACTGTGGCTGGCACTGGCAAACAATTCCAGAGCAGGAAGAAGACAATGAAAGAAATACTTTGTGACAGATCCAACTGGAACACTGAGGTTTCTTGAAGAGTTAAAAGATACATATTCAGGTAGAGCAGGGTAAGGTATACACTGACGTTTCCTATATTTAGTCCATTTTTGCTTGTCGTTTTGGGGTGTTTTTGTTTTGTTTTGTTTTGTTTTTTGGTAGAATGGGATCACTGATTTGACAATAATTGAGAATGGCTGTGCAGGAAGATGTTTGACCTGAAAAACAATCCACAGTCCTGGAGCTGCTGCCTCAAACATCAAAAACCCTTCAGGGGAGATTCTCTTTGATTAGCCATTCAAAGAGGGCAAAATTTTGTTTATGCTGGCTAGACAGGGGGCTCTTCTCCCCCAGCCAGCCAGCATAAACAGAGGCAAGGATACGGAAAGGATGGTACTAACATCTTGCCTCCTCCGTGAGCCAGTGAACTGTATTCACATTTTCCAACAAGGCTGAGGCTTAGCCCCCAACCACCCATCCACCATGCTGGCCTGCATGAATGTGTTTGGCTGCCTCTCATGAGGGGGTTTCCTGTGTCTACTGGATAATTTTTTATTATTATTTTCTTTCATCTTACAAGAGATTGGCCTTGGCTCTTGTACAGAAAACCATTGGCTAAGCAAGTCCATGGAGGTGGAAGAGGGCAATGCAACTGATCGGTGATGGATACACACTCTGTATGTATGCACGCGCGTACTCACACACACATATCACATATCAGGGTCACCCACTAAGACCCACAGAAGGCACTGCCATGCAGCCAGGCACATCCCATCTCATCCCTCCGCTCCCATATGACTGACCATGGACTCACACTGGCTCACACTGCCCCCGGTGTCAACCCTCTCACTGGCTGTGGCCTCACACATATACATCTGTATATGCAAACACATATGACAAAAGAACACACAGTGTGGCCTCAAAGCACTTCACATCAGACATTTAAAATTGGAGCACAGGGAGGGCATCTTGTGGAACAGGTGCAGACCACT
Source organism: Sceloporus undulatus (assembly GCF_019175285.1). Classification (NCBI taxonomy): domain Eukaryota; kingdom Metazoa; phylum Chordata; class Lepidosauria; order Squamata; family Phrynosomatidae; genus Sceloporus; species Sceloporus undulatus. The sequence continues at coordinate 171,249,949 of NC_056522.1, read as the reverse complement.
TGTATAGGACACACAAAGACTCTCCCCAACCACAAGCCATATGTACAGGCAGACAGCAAAACAAACCTTCCATGGAAGAGGTACATTCCAAATGGTTCCCACCAGTGACTGGGGGAGCAGTGGATACAAAACAGGTATGCTTTCATAAACAGAAAGGTCTTTAGTTCAGACTTAAAATTAGCTAGGGAAGTAATAGTCTGTAGGGGTTTGGGGAGGCAGTTCCAGGAATAAGTTGCTGCAAGAGAGAAAGGGCAAATCCGATCCAGGGGCAAAGAAACTCTTGGCCAGGTCAGGAGCCCCGAGTCCATGGGTTGCAGAACTCGAACAAGAGCTGACAAGTAAGGGGGGTGAAACTGTGCAGAGCTTTGAAGGTTAAAAGAAGAAGCCTGTAGCGAATCCTGAAAGGAACGGGGAGCTATTGGAGAGATGTCAACAGTATAGTCAAAACGCCAGGCCAAAAAGATAATTCTAGCAGCGGAGTGTTGGATGGAAACCAAAGGACCAAGATGGGACAAAGGAAGCCCCATCAAAAGAAGGTTGCATTAGTCAAGGTGTGAGATAACTAGGTCGTGAACCAGAGTCTTAGCAGTAGAAACTGAAAGAAAAAGTCTAATTTTAGCAATATTATAAATTAAAAATTGGCAAGATTTGACTGTAATGTGGATCTGTGGGATAAATGACAATGAAGAATCAAAAATAAAACCAAGGCTACATGCTTCCTTCACAGGATAGGTGAGAATATTATTGGCCATGACTGAAAATGTATATTGTGAAGGAGGTTTTGGTAGAAAAATGAGTAATTCCATTTTAGTGTTTGAGGCACTGAGGAAGCATCCATGTTGATTTACCTGAAAGACATGATGTAATATGTTGTTCAGTGTCCAGAGAGAGTTCTGAAGTGGAATAGTATAATTGAGTATCATTAGCATAGAGATGATATTGAAAACCATTGGAACTGATAAGATTACCTAAAAACAGAGTGTTTAAAGAGAATAACAACAGGCCCAGAATGGAACCTTGGAGGACTTCAACCAGCAATGAAACAGATGTAGAAACCTGACCTCCAGCTACCACAGCAAATGACTGATTTATCACTGAAGGTAATTGTAATAGTTGTGACATAAACAACCAGCAAAATTAAAATTATGCCTTTAAATTACAATATCATCCACACAGCCTAAATGTATTTGCATATGAATAGTTTTCTCTGCTTAAAGTGAAAATTTGGTAAATGTTATGTTTTTAAATATTTTAAATTAAAAATTAAAAAAAATTAAAAATCAAATTTGAAATTTTTATTTCTTTTTCTAAAAATCTGGGGCCTCTCCTTTCTCCTCTCACTGAGCCTCATACTACTCACACCATCTCTTCAGCATTTTAATGAAACACAGGTGAATGCCATGACCTGTTTCTGACAAAAGGCAGGTGTTTGGGGAGCAATGGTGCCACCCCCTCTGAGGGTGTCACCTGGTGTGATCGGCATCCCCTGTACCCCCTAGTGACACTACTGCCACACAGCACCATCCAGTCATTCTGCCAGAGCCCAAGGGCCACATCACAAAGCCATGCCTTTCATCAACCTTGGCTGTCACACAGCATCTAGTGAAAAGCATGTCTTAAAACACTCCACAGCATCTGCAATGGCAGCAAAGCTCCACACTGATCCCACAAATCACCAGAGTGGGCTGGAGGGGGCTACGCTAAGTACATGTAAAAATGCATGCTGGAAACAAAAGTGGGAAGTGTGATCCACACCAGATGCCACTAGGAACAGAAAGACCTACCAGAATAGCCAGGTCAGAAAGCCAGCCCCAGGAATCAAATGGATCACAGAGAGAGCCTTGATATCAATGAACACAGCTAAAGGGTATGCTCCATCCCCACCATAAAGCTATATGCCCTCACTCCTGGCCATACACTGAAGACACATTGATGTTTCCTTTATTTCGCAAATCCACAAAGGTAAACACATAGGAGGAAACACACACACACACTGGTTTTTTTTCTGTGTGTGACTTCAAGTCACGTTCTGATATGATGACTACATTAATTTCATAGGATTTTCAGGGGCAAGGAATACTCAAAGGTGGTTTGCCACTGCCATTTCCTTCTTCTGAAATATAACCTATAGCACCTGATATTCAAGAGCCAGCATGGTGTAATGTTTTGAGCATTGGACTACTACTTCAAGATCAAAGTTCGATTCCCTGCTCAGCTATGGAAGCCCACTAGGTGACCTTGGGTGAGTCACACACTCTCAGCCCCAGAAAACCCTGTATAAAGACACCGAACTGTGTACTGCTCCACAGTGCCCAGGAGTGAGGGCCCACATGAGTTTGGTTCATTCCAGAAGACAATCTGAACACATCATTCTGCTATATCATAATCCTCTCCTCCTCATCACCCATCAATCTCTGTACTACAGTGTCAGTGAAAATTAGATGCCCCAAGCTTGTATTTAAATGAAGAAAACCTGACATGATTTCAAGAAGCTAACACTCCTTAAGAACTTCCAGGCACCAGAAAACACTGAGCACACAGTGAGGCAATCTCCGTAACCGTTGGAAGAGAACAGGCAATAGCAAAACTGATAAGCAAGAAAAAGCAATGCAAAATGCAACAAGACAGCATGAAGTGGAGAACAGCTCTGAAGCCTGGGTTTTGCAGTGAGGGAAAATCCAAAGATCTAGACCTCTTTTCCCAAGCTGGTGCCCAACAGAGGCCATAATCTGCTATGTCCATCAGCCTCACCTACCACACCAGGAGATAGGGGACCATGGGGTTTGAAGTGAAGCCATAGCTGAGGTCTGTTCTAAGCAGGATAGCCTGCCTTAATGTGCTCCCTGCAGCCAGGGGTGTGCAGGCCTCACCCAATAAAAGTTCAAGCTACTATTCAAAAGCTCTGGACATTATCAGACAAGGGAAATTGGATGTATAATCCAATGACAATCCGAATGCAATCATGGGGTTTAAAGTTATTGCATGATAGACTACCACACGTAATTTGGGGCAATGGGAAGTCAGTCCAAACGCAATCATGGGGTTCCACATAATTGCGTGAGAGATGATCACATGCAATTTCTGGCAATGGTAAGCTATTTTCGGGCAATGGGAAGTCAGTTCAAACGCAATTCAAATTCACGTAAATTTGCTGAATTAGCGAAATCACATGAATGCGTTCTGGCCCCACTTTCTTTTCATTCTAAATTAAGAGGAATTCCTCCCATGTGATAAACTCCTCTGTTTCTCTTTTATAATATGCAGTTTGGTCCAAGGATCACACTAAGTAATGTTACCCAGGACTCTGTGGTCATTGTGGTGAAAATCATTATGTTCTCTGGAGTCAGAAGATAAAAGGGAAGGAGAACCTGTTGTAGCCCCCCCCCCAATCCAGAACTATTCAACATTTTTATAAATCACTTAGATGATAGAATAGAGGGCATGCTTATCAAATTTACAGATGACACCAAATTAGGAGTAACTAATCACTCAGAGGACAGGGTCAAAATTCAAAATGACCTAAAAAGATTAGAAAGCTGGGCCAAAACTAACAAAATGAATTTCAACAGGGAGAAATGTAAGATGCTATACGTGGACAGAAAAAATGAAATGCGCAGATACAGGCTGGGTGACACTTGACTTGACAACAGATTGCGAGAAAGGGAACTAGGAGTCTTAGTGTACCACAAGCTGGACATGTATCAATATTGTGATGCAGTAGCTAAAAGAGCCAATGTAATTCTAGGCTGCATCAATAGAAATATAGTGTCTAGATTGAAGGAACAAAAATGCCAACTCTGTTCTGCTTTGGTCTGGCGTCACCTGAATTACTGTTGTCGTTCTGGACACCATAATTTGACAAGCTAGAGCATGTCCAGAGGAGGGCGACCAAAATGGTGAAGGGTTTGGAAACCTTGCCCTATGAGGAGCGACATAGGGAACTTAGGGAACTGGGTATGTTTAACCTGGAGAAGAGAAGGTTAAGATGATATGATCACCATTTTTAAAAATTTGAAGGGATGTCTTATTGAGGATGGAGAAAGCTTATTTACTGTGTTCCAGATACTAGGGTCCAAAACACTATGCAGAATAATTCAGTTTCAGACCACTTTAACTGCCCTGGCTCAATGCTAGGGAATTTTGAGAACTGTAGTTGTGTGACACATTTAGCCTTCTGTCAGAGATCTCTGGTGCCATAGTAATCTACAATTTCCAGGATTCCCTAGCACCGAGTAAGGGCAGTTAAAGCAGTCTCAAACTGGATTATTTCTGCAGTGTGTTTCAGACCTCTAACATGGAGCAATGGATTCAAGGAAAAGAAATTCCAGTTAAAAATCAGGGAGAACTTCCTAATTGTAAGAGCTGTTCATCATTGGAACACACTCCCTCGGAGAATGGTGGAGTCTCATTCTTTTTCAGGGGGTTGGACTGGATGGCCCTTCCCTCACCCCCACCGTGCAATCAATACTTTGGTCATGAACAAATGTAGAGCCAGCATTGCCAGCAGCTGAATCTTACAGGGTTAAAATCCATCTAGAAGCCTCCCTACATAAACACACACAGAGACTGTATTCTGACTCTGGGTGAAGCTGAGTGGACCTGAGACAGACCAGAAGAGGTGACACAGGGATTGAGAACAAACACTGGATGAATGGACCACAGAAAAGTTAAATCAGATGGAAAACGAATGCCGTCTAAGTGTGGGAACTCTATTGCGGGACTTAGCACCACACAAGAGGAACGGGATGGCCCTTCCTAACTGCAGAGTCTGGAAATATTCATGTGAATGACAATATTAATGTTAACATTAAACTGTAACCCTAACAATTAACACCAACATTACATGTTAAATCAAAATGTTAAATCAAAATTAATGTTAAAATTCTCTTGACATGGGACCCAAGGTGGTTTGCAAAAAGGATGAAACAAGATAGAGCTAAATCCTGATGACAGAAAAGTTAAAACGCAATTACATAAGCTCTCATATTAAAACACCAAGTAAACACAAGACTAAACACAAGACTACTTAAATCCTCAATGAGTTCAATATAAAAGCTCACTATTATCAACTGATATCTGTATGACCTTCACCATAGGACTACATGAAGGGGAGATCTTTTCTCATATTTGAAAAGAGGTTGAATGTATACCATTCTAACTGGCCATTCCACAATTATCAATCCTTCCTCTTGGTGTTCAGCACTGTTTCAATGGCTTATGTGCCAAGAAAACACTGATGCTATTTATATATTTACTGAATTTATAGCCAGCCCATGATGCAAGTTCTCAAAAACTAATGTAACGTCCAAATATAAAATGAAAGGATACAACCTATGAAAACTCAAACATAATTAAAAGCAGTGCCTGGAAAACTTACTTCTTTGAATTAAAACTAGTAGAATCATCAGTAGCCATGCTGGCTTGGGGATTCTGGGTGTTACAGTCCAAAATGTATTCTCCCCCCCCCCCAGGTTAAACTAAAACAAAATTTTAAACTGATTGAGCAGTGTCATTTGAGTAGTAGCCCATCCTGTTTTGTTGTTGATATAAATCTGAATTTCATTAATAATCCAATTCCAAAAATTTCCATATTTTCCCCTCTCTCCTCCTCCTTCTCTTTTTTTCCATCTGCAGCCACTAATAGGTTTATTCTTTCCAATGTGAAACTACATTAACTAGAAGAAGGGTGAGATAGCAGAGAGAGACAGAAGGTCTGTCCAGGTGTTATAGCCTAAACACATAGAGAGAATGAGATAGATCCAAAAAGAGTCGGTTATTTTAAAATGCAACTGGAGACAAATGAAAATGAAGCTGCCCACACAACTAAACATGTAAGTGGTGGCCATCTTTTTAACTGCCATAGTGCAAGCTTGTGGCCCTCCAGTCATTTTTCACCAACAACTCCCAGAAGCCCTGTGCAATATAGTGAATGATAAATGATTATGGGAGTGTTACAATCCAAAAACAGCTAGAGGGCCATAGTTATCCACCTCTTCCATAGGGAATTAAACATAAAGTCATAAATGTGTTAGGTCTAGTAATGTATAAACAAGAGACACATCCTACAGTTACTTCATCTGAGAGGGAGGGAAGCAGAGAAGACAAAATCTGTACACAATAAGGATGAGTGAGAAAGGCCATCTTGTCAATTAAAAAATGCCTTGCCTGAAGATGTTTCCTGAATCCATTCGACAAATTTTTTAAAAAATAAAAAATCCAGCTCAGTGGGGGCTTTTTGCTTTGTTTTGTTGTGTTTTAGTTTCAGTGCCTTTCATTCCCTAACCCCAGCTCAATAACATTCATAATACTGTCTTAACAGGTTGAATCCTGTCTTGGTTGTTAATAATGCCAGATATTATCACACTTGGCGGGAAGGGATCCTACAACAAGCCTTGCTTCTTAATTTACTCCTCCTATGGTATAAGGAGCACCCAACAGACATGTACACAACTGACACATCCAACTTGCATTTTCAGTTTTATTGTCTTTCAAAAACACAAACAGAGCACTAGTAACACTGGAGTTGACACACCTGTGATTTTGTTCTCCTTATATGTGCTGCTTGAATTAGGTACTGCATCTTTGAAAGGCAGAGCTGGTATCTCTCCCTTATCAGTCATACAGTCTTGCTTTCTTTCCACTCTCTCATGCATCATGGGCTGTGAAGTGGAGGACAACTCAGTTGTTAAGAAAGGAGGCCAAACAGAAGACCCTTATCAGCCAGCCCTACTTGGCCTTACAAATGAGAGATGAGCACTGGCATGTTATTTAATAGCAGAATATGATTTCCCTTTTCCTGATAACATTTCTGTGGTAATCTTGTGATTTTAGAGTGATCTGTCAGTAAGTGTCTAGTGCACCAACAGGCCACCGTGCAAGAGAGATTTGTGGTCACTTGGAGGTAATACAGATGAGTGATCTGTAAGTGCACTCAAGAAACTGGAATCATGAACTCTTAATCACAGGGGTAATTCCCAGGGGTTTCAGTGCCATCATTGCAGCTACCATATTTCCATTTTCTGTTACAGAGCCATTAGGAGTTGGACCAAGAAACCATGCTAGGTGGACATAGCAGTGATGCCTATGGCTGAGGCATAGAATGTTTAAGTATTGATCAGAAAGGAATTGAAAAATAAGGCCCACTCCACTTCATGGGAATTTTAAAAAAGCAAAACTCTTCCTGAGGATTAAAAAAAAAAGATTCCTGAACAAAGCAGGAATTTTGCACAAAGAAGGAAGGAAATGGGACATATTTCCTCTTGTTCACTCTCCAAGAAGCCCTCCATGCACAATTAAATGCTCAGACTTCCCAGCCCCACACTAGAGCCTAGTATAATATAGCCAAAAACTATCTATGCGTACAGTGCAGAAAAAGGGAAAAGTATCCTTTCTCTCTTCCCTATTCTTCATCATCTTCCTCCTCCTTTTCAAATTTCTTAAAGAGGCCTCCTCAACAACACTACAAAGTTGTAATTTGAGTCTGGTTGAAGCCTCAGACAAGAGCATTGGTCATCTTACAACGAGGGCATACACTACAACATTTTGTTGCAGATCCCATTTGCCTTCTTTATACCAATGACACCAGCTTTAGTTTTGCCATGTTTGCCACATGCTGTAAAAAGAAAAGATTAAAACTGACAGATCAAGGGAACTTGTGGGCGCATGGAGGCTAATGTGGTAGTGAGACATCTTACAGGGGTTTAGTCATCCGAGATGGCTGTACTGACTTTCATTTCTGTGCTTTTTCGTACACAACATGTGTGTTTATGGCTGGCTGATACTTTTTTCTTAGCCAAAATATTGTGGTTGCTTTTAATTGTGGAATCCTTTTTTTAAACCACTTTTAATGCCATCTTAGCTACATAATCAGTTTCACATCTCAGTGCTTCAATTCCCCAGCCCACCTCCATGCTCTAATCATGCCCCAGAAAGCAAAGCAGAGCTGACTAGCTGTAAAAATCTATTCTCACAACAAAAGTCATGCTTCCTCACAAAACCTGAGTTGTCTGGTAAAATTTCTTTATGCTTCATTTCCCTCCTTCAGGGAAAGCTGTCGAGATCCGAGTCAACCAGGCAGAAATGAAATGATCGTAGGCATGGATAACCAAGGGGGCATGTGGGAGAGTGCCCTCAACCCTCCTCCAAAACCCAAAACTAACCATCAAAGCACTGAAGCACACTGCAGCACAGGCTGTCTATGGAGTCATAATCACAGGATTTCCACTCTGCTGTAGAATTTGCACATTTGCTTATCTTATTTTCCGCAGATATAGTGAATAAACAATGCCACCATGCTAGCAGGAGCCCAGGACAGTTAGTGTTACCATCCTCCATTCATGGTTAAGAAACTAGAGTAGTTCTCTCCCATCCCCAACCCCCATGATCCCATCTCGACTGTGTGTGAGCAAAGCTGAGAACCAGCAGATGCACTTGCTTCTTAGATCAGCAACAGAAAACAGACTGATTTCTGAGGGAAGCATGTACACATGTTCTGGCTGCTAGTTATAGCAGAAAGACGGAAAGAAAGATAGATACAACATATACTTTTGCTGAGGTGGCAAACTAGCTTGGCTCAACCTCCAAACTTCCTTTAACACAATGGTCCTTTGCTCTTTTTCTCCTGCCAGGCTGTGTGTTTTCAGTGAAAGTCGTAATAGGTTCAATGTATGTTTGCTTGTGTCAAAATGGATACAACAATATGAAATAATTGTTATTAATTCTGACGTTAAAATTGTTATTAATTCTGACATTAAAATGGCAGAACAGCATGGGGAGGCACTGAAAAAGAGCTTCCTTACAGTCCCTTATTTGAATAAGATTTTGCATTGACACACAAGAGCACATGCTCTCTTCCTGAAATTTTGCCCTGCAAAATCAGCTTCTCTCAACCTGAAAAAAGTGAAAAATAATGAGATGATAAAAGATGGGTGGGGAGGGAGAGTGGGTTTAACAGGCAGAAATGTTCTGCTTTGCTAAGTGTGAAAATGGGGAAGCATTAGTAAATATAAACAAAAACTTTTAAAATGGGTGAAATTCTTCCAGATGAGGTTTTCTCTTACAGTTTCTCTTTTCTTGTTACTTACATTTAATAATTATTTCTCACAGAGGGAAACTCATTGGGGTTTGGTTCTATGCAGGTATGCAGGTATAGGATTGTATTACTGGGGCAACTAGATACCCAAGAAATTGAAGAAGTTTCTTTCCTCAGCCATCTCATTGCAGAGGTTCTTTTTTGTTGTTGTTTTTAAGTTAAATTCTCACAGACTTCTTTGGAACAAAAGGGAAGGAAAGAGTGGCACATTATTTGTATTGCATCTTTCAATAATGGAATGGAATGGAAAATGGAATTTAAATTGCCAACATAATGGGCTACTTAACTAGTGTAAGATACATGTATTTAGGAGCCATTTAAATCACTGGAACAAGTTAAGACGTATGTCACAGAAGTCAGTGGGAAAATATGTGGCTAATTAGGTCAGTATGTGTCTGAACCTCATTTAGTACTCAAAACAAAGTTGTGATTTTGGCATTCCTGGCTTCTATATTCAAGACATGTGCTCATCCACTGATTTTTGTAGACCACACATCTTACCTGAGAGTGGGGAAACAGAAAGGATGCAAATGCTCAGAGGTACATATGCTCAGAATGTTCTGCATATGCTTAGAGGTCATCAAAACACTTCTAATTCATTGATTGATCTTTGTACCTATGCACTTAATTGCTAAACATGCGGTGAATCAGTGTTCCCTTGCTGAAAAATCCTAATTTTTTATAGATCTTAATAAACAGCATTTTAAGAGTGATTGATATGTGCATACTAATAGAAGGAGAAAGAAAAGCAAGATGACTGAAAAAACTTAACTGGACAGGTTTCAAGATGGGATCCCATACTTTGGGACAGACCTTCCCAACCTGACAGTTACTAGGCATATTGACTCCCAGCATTCTTGTGCAACAATCATATTAAGGGCTTAGCCCATCCGGAAAAAAAATTAAGTTAGTAGAAGGCAACTTTAAATTGACAAAAGGAGTAGGTACTTATGAGGGAGCCAACAACCAAACAGGGTCCTAGGGTCAAAAAAGGCAGCTTCTATGTAATGTTCTGTAAATGCAATGGTGGACCTATAAACTATTATCTTAAATAGTGAGTTAACTAATCATAACTTCACCATATAAACTATTTCAGTTATCAGATGTAATGAATTAATTACCCAACTTCTAACATGTAATGTTGTTAAATTAATTTTCATATCTAACATTCCAAGCTCTGGGGAAAAGACATTTCTTACCATTCTAACTGCAAATATAGCAGAAGGATCAGTGTACATGTGTACAGTACAATAACTGGACAGTTATCCTGTTAATAGTTTATTAAATCCATTGTCACTTTTTGAAGGACATAATTACAGTTCCAAGCAGTGTGGCTATATCAGTCTCTTTCCTCTAACTATCAAAAAAGATGTTGGCTTGCCTCATGGTCATGTATTGATGTGTTTTTGACAGGTGTGTATGTGTGTGTATGTGTGTATAGATGCATCTAAACGCACCTGAGGAAGTAGAGTGAAGCCTATGAAAGCTCATGCTGCCAATTTCTTTCTTTCAGTTAGTCTCAAAGGTGCTACAATATCTCTCTACGTACTATATACATATACATACATACATACATACTGCATGAATTCAGTTTTGTTTCTAAAATAAATCTTACAAACCAGGTTAGCAATTCAAAGAACTGTAACTATTCCTTAGCTGTTACATAAAAGTAGCAAAAAATACTTAAAAGTCAAAATAAAACAAAGGGACTTTTGAGAATGTTCATTAGAATGATAGAAGTAATTGTGCAAACAACACATGAATGTAGGTATAGACTAAAGAGAACATGAGTTAACAAAGAGCCTGCTTGCCTCAGGGAAGCCTTTATGTTAATAGATTCTGTCTAAACAAAGCAGTCAAACCAGTGCAATATACTCTGATGGGCATGACTGAATTTGCAAAATGAGTTTAGTAGTCTCTAATTCACTGTAATATGGAGCATAAAAATCCACATCTTCAGAGGGCTCTAAGCTCTTCAAGCTTGCTTTTCTTTGTGTCTCTGACTTCTTTCCCTTAGGTCTGGCTAAGGGCAAGACACTACAGGAATGTGTTGGGGGGGGGGGTTCCCCTTAATCTTTGCTCTTGCAGAGAAAAACAAAAAAAAATAGATCTTAAATAGAATGACACAAAATTTAGCAGAGAGAAGGGAAGACGGAGAATGAGAAACCGGATCAAGGTTATTCCGTCATTGTTGACTGGTGAGATACAGTACATGCTAAATCATGCCATCCCCACCCCTCTGGGTGCCTGGGTGTTTGTGACTACAGTGTCGAATGTGGTGTAGTGAAAGACATTGAGGAGTTGGAGGCTGTGGAAGGAAAACTATGGTGAGAACCCATTCCTCCTTAAAACTGCATACAACAATTACAGTAAGATTCAGAAGGGAAAGGTGCAGATTCCATTGATCCAGTGATGCCTGAAAATATAATCCAAAATTGAGTCAATCAAATCTCCCTATCACCAGTAGAACTGGGCAAAAATGTTTCTGAGGAGAATTATGAGGAAAACAATATAATGCTCTCTCTAAAGGAGCCAATGTTTGCCTACTCTTTCCCACAGTGCCAAGTGTCCAAACACATAAGAACTGCTGCAGCTCAAACAGTGCCATTCTGACAGAAAGATAAATATTTCAGGGACTTATCTAAGTACAGTTGGCCCTTCTAAAACATGGATTTTTTATACACAAACTCAAGCATTCACGGTTTGAATATGTTTTTTAAAAAGTGTAAATTTCAAATATCAAACCTTGATTTTCCATTTTTTTTTAATAATTTTGCTATGTCATTATATTTAATGGGACTTGAGCACCCACGGATTTTGTTATCCACAGGGGATCTTGGAACCAAACCCCAGCAGATAACAAGGGTCTACTGTACAACAATATAATAGGATCCCAAAATTCACTGTTAATCATGAATGCCAAAAAATTAAAATTAAAATTAAAGTGCTGCCTTTGAGTTGGTCTTCTGATTCACAAACCAAGTAGTGGGCAACTTGTAGCTCTCCAGATATTGTTGGATGGAACTCCCATCACCTTTTCTCAATAGTGGTGCTGTAAGTCGCCACAATATTGTAAGGCTTAAAGACCTAAAATTTGACATAGTGTTCTAGAAGACTTAAAATGGGGAGACTCCAACAGTTAAGTATCTAAATGCAATATTATTAAATGCATTACTTTCCTTCCTTCCTTCCTTTATTTATTTATATCCCACCTTTCTCCCGGTATAGGGGCTCAAAACGGCTTTCTATAGCAATATAATAACTTTGTTTTCAGTCACAGGTAGGAATCTGATCATCTGTCCATCTCATGCCAGTCAAATTTCTTTAGTTCCATCCGGTATTCTCTCATATTGTTTCATTTTCTTATAAAGTTTAAAGATTTTTCCCTCCTGCAGGAAAATTGTGTGTTCCACATGTTTCAATATATGTGCATCTCAATATACATTAACTCAAGTGTCTTTGTGGGCTTTTTCAAATACCCAGATTTTGATTTGCTCTTTTAAAATATATATATGATTTTGTGCACACACACACACACACACACAATCATATTAAGAGCTTAGTCCATGTGGGGGGGGGGGAATTAAGTTGGTAGAAGGCAACTTTCAATCAACAAAAAGAGCACTTATGAAGGAGCCAACAACCAAACAGCCCCCTAGGGTCAAAAAAGACAGCTTCTATGTAATTCTCTGTTAATGCTATGGTGAACCTATAAACTATTATCTTAAATGGTTTCATCATAACGTCACCATTTAAACAATTTCATTTATCAGTGCTGATAGTAATGAATTAACCAACTTTTAACATGTAACTCTATTGAATTAATGTTCATATCTAACATTCCAAGCTCTATATATTTCTTTTCAAAATATACTGAAAGCCTCAACACTGTACTCTGACTGAAATGAGAAACACACATGATCTGTGCTCTCGCTTTTCATATTTCCTGCGAGAAATGGGAAAGGGTGCATTCCCCACAGTGTGATATGTGTAAACTGTAAACTGAGTCCACATGTCTCATGCTAGAGGGAGTACAGAAGACAGGGCTTGAAAAGGGGCAGAGGTGACAACATCCCACTCCATGGCACACCTTTTGACTCTCTCCAAAATACTGAATGAATCTGCACAATGGTTTGAGCATTGCACTACTAGGACATTGGAAGATCAAGGTGTGAATCCCCTCTCAGCCATGGAAACTAACTGGGTGACCTTGAACAAGTTATACTCTCTCAGCCTCAGAGGAAGGCAAATGCAACCTCTGCCTCAAACACATTCTGTCAAGAAAACCCTATAATAGGGTCACCATGAATCAGAAATTACTAGAAAGCACCCAACAACCTTTTTTTCTTTAAAATCATCCTGTTTTGTGCTAAATCAATGTAGCTATTCACCTTACTTCTAGAAAGATTCCCTTTTCTGGCCTCTCATTTTTCATGCCATCTTTCCAGTCAGTATCAGTTATTCAAAGTGGGAGTGGCTGAGGTGTGAATAACCCTTTGTGGCCACCCTGTGAGTATGCCTACCCCTCCCTACTCAAACCAGAAAGAAGGAGCAGCATTGTATGTGAAGGATGTGTTCACCTGTGAGAAGATCCCTGACTTAGAGCACAGAAGACAAGTTGAGAGCCTTTGAGCAAACATTAAAGGGGAAAGAAACTACAGTTGGCCTTCCTTATCCACGGATTCTTTATGCACAGATTCAAGCAGCCACAGTTTGAAAACATGCTCTCTCTCTCTCTCTCTCTCTCTATATATATATATATATATATATATTCTAAAAAGCAGACCTTGATTTTGCCATTTTAGGTAAGGGACTCAATTTTACTACACCATTGTATTTAATGGGACTTGAGCATCTACAGATTTTGTATCCACGGGTGGTCCTAGAGCCAAAGTCCAGCTGATACAGAAGGCCTACTGTACAGTGATCTCATTGTAGGGCTCTAATTTTTGCCCCCAGTCACACTGAAGATTTGAATGATGCTTTCCTAACAGAAATGACCAAAAGTCACAAGATGGGGTAAGAGGACAGGAGACAGAGTAGCAAAATGCAGAGCCTCCAAGAGGAGGGGAACAAGGCAGTTCCTTGTTCTAGAGTTTTCCTTCCTAAAATAGTCCTCTCATGACGCTACTCTGAAGAACAAGGAGATGGAAAAAGGCAAGAGAAGAGGGTAGATAGGAGCTCCTAAGGTAGAAACAGTCAGGCTTCCATATCCAGTGATTCTTTTTATCCACAGATTCAATCATCCACGGTTTGAAAATATTCAAAAAATATAAATTCCTAAAAGCAAACTTTGGCGCGTTACAGACCGCCCAGAAGGGGCGTCTGCCGCCGCCATCATTTGCAAAATGGCGCTTCTCTTTGTGGCGCGAATATGACACCGCGAGGCACCAATGGCGCACTCACAGCGTCATATTGCTGTGCAACGTGCGTAAGCAACGCATCCGCTACGTAAAGATGACGGCCCCCGTGTGGAACGGGCACCGCCATTTTGTACGGACTCGGTCCATATTAGGGTTAGGGGCATCCGGAAGGGACGCCCCTTTCTAACCCTAATACGGACCCAGTCCATACTTTATGCCCTTCTGTAACAGGCCTTTGATTTTGCCATTTTATACATGGGACACCATTTTACAATGACTTTGTATTTAATGGGCCTTGAGCATCCATAGATTTTGGTATCTATGGGGGTCCTGGAATCAAATCCCAGTGGATACCAAGGGCCCACTGTGATGGGAAATGGATCCAAGGAATTATAAAGAAAAAATAAGTCTTGTTTAGATAGATTAATTCCACATTTTTATCTTGGGGATATGTCATGGGCATTTGAATAGTTTACTTACACATGTCCCACTAAGTTATACATGCATAAAACAGGAATACTATTTAACTCTGGATTATAAACTCTGTCAGGGAAACAAAACAGCAGCAACAAGGATGAGAATATAGAAAGGATTTATTTTGAGAAGAAGTACAAGAATGGTTTTAAGGCAGGAGAATGGCACATCTTCCACACCATACTGGAACTATTTTGATATTTTCTTTCTTTTTTTACATCAAAGAATTATCTTTTAAATTTTTCAAAGGGTAACTGTATTACTTTTTTGCAACAAACACAACTATTTACTCAAGAATATTTACCACTAAAACAAAATTTTGGCATGAGTTTTTGCAGACCAAAGACTACTTTATCTGATGCATGCCTCAAGTTGGCAGATACCGTATTTTCTGGCGTATAAGACAACTTTTTGACCCTTGAAAATTGGGTCAAAAGTCAGAGGCTGTCTTATACGCCGGGTGCGCGCACTCGGCCGCCAACTTCTCAGGTCTCCGGAGGCCTGGGAAGCTTGCAGCCTCGTGCCGGCTTCTGAGGGGCCTTCGGAGGCCTCTTAGAAGCCGGCGCGCACGTTCTCGGGGCTGCTGGCCTCTCAGGCCCCCGGAGACCTGAGAAAGCCGGCAGCCTTGCACCAGCTTCTGAGGGGCCTTTGGAGGCCCTGAGAAGCTGGCGCGTGCGCTCTCGGGGCTGCCAGCCTCTCGGCCCCCGAGGCCTGAGAAGCCTGCAGCCCCGCGCTGGCTTTTGAGGGGCCTTCAGAGCCCCTGAGAAGCCGGGGCGCGCTCGGGGCTGCCGGCCTCTTAGGCCCCGGAGCCCTGAGGCCTGAGCCGCCCCGCGCCGGCTTCTGAGGGGCCTTCGGGCCCCTGAGAAGCCGGTGCGCGCGCTCTCGGGGCTGCCGGCCTCCCAGGAGGAGGGGTAGCCTTATACGCTGTGTATAGGCTAAAGCTAATTTTCTTTAAAAAGTTGGGAGTCGTCTTATACGCCCGGTCATCTTATACACCGGAAAATACGTATTTGTGCTATGCCTCAAGAGGGAGGATGGAATTAGTGAGGTGAGAGGAAAGGCAAATTAAAAAGTACAAACAGATCACAACCTTACCTGGTATTACCAAACAATAAATGGGTAGAAGCACAGAAGTCCAAGAATAGCATAGTCCTAATTATCATATTTTTTGGATAAAGATCAGACAGGTGAAAAATAGTTAAAGTAGACTGTTTTCTACTAATAACAAATATTTCCTGCATGGCAGGGGGTTGAACTGAATGGCCCTTGCGGTCTCTTCCAATCTATGATTTTATGATTGTATGATTTACTCTGTATTTCTGCAGGAAATCAGACCATGCTTTTCCCCCTTTAATTACTGCTATTTGCCCCTAATTCCACTGCATTTTGCCCTGTGAATCAGATGTCAGTCACTCGCAGGGCTTCCCTTTTATGGATCTTAGCTTTTTGCCATCATGAAAAATTGATGGGGTGGGGAGGCATAAGAAAGTGCCCTGATGAGAACACCAAAGTGTCTGCGCATGGCAAAATCATAATATTGTTCTTATTTTTGCTGTACTACCGTAGGAATGTATGTGTCCATTTTACAGTTTTCCTCTCTCTCTTAATTTCCACTGCAATCCTAGAGGCAGGTTATTGAGACAATGATGGCCTATACACACATGGTTATTTCATGACTAAATAGAGACTGAACTTGAGTCTCCCTGTTCCAGGCCAGCACTTAACATTTTATTCAATTGCTTCTCAGATATGTCTATTAAAAATAGTTAGAAATTTGAAACATATTGTGAGGAAAAATCTCCACATTTGTAAAATTGAATGCAAGACAGACTGGTTTGCTATTATATTTACTTGATAACAATAGTTAGATTTGAATTGGACTAATAGACAAATCTCCCCTTAATATAGAATGGTGCTAATTACTGCTAATGCTATGGTCTCATTGAAGAAGTGGAATATGGCACCCTAAATAAACGGGTATCCAGAAAGCCTCTCTCCAATCTACCAATAGATAATTGGCTCTCAACCTTGTCATGAGCAAGTTTGACTTCTAAGAAGTGTTTTACAGTAAGTCTACCTCTTGCCATTCAGTTCAGAGTTGTGATCCCATAGCCATGGAGAGAGAGGAGAGGAAGTAAACACTTTATTCTTCCAGTCTCTTCCTCAGTCGATATGAAGATAGTCTTGAGAGACTGGTCCTTCTGCTGTTCTTTCTGATACCATGGTGGGGCTGCTTACTGGTACTGCTTGCAGGAAGACAACACACACCACACAATCTATAGTAAGTCTTCTTTCTAGCATTGAAGCTGCCGGTATGGGAGTCCTAACCTGATTTAGTCTTGCAGCAGGGCTCACAAAGGTTACCGTTATCACTGAGCAGTGTTGCATGTGAAGATAAAAGAGTTGCCTGAGCTGTGGAAAGTTCATTTTATTCCACTGTGGCATCCCTGGTGGAAAGGTACACATTTCCCAAAACAGTGTACAAAGAGGCACCTCACTACCAGTCCTCTGAGCTGAAGAGAGCCAGACTTTATCCCTATCATGGCACATGGAGAATGAATAACAGGACTACACCAGAGTTGAGAAAAGTTACTTTTTACGGGAGGGGATGCAATTAATTAATTATTGTTGCATTGTTCATTTACTTTTCTATTAAATGGGTCCTTGGTCATATGCTCGGGTTTGGTTCTAGGATCCTCCTGTGGAAATTAAAATCTGTGGATGCTCAAGTCCCATAAATACTGGCATTAAAAATAACTGTCCCTTATATAAAATAACAAAATCAAGGTTTGCTTTTGGAATTTATATTTTTAAAAATATTTTTAAGCCGCAGATCCCTGACTAAGGAACCTTGTATGCAGAGTCGATACTTCCATTTACATTTTTTAGAGAAAGGAAAAAGTAGTTGATAAATGAATGGCATAAAATTTGAACAATGTTTACCAAAACACCTCCGAAGATGTCCTCTGAACCACCATTTGAAAGTACTCTCGTCCCTCCACGTTTGCTTAGGTTAGGGACACAGATCCCCTTGAATGTGGAAAAATTGCAAATAACAAAACACTTGTTTTTACCTGAGAGAACACCTCTGTGGAATCTTTAGGTCTCCAGTGCAACTCCGTAGTCAACATCTGCCAGACATTGACTACAGAATTGCTGAGGAGCTACAAAGGCCTAGTGGAGTTCTCTCTAGGAATCTCTAGGTCCTTCAGTGCAACTTTTGGTTAATGTGACCACAGAGTTGCGCTGGAGGATCTAATATCCTAGAGCGATCATATTAAAAAATCCTGATAATCAAATCCAAAAAGTGAAAGCCGTAAATGTGGAGAGATGAGTGTAATTAGAAAATGCTATTAATTCCAACAGTAAAATCTACTCTTCTTCATTTTGATACGCACTTCCTTCTGCCCTCTTTACCCAAAGGTAATTGGTTGTAACACAAAGCTTCCACGCTGTGGCTGGGATAAGAGGTCCCTCTGTGGCTCAGGAGAGAGTGGTCCTGTTCCTCCTTATTTCTCCTCTGGTTTCGCTGAGCAGGCAGCTTGAATCTTGGAGACTACAATGGAAATGACACACTCACCACTATGCACACAGTTATCTGCAAAGTGTGTTCATGTATGTGTGTGTGAAGTTGGGTATGTATGAACAAAATGGCATGCGTGCCCATGGAAATCAATGGGACCCCAATATCAGCAATTTTTCGATTCACATGGGGGGGGGCAGCACGGATCCCCCATGAATTGGAAGGGACAACTGTTATGAAAAGGTAGGTAGCTGTGTGTGTGTGTGTAGTAGAAATTACTGTATTTTCCGTGTATAAAACGACCGGGCATATAAGACAACCCCCAACTTTATTATTAAAAAAAATAGAGTTTAGGTATACTCACCATATAGGTTACCCCTATTCTTTGGAGCCGCAGCCGGCCATGCATGCGCGCACAGCTCCCAGGCCTCCAGAGGCCTGGGAAGCCGCAGCCCCAGAGCGGCGCGCCGGCTTCTAAGGGGCCTCGGACGCCCCTTAGAAGCCCGAGCAGCCGGAGGCTGGAGCGGCGGCCCAGAGCGCACACCCAGTTTCTAAAGGGCCTCCGAAGGCCCCTGAGCTGGCGAGGCTGCTGGTCCCCAGGCCTCCGGAGGCCTGGGGAGCCGCAGCCCCAGAGTGCGTGCCGGCTTCTAAGGGTCTCAGAGGGCCCTAGAAGCCAGCGCGGGGCTGCCGCTCCCCAGCCTCCAGAGGCCTGAGAAGCCGGTGACCCCAGAGCGCGCAGCCACCTCTAAGGGACCTCGGAGGCCTCTTAGAAGCCAGCGCAGGGCTGCTGGCTCCCCAGGCCTCCGGAGGCCTGAGAAGCTGCGGCCGAGCTCGCACACACGGTGTCAAGACGTCCCCGACTTTTGACCCAATTTAGAGGGTCAAAAAGTCATCTTGTACGCGGAAAAATACGTATGTACGAGAGAAAGGGGAATAGGGAGGGTATGATAACGTTGGGAGAAGGGATTTTACCAACAGGGGCTTTGCTATTTGGGACGGTTGTTCATTCAATGATGACATGTGTTCTTTTTCTGCCCCACCTCCCTCCCAGTCCATGCTGGCTACCACTGAGTCCATGAGTTCACACTTCAACAGAGACATGAGGCATGAATTATATTTTCAATGAGGGGAAACCCACATATAGTATAGGTATGTACCTTTCTTGGTCACAATCTTACCACAAGTATTAGGTACTGCACTGATTCCATTAAACCATTATAAATATTCACATGTTTCATGGAAAAGTTCCTTTTAATATAGCCTATTATTTTTTCACAGGCCATATTTAAATTGTATTTTGGAGTGGGAATGTTACAGGCATTAATAACCCTGTGTGATAGCCCTGTGGGGGGTGGCCATCTGTCATGGTGCTTTGATTGTGAATCCTGCAAAGAAGGATTGGACTGGATGACCCTTGTGGTCTCTTCCACTCATGTTTTTACAATTCTGTGATTCTATGGTATAACTTTTAGCAGCCCAAAAAGATGACCTAATAAAGAGGAGCAGATGGCATAAACACCCACCGAAGCCCTCCTGCCCTGTGCTGACCAAGACAAACTCTACTGCATGAGTGCAGCCAGCTCTAGTTCACCCCTGCTCCATTTGTCCGAGCAAGCCAGCAGCCTCCAGGAGCACAACCGATGGGGAGAGCATATGGGTCCAGTGTGCCGCAAGAGAGACCACAGAGGGTGTTTCCTTCTTGAGCTTCCCAGAGATTTTGCCCAGCAAAATGGTACCTCTGCCAATCTGCTGTACTGCCTCCCCATCCCAGCATCAGGGGGAACTGGTTCACCCCACAGGAATGGGTGACAGAATTTCTCCTTGCAGAGAAGGAAGAAAAGTGAGGGAGGGGAGATGGAGAGAGAACAAGCAGGGGATGACACCAGAAGAACCAGGAGGCACTGCTGCTGCTGCTATGTGTCTGTCAGAAAATATGGGAATGAGGGTAGGCAGCAAAACTTTGCTAATGTGGCAGATGTCAGCAGCATGGGAGAAGAACAAAAGGAGCAAATATTGTGAAACACAAGCCCAAAGCAACACATCTGCAATTGAAATTTAAATTGTTGCTTTTGATCTGCAAAGGAAAAGTGTTGGAGTAGGCCAGTGCAAGAACACAGGAGTGGTCACAATTATTTCATACGTTTGTATGCACTGTACCAATATTAATTTTAATGTGAGAACCGTATTACCATCAGGCACAGTTGGTGGCGTTCACACTGGCCTAAACGTGGATTAGGATACGAATTAAGGGCATCATTCCCATTTAACCCCGATCTGATCTGCATTGCCCCGGAATCGTTCCCATTCGGATTATATGGAATAAACCGGTTTTAAAAGTAGGTTTCAACACAGATTATTTTGTGCTCCTGGGGTCCGATTCACGGTATCCGAATGGGAACGACAAGGGTATCTGTGTTCGGGGAACCTGGAGAGGGAGGAGCCGCACTCAAGGGGCCGGCCTGGGGGTGTCACCCTCTTATTCTCTTTCTGCATCGCCAGTGCCATTTTCTTCCATTGCCATAGCTTTACCCCGGTGGATTGCAACCTCCCCTATGCTCCTCATTCATAGACCGATGTGTGAGGAGAGCCATTTTAACTATTCTTTTTCTTTTTTTCTTCTTTTGCTTCTGCCTGAGCGCCTGAGAGCCGATGGCTTTGCAGTACCTGCCTGCTTGATCCCCCCCAGCAGCCCAGGGAGAGAGCAATGGGAGGCAAAGGGATTTGGGGGAATGGCAGGCTCCTCTATCTTTCCCAAGTTACTATGGGAAGACACAGGAGAGCTGGACGTCCAGGGATCTGAGGGGGGATCAAGCCTTCTCTTCTCCTCTTTCCCAGAGGAACTATGGGAAGACACAGGAGAGATTGGACGCCCAGGGATCTGAGGGGGAGTTCAAGCCTTCTCTACTCTCTTCCCCAAAGAGTCTCTCCCCACTGAAGCCCACTGCCTTCTCTTCCTTGATCAATTTGCCAAGCCTGAGCTTGGATGCAGAGTCTCTACCACTGCACCACTGCCTTCTCCTCCTTGATCCAGTTTTTCAGCCCTGGGGCTTTGGCTGCAGAGTCTCTCCCCACTGAACCCACTGCCTTTCTTCCTTGATCCGATTTGGCAAACACAACACGCACACACACTATAGATAGCTAGATCGTAGATAGATAGATAGATAGATAGATAGATAGATAGATAGATAGACACACATATGTTTATATATGAATATTCACACACACACATATGCATATATATATAAACACACACAAACATATAGGTATATATACACATACATATTTGTGTGTGTGTGTGTGAACGCACATATATATATATATATATATATATATATACACATATGAATGTATATTTGTGTGTGTGTGTGTGTATTTCTAAAGTAAATTATAAAGTAACAACTTTTTTAATTTATGAAAAAATCTCATCTGTAGTTCAAAACCCACTGTAAAAATAATACAGTTTGAGATCCCTTAACCTTCCCTGGCTCAGTACTAAGGAATTATGGGAACTGTTGTGTTTGTGAGACATTTATCCTCTTCTGCCAGAGAGTGCTGGTGCCATAATAAACTACCATTCCCAGGATTCCCTAGCAATGAGTTATGGCAGTTAATATGGGGAGACACAGAAGAGCAAGGGGTTTAGGATGAATAGAGGCTCCTTCTAGTCTGGGGAGACACAACAGAAGAGCTCGGATGCAGCCAATTTTCATTGGCTGCCCCTTCCCCCACCAAAAAAAAAAACCCAACCCCAAGACTTTGTGACGTCTGAAGCCTACACGCTTGATTGACAGCTTGCGGACACAAATGGGAACGGGGAGCAAATTAATCCGTTTTAAAATAAAGCGATTTAAAATAAATGGGAATGAAAACAAGGTCTAAATGAATCGGGGTAATTTGCCCCTTTTCATAATGGAAACGATGGAAAAAATTCGAATTATTCCCGGAACATAATCCGAATCAGAATCGAGCCAATATAATCCATTTTATCTGCCAAGTGGGAATGCCCCCTTACTGTAACTTTCACCCTGATTGAATTGCCCTTGTGTAATATCTGAAGCTGCTCTGAGTTAGGCACATGACAGATGAGATTCCGCAAGATCTCACCAGAGAAAATCAACAAATAAATGAACTAAATATATGCTATCAGGTTACCAGTGGGGGCTGCTAAACCTCCCCCCTTATCTTGATGGCACACCCCAAGCCTGTAGGACTGTGGGGCAAGGGACTAAAATACACTACATGTTACCAGAGAAATTGGTTACATTTTTCATTATATTTCCGAACTCACCAACAACAAATAGGATACAGATACTCAGTCACATAATAGTCACATTCATTGCTATTTCAAAAAAAGTTAATGTTGAACTCTAATTTGGGTCTATGTTCTGTGATATGAAAAAAGATCTGAGGATTTTTAGATCCCTCTGAACTCTCTTGGTTTTATAGTTTCTGTACATGGCGCCAATTCACACATTAATGTACAGAGAAAGAAAGAAAGAAAATCATGTAGCCCAAACCAAATCTCTCCTTTATCAGTATTGTTAAGTCCCATATGGGCTTCATTGCTCTCAATTATATTGAGTCCGGTGATTTTTAGGGATCAGTTGCAGTGCCTAGACTTGTAAACAGTGATTAAAGTTACTGCTCCAATGCTCCCCTTCCACCATTATCATCATAGTTACAATTTACTAATGTTAATTCTGCTGCCTTCTGGTACAAAACATACATATGTAGCCTAAGAAATTACAAACAAATACAAGATAAAAATGCAGTTATTCATACAACTCATGAAAGAATGGCATATCAGCATGCCCAGTATCCCCCACCCCAGCAACAAAACCCATGAAAGTTGAAAAGTTTTTAAGTATTTTAAAATATTTTTTAAACTCAAAAAATTATAAGATGCTGCTTCTAAAATACTGCCTCAGGAAAAAAAATGGTTACTCCCGTATCTCATAGCTGAGTAAAGGGTGAGGGTTGTTAAATAAATGAAAAATTCCAGGACGTTGTTGTAGTTTTGCAATCCTGTGGAATTTAAAGTTAAGTCATTGTACCAAAAAGGCATGTCAGCAAAGCATTTTTCAAAACAACCTCCTTCCTTAAGTACTGTACTTACAGTACTTAGGGGAAACAGTTTTTTTTTTTTTTTTAAAAAAAAAGCATGACAGTACAAAAATCCAGTGTAGGCACATATCTACTCTGAATCAAAATGGACTGGATTACTCCAGGAGCAGGTATGGGCAGGAATTTTTGAGAGCATGCTAAATCTGCCACTTTACACCTAGTAGCTCCTTGCAAAGAGACCCAAAGAGCGTCCCTTGCCCACTTGTATGGTATGGAGGAACTTTAGATGTGTACATCATTGTGCATAGGGAGATCTTCCCCACACTGGCTGAAAATGTGGGTGTCAAGGTAGTGCTTCTTCTCTAGAGGATGCTAGCTGGGGGCCATAGGGGTGGTGGGGGTGGTTGGTCCACATGGCCCCACAATTTCCCCATATCTTTTTGCAGTATGTGTTGGGAAGGTCACAAACCTCCCTTAAGAGTTCTCCAAAACACACTGCAGATATAATCCAGTTTGAGACCGCTTTAACTGCCCTGGCTCAATGCTAGGGAATCATGAGAACTGTCATTTTGTCAGACATTTAGCCTTCTCTGTTATAGAGCTCTGGGGCCACACCAAACTACAATTCCCAGCATTCCCTAGCACTGAGCCAGGGCAGTTCAAGTGCTCTATCAAACTGGATTGTTCCTGCAGTGTGTTTTGGATCAAGGTGAACCACTCACGCTTCTAGTTCCCCAGCTTTGCCATATCACCCCTGAGCCAGTTCTAGGAATGTCTGTCATCTGCGTTATGTAACAGGAAGAAACTTGACATCATGGAAAAGATTTTGTTTCTCTCCAATAAGTTTTTGGAGACATGACACCTTCAGCAGAGAGACTCCTCCTGCAATGAAAAAATCGGTAATCGCAGACAAAATCAAGTGGACTACAGAAATAGGAGAGAAGCGAACAACTTCAGGAAGCCCATAGAGTCTTCTTCCTCAGGCCAGCATGAAAGCTATTCTCATACGACACTATTAAGTAGGGGAACCTCAAAAAGAACACTTTGCTACCCAAGGAGGGAAAATGTTCAACAAAGGTGAATCTAAGCAAACAACCTCCTGAGGGGGACAAAGGCAGAGAGTAAATGCACATTCGCATGCAGAAATAATCTGATTTGAGACTACTTTAACTGCCCTGACTCAGTGCTATAGGAACTGTGGGGAAGGGAGTTTGTGGTAGCATCATGGTGGGAGCTTTGCTCTTAGGGGGTCCCCTCAGAGCTTTGCTCCGCAGCCCCAACAAACTCATGTATAAGTCTAGAAATTTCAGTCAAAAAAATTCACCCAAAAAACCTAAGTCGACTTATCGACGGGTCAATGTAAGTACTGTACTCTTATAAAAGAAAGGAAGCATCCCTCGGTGAAAGCCAAAAGTGTCATCAATCTTTGATGCTCTGATCCCTTTCCATGCTCTCATCCATCAAGTGTTTACTGTGAGCACAAACAGTTTTTCCATTTGAAATTTTGTATGTTCTTTGTTTCGTCCTTTAGATCCTTTGTTATATGCCCCTATGTTTTATCCCGACTTATCCACAGGTCATATCAAAATCCATAATTTGGACCCCAAAACCTGCCCTCGACGTAGACATGAGATCAACTTACGGTACCTTTCCTAGAATTCCACAGCTATTGAGTCAGGGCAATTAAACTGAGGCGGAACCAGATTATTTCAGCTGTGCGGACGGCATTCCTTCCCAACTCTGGCAATCCCTGTTCTCACGTTACCTGGCTCGGGTATACTTTTGCAAAAAGGAGGTGTTAAAAGGGGTCTGGAAGGGGAGGGAGCTGACAGAACCCCACACCAGATGAAGGGGAAAGCCCTACAAGACCCCATCCCCTTGAAGCTTTAGCTCTTACCTTCCAGTTCTCCAGAGAGAAAGAGCCTTTCGGCTGGCTAGCATCCTTCAGGAGAGAAGCAGCTCTGGCATGCTCCGGCCAGAGAGAAGCAGCTCATCTCTGTCTCTGTTTTTGCAATTGCCTCCAAGCTGTGGCTGGGGACACACTCTCCAAGAAGATCCCTACACCTGTTTTCTCCAAGGCTCTCTCAGTCTCCTCTCAACAGCAGCCTCCCCAGAGCAAGAGGGAAGGATTTTAAAACACTCACTCACACACAAACATACACAGAGTGAAACAGTAGCTCAAAGGCAGAGAGGCTCAACTACTGTTCAGACTAGCCTGTTAAAGTGAGTCACTGAACTCTTTACACAGGGAAGCACACACACACACACTGGCATGCTGGGAAAGGGCTGTTGTTTTTAAAACATGGTGGGAGCTGGAGTGGAAGGAAAGGCAGACCTCTCTCCTTTCCTTCATCTCCTGCTTCCTTTGGATTCGTTTTCCCCCTCCTTCTTCGCCAAAATATTCACAGGGGAGGTGCCAGGGCAGGAAGGACTCTAGCCTCTCTTATTACTCACTGGCAGACTTCTAGAAAGAAAGAAAGAAAAGCTGTATCCACACTGCAGAAATAATTCGTCTTGACACCACTTTAACTGCCATGGCTTAATGCTATGGAGGTCTGGGAATGGGACTTTGTTGTGGTCCTAGAGCTTTGCTCTCCTCTCAGGGGGTTTCCTCTCAGAGCCATAGCAAACTACTATTATTTTAAAGTATGTTCAAACACTTTTATCTTTTTAACCATCTTTTATTCTTTTACATGCAATCTGTTTTGTAATGAAAAATTTA
This sequence comes from Sceloporus undulatus, assembly GCF_019175285.1. NCBI lineage: Eukaryota > Metazoa > Chordata > Lepidosauria > Squamata > Phrynosomatidae > Sceloporus > Sceloporus undulatus. Next base: position 171,223,712 of record NC_056522.1, on the reverse strand, counting down.
TATTTATTTGTTTGTTTTTGCATGTTTTTTATGGTATTTATACTCCACTCTTCAGCCCTGAAGGCTCTCAGAGCGGCTTACAGATAGTTATTCAGACGGTTCTCTACCCTCGGGCTTACAATCTAAAAAAATGTAAGATTTGTCTGTGTTTTTCTTTGTACTATTTTTAATCTTATAAGCCGTTCTGAGTCCCACTTTTGGGGGAAAGGGCAGGAAATAATAATAATAATAATAATAATAATAATAATAATCAAATATCATTCCCAGAATTCCACAGCACTAAGTAATACTGCAGTAATAATCCAGTCTGATACCACTTGAACTGCCATGGTTCATTGCTATGAAATTCTGGGAATGGTAGTTTGTTGTGATCCCAGAGCTCATTTGTGTTGGTTCGTAGGGAGGGTGCCATGGGTGCCATGGGGGGATTCTTCTCTTGCATGCATGGATCCATGGGTGCTATGGGGGGAATCTTCCTTGGCATGGATGGATTTGTGGGTGCCAGGGAAGAATCCCTCCATGGCACCCATGGATTCATGGATGCCAGGGAAGAATCCCCCAATGGTGCCCATGGCCCCCACACGAACCCACGCAAATGCAAGAGTGCGCAGAAGCTGTCAAAGTTTTTTTTAAAAAAAAACATGCTGCATCATGCCCACCCATTTTTTTAAAAAAAACATGCTGCATCATGCCCACCCAAGGACTCCCCCCCCCCCGACTTCCCTGACTCTGATCAACAGGTAAAGGGAACCAATTCATTGGCAGAAGCAGAAAACCGCTGCACAGTGGTTTAAAGGGACCACTTAACAGCATGGGAATTTTAAATCACAGAGTCATAGAATCATAGAATCATAGAGTTGGAAGAGACCACTAGGGCCCTCCAGTCCAACCCCCTGCCATGCAGGAAATCCAAATCAAAGCATCCCTGACCAGATGGCCATCCAGCCTCTGTTTAAAGACCTCCGGAAGGAGACTCTATCACCCTCCGAGGGAGTGCTTCCATGTCGAACAGCCCTAACTGTCAGGAAGTTCCTCCTAATGTTCAGTGGAATCTCTTTTCCTGAGCTTGCATCCATTGTTCGGGTCCTGTTCTCTGGAGCAGCAGAAAACAAGCTTGCTCCCTCCTCATATGACATCCTTTCAAATTTAAACATGGGCTATCATATCACCTCTTAACCTTCTTTTCTCCAGGCTAAACATCCCCAGCTCCCTAAGTCGTTCCTCATAGGGCATGGTTTCCAGACCCTTCACCATTTTTGTCGCCCTCCTTTGGACACGCTCCAGTTTCTCAATGTCCTTTTTGAATTGTGGTGCCCGAACTGGACACAATATTCTAGGTGGGGTGACCCGAGCAGAATACAGTGGCACTATTACTTCTCTTATCTAGACACTATACTTCTATTGATGCAGCCTAATATAGCATTGGCCTTTTTAGCTGCCGCATCACACTGTTCACTCATGTTCAACTTGTGGTCTACTTGGACTCCTAGATCCCTTTCACACATAGTTTCATTCCGCCAGGTGTCACTCATCCTATATGTGCATTTTATTTTTCCGCCCTAAGTGCAATACCTTACATTTCTCTGTGTTGAATTTCATTTGTTTAGCTTTGGCCCAGCTTTCTAGTCTATTCAGGTCATTTGAATTTTGATCCTGTCCTCTGGGGTATTAGCTATTCCCCCTAATTGGTGTCATCTGCAAATTTGATAAGTATGCTCCCAATTCTGTCATCCAGGTTATTGATAAAGATGTTGAATAACACTGGGCCCAGGACAGAGCCTGTGGGACCCCACTGGTCACTTCTCTCCAGGATGAAAAGGAGCCATTGTTGAGCACCCTTTGGGTCTCACAGAACCGCAAGCACTGAGAGGGAGAAAAGAATAGCAGTTTGGCAAGACCTGTGGGTGGGTATGTCCACCCCTCTGCTCACCCTCTGCCCATTGCCCCTCCCTCCTGGGTGCCCCGAATGTGATCGGCAGAGTATTTCACATTTATGGCAACCCACGTCTTTTCAAAAGATGCAGTATAAGACCTGGAATCTAAAAGAACTCATTCAAGTGGGCTTGTGCCGATTCACCCTGAACACGCTCCCGGGTGTAATCAACTCGATTAAGCGAGGCACTATAAACCCGGCTTGCAAACTGGGTTAAATCTAGTATGAATGAGGCTATTGATACCCAAGCCAGAAGACAAAACTTTTGCCTGTTACAGACAGGCAAAATAAAGCTGCTTCGAGTCACTTTGGAGATATGGTATTTCAATGATGCATGCGTCCTAAGAGTCCAAAAGCCACACCAAGCTGCACTCCAGTCCTTAGAACTGGCGCGAGGCTTTGGCGGCTTTTGGACTCTTGGGACGCATGCATCATTGAAA
>NC_056522.1:170988935-171220057 GCF_019175285.1 Sceloporus undulatus | reverse complement strand
CTCCAAAGTGACTCGAAGCAGCTTTATTTTGGCCTGTCTGTAACAGGCCTTTGTAATGCTATTTGGAGCTCACAGGAAAACCTTTAGGGATCATTTTTTTTCTTCTATTCCCAGACATCTGAAATGTTACTCCACTGTGCTATAAATTCTGTCCAACTTCTGAAATAGACCCTGTGTATTATTGAAGAGAGAGAGCATTGGACCAGGACTTTGTAGACCATGGTTCAAGTCCTGGCTGGGACATGTAAACCCACTGGGTGACCTTGAGCAAATCACACACTCTCAGCCTCAGGGGATGGAAATGGCAAACCCCCTCTGAAGAAATTTGCCAAGAAAATCCCATGATAGGTTCACCTTAGGGTCTCCATAAGTTGGAAACAACTTGAAGGCACACAACAACAAAATATTGAAGATGAGTATTTACCACATTTTCTCTCATCTTCAAGATTTATGCCTTTGGGATTACTATGAGCTGTTATGGGTTCAAGCATGTCAATTCTTATCTCTCTCTTTCTGTTTCTTGGGAAGATGTCTTCAACTTTCCAATCTCCTGTAGGCTTCTGAGAAAGCTGAGTCCTCATGATACAAGAGCAAATGCATTTCTGCATCCCAAGAAAGCCCTTCAACTATGCAGACAGACCAACTCAAGCTTCCCAGTGGTAGGTCTCATTTAGATGCCAAGCAGACAGGTACTAGACTGCCAAGTTTGGTATGAAAAGGAACAAGTGGGGACCCATCAGAAAATGCTCCAGTGTATCTCCGTCCCATATTATAAGTGCCACCCAATTCCCTCTTCTTCCACTTAACCCTTCCCACTGCAACTGCCCCCCTTCTATTCTTCTATTCAGGCAGTGAAGCTTGGAAACCAGTGGTTATAAGATTAGGACTGGAAACAGAAAGCACACAACAGATAGTGAAAACTAAAAACAAATATTTAAGCAATAGAATACCTTTACCTCCCCTGCTCCCAATATCTATTTGCTTTGCCTTTCCTCACACATTGGAGCCCATCAGTTACTCCACAGGTCAGGAGAGAACTTCAGCATCACTTTCCCCCATAACATATCATTGGAATGGTCAACAGTCAGAAGTTTTGAGTAAATTGTCTAAGAGAAGTCAATCAATTCAGAGCAATAATCGCAGACTAGTTATGGACCTAAGAATCATAAAACTGGAAGGGAGCCTGGCAATTGGGAGTCAGAGGATTACAGGGCCAAACAAAACACTGATTGATTTATTTTTTCATTGCTCCCAAATGCATCACAAGCTATCTGGCATGGAGGACCAGCAATTTTCTTTTCTCGTCATGTCAGGGGCCAGTGCCATATTTGTGCCCATTGGCTATAGTTGTTTCTATTCTTCATAAAAATTTGCCAGGGACTGGCACTGGTCCATGGACCACCATTCTGAGTAGCCCTGGGAGCATTTGGGAACATTTTTCAAAAAAATAGGAAGCCTGGGGTGGCCACAAACAGGCTGCTGGCCACACTTTACCCACTCCTTATCTAACCCAACCCATTGCTAGCACAAGCTCTGCAAACCAATATGCCACTGCACCATCTCTGACAGAGGGCTACCCAGCCATTCCTTAAATACCACCAGCAAAGGAAACCTGCTGCCTTCTCAAGCAGAACTTCCACTGCTGAATAGCTCTGGCTATTAGGAAATTTGTCCTAATGTTTAGATGAAATCTGCTTTCCTGCATTTTCTGTCAATTCATCCCAGCACTGCTTTCTAGAGCAACAGAGAACAAGTACATTCTGCCATCTATATGTTCTCTAATTTTCATTCTCAAAGTGTTTAGGACTTCATCTCCCTGATGTCCTAGTGAGCCTTGCTATGGTCAGGATTCTGGAAGCTGAAATCCAAAGCATCTAGAGGACAAAGGTTTGAGAACCACTATTTTACATTACACCTTTTCAGACGTTTGATCTCCCCCCCACCCTAGTTTTCTCCCATCCAGATAAAACATATCAAGGTCTTTCAACATTCTTCATTGGGCTAGGTTTCCAGACTCCTCACCATCCTGGTCTTTCATCCCAGTGGTGTCATTAGGGGGGATGTGGTGGTGTGGCCCACACCAAGTGACATCCCAGAAGGAGATAACACCCAGTTGCCCCACCATGTTCCCCCTTTGCACCATCTCCACACAGTCTCTCACCCTTCCCACACCTTCCTGCACTCCCCTACATACATTCCCACCCTCCCCACACTCCTCAGCCCATGCTCCCACTCTACTTGCACCTTCTCACACTCCCATCCTCCCCACACTATCCTGCACTCCTCCACATGCACTGTCCCCCATACCATTTTGGGCAGGATGGGACCCCCCCACCCCCAGATTTCATCCTTGCAATGCCTAAGGGAAGCCCCTTAGGTTGCAGATAAAAGAATCTGGATGTAAGATAATGGCATATGAAGATGATAATTTGATTTATCTGGCCAAACCTCTAAAAAGTATCTGCTTGTTACTGTAATAAATCCATTGAAAGAATATGGGCAATTTTCAGGGTTTAGGGGAAACAAAGAAAACAACTACAGTTTGACAATAAACATGATTTAGGATGAAAAGAAGAGCTGACAAGAATATTAAGTTTCAAAATAGAAAAGAAACTGAAATACTTAGGAATAATAATTATGACTAAAAATTCAGATCTATTCAAAAATAATTATAAGAAAGTATGGTTAGAAATCAAAACAGACCTACAGATGTGGACAAAAAATGAAATTGTCATTAATGGGCAGAATCACCAACAATAAAAATAAATATATTACCAAAATGATTGTTCCTCTTCAAAGAAATTTACAGAGATTTATTTGGGCAGGCAAAAAAAACAAACCAGAATTAAGAAAATACTTCAAGCTGAAATCAAAAGAGGCAGTCTGGAATTACCAGACATAAAGATCTATTACCATGCATGCTGCCTAGAATGGATAAAAGACTGGATTGAACTAAAAAATAGAAGAATTCTATAACTAGAAGGAGCAGATATAAGATTCAGATGGTATGCATATTTATATTATGAGAAATTGAAGCTAAAAATTGATTTTAATAATCATTATATAAGGAAATCCTTACTGAAAATGAGCTGAAAAATGCCAAGATGGGTTTCTATAAATTAGGTATTCCACAAAAGAGATAAGATGGCCAAAGAAAAATGGCTGACATGCAGATTTACTGGTTACGAATAAAGTAAAATACTGACTGAAGACATTAGAACAGGAGAAAGGATTTGCCAGTCTATGGTTCCTATACTGACATCTTAAAGAGCAGTTCAAAATGGATGACAAATTACATGATATAGAAACTGAAGAATCAGATTTTGAAAATATAATAATTCAATAAAATAGACACCTAATATCAAAACTGTATAAATTATTATTAGGATTAAATATGCAAGAAGGAGCAATCAAAGACTGTATAGGCTCAGGACATCAACCACAACATACAACTAGAATATTAGGAAAAAACATAGGAAAAAATATAAAATTTACACTAAGCTACAGTCTGAGAGAAAACTATTACAAAATGCAATTTAGATGTCATGTGGCACTGAATAAATTAGCCAAAATGTACAAAAATACAAACAATAAATACTGGAAATATTCAGAAGAATAGGCACTTTATTCTATATGTGGTGGTCATACAAAAGAGCTAAAGAGTACTGGTCTCAAATATATACGTTAATATCTACGATACTAAAAAACCGAAATTAAAAAAGATCTCAAAATGTATCTGTTCGGAATAGTTGATGAAGAACCTGAGAAAAAACATGGTAAAATCCTTTTCTACATGATAACAGTGAGTAGACTTATTTATGCAAGAAAATGGAAAGACAAACACAATAGAATGATTGCGAAAAATGTATCAATATATTGAAATATATAAACTAGCATGTTTAATCAATAATAGATCAATAGACAAATTCAGGAAGCATGGGCAGAACCGGCAGTGTGTTTAAAACATAACTGGGGGAATATAAGAGTAGTAGGAATAGAGGACTAAGAAGAAAATGTAAAGATAAAGAACACTATTAATATATAAATACAAATAGGTAAAAGATAGAAAAGAAAAATGAAATAGTGTTTCAAACAGAATATACATACATAGGTAAAAGGGAAAATGTAAAACAGTTATAACTATTTCCAACAAGTAGAGATTAGGAAGTCATTTTGCTTCATTGAATGTTTGTTTTAACTGGAAGAGGTATATATGCAGGTATGTATGTAGAATTTGGTAGAATTTAATTGAGTTCTTTTGCTTTTATTTTAGTTATTTTTAAAATTGTTGTTCTGTGTAGTGTCTTTTGTGTGTCTCAGTGAGTGTGATAAATAATTTTTAAAAATAAAATAAAAGTGTGGTCCCTAGAACTCTACATACTATTCCAAATGCATTTTGATCAGCACAGAAAAGAATAGCAATATTGATTTGTACAGAGATCTTGTAGCACCTTTAAAACTAATTGAAAGAAATAAATTAGCAGCATGAACTTTGCATTGTACTGATTCTACAGACTAACATAGCTGTTTCTTTGAATTCTACCAATATTGGTTTGTATAATCTAAGCACTATGCTTCTGCTAGTTTAGCCCAAGATTGTATCAGTTTTTTCTGCAACAGCATCACATGTCTGGTTCATATTGAGACTGTGATCCAGAAAGACGCTTAGGTCCTTTTCCCATGAATGGCTGCCAAGCCAGGTCTTTCCAGACCTCTGCTTGCTATTTATTCCCCTTTCCTTTCTTCTTTCTTTTTATCCAAATACAAAACTTCACATTAGTCTCTTACTGAATTTCACCTTATTATTTTGGGCTCAGTGTTACAGTCTGTCATTATCCTGTGTACATTCTTCAAGCTATTTATGAAAATGCCAAATAATACAGATGTTTGGACTGGCAGATTCCCTCTAGGTGGAATTAATTAACCCATGTGAGCTTGCTCAACTAGCTGTAAGCTCATCTAATAGTATCCTCTCAACCCATATTTTACTGTCTTATCAATAACAATATAATAGAAAATTCTGTCAAATAATGTTTTGATGAAATCCATTTAAATTACTTATACCAAACAAGTAACGCTTTCAAGAGGGAGCTTGGTTTGACATAAGCTATTCCTAGAAGAAGATTTCAAAGTGTCAAGGGGCAATCACAAGGAAAGGTTATTCAATTAGTGTAGTGGCGTCCCATTTTCCCAACTGATTATGCTTCACACTAGCTCCTTTATAACAACACTACCAAACTTACAAGAACACACAGCAATTTATATCAAATTCAAAACCCAATCAAAAAACAATGACTGGTGTTGCAGAGTCTAGCTCCACTCAGAAAGCATAGCATGTTATTCTATCAAGCATGTTTGGGCAGTCTTGTGTTCAACTCTGAGACAACTCTTCTCAAGGCTGCAAGTTTCCAGGGCCAATGGCTTCACAATGTCACATTGTGTGTGTGTGTGTGTGTGTGCATGCATGCGTGCACACACATGCATAAGTGCACACTTGTGTATCCCTACAAATCAATCACTGACTTATGGTGACCCCATGAATTTCACAGGGTTTTTTTAGGCAAGGAGTCTTCAGATATGGTTTTGCCAGTTCCTCCTCTGAAATAGAGCAGCTGGTCTTCATTGGCAGCCTCACATTCAAGTATGTACTAAGAAAGCTTGACCCTGCTTTCAAGATCAGATGGGATCTGGTGCCTTTAGGCTGTACGATCATGCATCAAATTGAGAGCACAGTCAGTGCATTATTCCCCTTCAGATTTCAGGAGTAAGGCCCAGAAGTGAGCACTAGGTGTCACTCCATAGTAAAAAAGGATTCCCAGATCACACAAAACCATTCTCAAACCTATTTCTTTCACATTCTCTCCATGTATATAAACTGAGACATTAATCACATATTAAAATTAGATTAACCAGTTTAGCAACTAATATAATAAACTATAGTCCCAGGGTCCCAAATCTGACATTCCCTATCTTACCGCAAACAACTGTTGGGCAGCAGGTGGAAATTATTGATTCAGCTAGTATCATATCCAGAATAATAAAATCAAGGTAAGGTTGCCAGATGAGCCCCCTTTAAATGTAATCCTTGTGCAGACTCCCAAAACAGGTTTACTATCTCTTGGGAAATTCCAGGAGCCCCCTTCAAGTTTAAGACCAGAATTAAGGCCCAAAGCCCATAATCACTGGCAGCAGGAAGTTTAAAATATCATGGAGTAGTGTAATGTCACCAATTGTGCTTGCATTCATCTTACCCTTCCACTAACCTATGTTTTGCCTTGGTCTTTAAGGCCCTAATCCAAGGATGCTTTGTTCTGGTCTGGCATTGCTCTATGAAGCATCTGAGCTGCACTGAGGAAAGGATTACATTGGGAGGGGGCTCATCATAGAATCATAGAATCGTAGAGTTGGAAGAGACCACAAGTGCCATCCAGTCCAACCCCCTGCCATACAGGAACTCTGAATCAAAGCATCCCCGACAGCTGGCCATCCAGCCTCTGCTTAAAGACCTCCAAGGAGGAAGACTCCACCACTCTCCAAAGGACTGTGTTCCACTGTTGAACAGCCCTTATTGTCAGGAAGTTTCTCCTAATGTTGAGGTGGAATCTCTTTTCCTGTAGCTTGCATCCATTGTTCTGTATCCTGTTATCAGGATCAGCAGAAAATAATCTTGTTCCCTCCTCAATATGACATCCCTTCAAATATTTAAACAGGGCTATCATAACCTTCTCCTCTCCAGGCTAAACATCCCCAGCTCTCTAAGTCGTTCCTCATAGGACATGGTTTCCAGACCCTTCACCATTTTAGTCACCCTCCTGGCAACCTTCCTTTGATCTTATTATTCTGGGTTTGGCACAGTGACATGATGAATGGGATAAAAATATTAATTCGTTGCTATCCTAAGATTTCCATGAGATACGTGACTATCCTGAGATATTTTCCATGGAGTATGCTTAGTATACCATCTGAAGACAGGGCACAGACCCATGGGAATGGGAGGAGAAGGAGATGCAGCCATAGAGATGGAAGGAGAACTAACCCAAGAAGGAGAAGATATGAGAAGGATGGAAATGGTCTTCTGCTGTGGTAGCACATCAAAGCCCATGTGGCCAAACAGAGAAAATGGAAGTGCCATCTCTTATCTAGGCACTGATTAGGAGATCTCTTCCTTTTTCTAAGATTCCAAGGGAAAGCATCACAATGCAAACACTTTATCTTCTAAAGAGGCTTCACCAGCACTTTCAGCACATTATGGTACCTTCAAACAGGACCCCGGTTGACCTATCTCACCTATAAACCCAGAGAAGGAGATCAGGTGATCACCCACTCTTGACACAAAGCAGAGAGAGCCCTGGTGCCAGTAAGAAAGTGGATGTGCAGTTGGCTTCTCAATCATGAACACACTCTTTAAGGTCCAGAGAAATCAGTCTTCTGAACAAACATTTGTTGGGGGACAGCTCTTCGCAAGATATGTTGAGAGTGGGTTTTCCTTTGCCTTCCTCTGTGGCTTGCCCAAAGGAATTCCATGGAATTCCATGGCCGAATGGAAATTCAAACCCTGGTCTCCATAGTCATAGTCCAATGTTCATACCACTACATCTCACAGACCCTATGACAAAACATTAACTCCTCAAAAATAAGAGGTTCCTTGGGAGCAATAGTGTTGCCAGGAACAGTGTGGGCTATTTTTGTATGTGTTCAGGCAGAGTTCTCAAAGTCCTATGCTATGTAACACTTCAGTTCTGATCTATCCACTGCTATTTATTTTAAACATTAATAAAAGTATAAATATAAGATTTTAAAAGCAATTAAATAATTTATAAAGTTTAAACATTAAACATATTAAAATTAATTAAAAGATTATATACACACCTGAAAACTGCACCACAAAGAATTAAAAGCCCTACCCTACTCAGTTTGTAAAAGCATGATGAAAGAAAAATATTATTACTTGCTGACGGAAAGAGAGCAAGGACAGGACCATCCTGGCTTCTCTAGAGAGAGAGTTCCAAAGTCTGGGAGCAGCACTGAGAAGGCCTTCTCATTTGTTCCCACCAAATAAGCCTGAGAAGATGGTGGGACAGAGAGGAAGACCTCTCCAGATGATCTTAAAGTGTCAGTGGGCTCATAAAGAGAGATAACAGTTCTTCAAAGAACCTGGTCCTTCAAATGGTCCTTCAGATAACATGGACCCAAGCAGTATGGGACTTTATAGGGCAAAACCAGCACTTCGAATTATCCCCAGAAACAGATGGTAGCTGTTCCAACAAAGGAATTGTGTGGTCCCTATACTCAGCCCTAGTTAGCACCCTGCCTGCAGCTCTTTGAGCCAACTGAAGTTTCAGAACACTTTTGAAAGACATCCCCCCCATAGTACTTTAATACAGTAAAGTACACATTACAGTAATCTAAATGGGATATAACCAAGGCATGCACCACTATGGCCAGATCCAGCTTCTCCCGGAACAGGCACATTGGCACACTAGTTTTAACCTAGTTTTAACCTTGCAAAAGCACTCCTGGTCACTGTTGAAACCTGGGCTTCCAAACTCAGAGCTGAACCCGGTTTTAATGCTCAACAGAATAAGCATTATGGTCACAGTAACTTTCTACTCCATTGGAAATTTAATTTATGTTGTCTTATTGCTGGAACTTCACACTGTGGGTGAAGTGAGGTACACAGAGTAATGCATAATAGTTCCCTCGGTTGTCTGAGCTTACAAGTCTTTGTACTGACAACATTTTGGCTTCAGTTCACAACAAACTGATTATGAACACTGGTCACCATCCCCTAGATATTTACTTGGATAGGATCCCAGATTTTCTATCTGAACTTCAAAATGTACAAATGTTTTTGGCAAAAAGTAGGTAAACAGTGTTGCATCATTACATAATATGTTATAAAATATTAATCAGATTATCAAATCAGTGGTGGGTACACTTTCATTTCATTTGAAGCAAGGTTTACATTGCTTCTGAACATCCTGTCCACAACTGTTAAAGACTCATCTAGCTTTCCAGTAGTACTGTATTGGCTGCACCAACTGTGGGCAGCACTTTTGGATTTGTAATGCCGTGTTGTGGGGGCTATGCACAAGGTCTGTGCCCACACATACTTTTCTATCAATGTCTACTTATTCATGGACGTGAGGTCCATCTTTTGAGACAAAGCATAGAAGGCAGACCTGATACTGTATTCAAAATTTCATAGAAGCCCCGGGGCTCACCACTGCTCAGTTACCAGGTGAGCCAAAACTCTGACATGAGTTTTGTAGGAGATACTTCACCCACTGCACTGAAAACCAGGGTATCCATACTGCAGAAATAAAACAATTTGACACCACTTTAACTACCATGAGTTATCCTACAGTATCCTAGGATTTGTAGTTTGGTGAGACACCAGAACTCCCTGACAGACCAGGCTGAATACTTCACCAGGCAACAAATCCCAGGATTCCATAGGATGGAGCCATAACAGTTAAACTGCTTTATTTCTGCAGTGGATTACTGCATGTGTATGTGTCGGGCACTTAAATTTCCCTGTTGACTTACAGTGCAAAAGGCAAAGATAGTCCCTTGATATGAATGTCTCATCATAATCAACTGTAGGAGGTGGTGCTCATCTCAATTAATAAGCCAAAGAACCTGTGTTGTCCAAGGGCTGCTCTGGTGGTCATGTGGCCAACATGACTGCACCAAACGCTGTTAACTTTCCACTAAAGTGGTGCCTATTTATCGATTTGCATTTGCATGCTTTTGAACTGCTAAACTGGCAGAAGCTGAGACTAGTGACAGGAGCTCACCTCACCATGCAGCACTTGGGCCTCGAACTGCCAACCTTCCGATCTCAGAACTGGCATCTTAACCATTAAGCCACCACATCCTTTTTGTCAACTTATGATGACTCCATGAATTTCATAGGGTTTTCTTAGGTAAGGAATTTCCAGAGGCAGTTTTGCCATTTCTTTCCCCTGAAATATAACCTAAAGCACTTGGTCTTCGTTGACAGTCTCCAATCCAAGTACTAACTGGGTTGACTCTGCTAGCTTCCAAGATCAGTCAGGATAGCCAAACTCATACTGACATAGGAGGAAGCAGACTGCCCCAAAGAAGCGGCTTCTGGCCACTCTTGTGAGCCCCAGATCGGGACCACGGTAACCATATGCTGTGGCCCTGATCCGGTGTTTCTCCAGCCCAAAATGAAGCTGCAAAATGTCACTCCTTTTTGGGACAGAAAATCCACCCCTTTTGCCACACTAGCGGCTGTTCTGCATTTCTGCACCATGTGGCATCGAATCGCCGTGCTACAAGAATGTCCCAATGCTGCCTCCCATCAGGGCAGGCAGGTGGTGTGATGCCAGCTTGGGGGTGGAGTGTGCAGTGTAAGGACACCACACCCCCACGCCACCTTGAAGCCAGTTGTTTTTACCAGTCTGCATTAGCAGTTAGTTGGAGAATGTGTGGGAAATCTACAACATATGTTGTTATATATGTAATAATTCAATTTAAATACATTTTTTAAAATTTCACTAAATCAGAAATTAGGCTAATGAGTTCATAATGTCCTGTTCACCTCTTCATTTATGGCTGCCTGTGGGATACATTCTATCTGTGGGATACATTGTATTTTATTTATTTAATACATTTATATCCTACCTTTTAGGGATAAAAATCTTACAAAGCACAACACAATAACATATATAGTAATTTAAACAGTTTTCAGCAATATAACATCTAAGAGGCCATCTGAACTGCAGAAATAATCCAGTTTGACAACAGTTTAACTGCCATCGCTTAATGCTATGAAATCCTGGGATTTGTAGTTTGTTGTGGCACCAGAGCTCTCTGAAACAGAAGGTTAAATGTCTCACAAAACGACAGTTCCCACAATGTCATAGCATTGAGCATGGCAATTAAGGTGGTGTCAAACGGGATTATTTCTGCAATGTGGATGCAACTATAGTCAAAAGCAAAAGAAGAAGAAGAAGAAAGTCACAATGGTCTGCTACATATGGGCCTTTGTGACTCCCTTGTCACGTGCTAGGGTTGCCTGGGGACAGAGCACCCACATGCCCTGCACCCCTAGCACATGATGAGGGTGTAACAATGGCAGTGCCCTATATACATGGGTGCCACCATTGTTATGTAAGCGCCACATGGCATTTGCACAGTGTTGTGCGGCACTTATATAACGAGTGCGCCAGTGGTGCATTTGTTACACTGCCGCCACGGCTTGAGAAGAACATACTTTTTGCAAAAAAAATTTCCACCAGTGGGAAGCCGCACAGTTTGGCGGCTGCGGCTTCCCGCCGGTAGAAAAACAGGCACTGGGAGGCCACCCTTTTTGGGTGGTCTATACCACACCAATGAAATTAAACAGTGGCAGGCAGCAATCAATCCCATAACTAGAGAGCACAAAATACGGCAACACCACAATAATGGCAACTGAAATAAAATGTTAGCATACGCTCAAACCTGCATAGAGCCGTGCGGGATTGCACAGGGTGCAAGGGGCGGCGCGTCCCTTTCGAATGAATGGGGCACGCGCCCATGGTGCACACACGCCACCGTGCCGCTGCCATACACGTACACAAGCCCCATTCAAGTGAATGGAGCTCGAGCATATGCGTTTTTTGGTTTATGCAGGGGGGGTCGGAATGGATCCCTGTGTAAGCCAAGGGCGCACTGTATTTTATAAAAGTCTGTTAGAAACAAAATTCTTAAAAGGGAGCTGAAAATAATAAATAGTAAATAACAGTAAATAATAAATAATAAATAGCTTACTCCATCTCTAACAATATAAATAACATAGTTGGTTTCAAACATCTTTCAAGCTTTCTAAGAAAATTTGACACTACTTAAGTGTTTCCTTTTGAGATTAACTGTATCCAGAGCTTCAACCATTCACCCTTTAAAATATTCCAATCCCCACCTCCCCAGAAACAAAACCTTGATTTTGCCATTTAATATAAGCGACGCTATTTTACTATGCCATTATTATACTATATTTTAGTATAATGGCACTTGAGCATCCACAGATATGCGCGTCCACAGGGGATACCAAACCCTAGGGCAGTAATGGCAAACCTTTTGGGGGCTGAGTGCCCCAGCTAAAAGTTACATTTGCTTGCTCTTCCTCCAATGTGATATATACCATCCAGAGAGGCAGCTGGAGGCAGGGAAAGGTCTGGGAGGCGCGTGCCTGTCCCACCTTCTCTCTGCTGGGTGCCGAGCCAAATGATGTTGCATGCCATCTCTGGCACGCATGTCATAGGTTCTCCATCATGGCCCTAGGGGATAGCAAGGGTCCTTGTAGTTTAGATTTTTACAGCAACTTACCTCTTCCATCAGTGGTGAATGTGATGGCACCGTGGACACTGTTGCTGAGAAGTATTATAGCACTTACATCTTACATCAGAGCCCAGTTATAGTTCATGACCCAGGGTCACTTCCCTCCACTAAGTTCAGAGACTCACAGCTCTGTCTAAACAGTAGCACTTACATCCATGATCTCTACAGTTCTGATGCCTTTCCCTGGACAGAATTGCATCTGAGGAAGTAAACTGAAGTTTACGAAAGCTCATGCTGCCAACTTCTTTCTTTCAGTTAGTCTCAAAATCTCTCTACCTGAGAAATAATTGTTCTGTTCTGTAAGGCTGCATCCACATTGCTGAAACGATCCGGTTTGACACAACTTTATCTGCCATGGTTCAATGCCAGACTTCCATAGCACTGAGCCATGGCAGTTGAAATGGTGTCAAATTGGATTATTTTGGCAGTGTGGATGCAGCTCAAAAGCAGCAACTTCAGAGCTTTCAGACAGCCCTATTTGTAATTTTTCTTCCATTCGTTAAATACACACAAAGACATGAGGAAGTTTCCTCATTTGATCTTAAAACACAGGTCTCCCTACCCCACCTAGGCTTACCTTTCATGATTCCTCTTCCACACACTGTGAACAGTAAAGGAATCCTGAAAGGATAGTAAGAAGCAGTGTGGTATGCTGGTTTTATACTCTTTCCTTTTGAAAATCTTGTAAAAATGTGAATCAGCAAGGGAGGGTATGAGAAAGAGAGGACAAAAGGGGAGAGGATATCAAATGTGTGTGGGTGTTCTGAAGGGTAACAGGAAATGGTTTTGGTTTTTAAAAGTTGCATGGCTTTAATCCAAACTTGGCCCTTGAGATGTTGTACAGAGCAGAGGGTCCCCCTCTTCCTTTGTTAAACAGGCCCAACAGAAACAAGGAAAACTAAGCATTTTTATTACTTTTTAAAAACTAAATAGAAGGGGATAAATCAGGGTTATGTAGCTTGGACTTTCAGAGCTCTGCCTGAACACTATTTCTCTCAAGGTTACTGCTCCCAAAGAGACTTCTTGCTTTTCTGGAGTTAATGTTTCTTCATAGAGCCAGTGTGGTGTAGGGGTATAAGCGTTGGACTATGGGCCCAAACAGACAGGCCAAAATAAAGCTGCTTCGGGTCACTTTGGAAGTGTGCTGTTTAAATGACACACACATCTCAAGAGGCCAGAAGCTGCACCAAAACTGCACTCCAGTCCTTTGGACTGGAGCGCAGCTTTGGCGCAGCTTTCGGCCTCTTAGGACGCATTAATCATTTAAACAGCACACTTCCAAAGTGACCTAAAGCAGCTTTATTTTGGCCTGTCTGTTCGGGCCCTATGACTCTGGAGGCCAGGGTTCAAAATTCCACTCAGCTATGGAATCCCAATGGGTGACTTTGGGCAAGTCACACTCTCTCAGCCTCAGAGGAAGGGAATGGCAAACCTCCTCTGAAAAAATCTTGAAAGAAACTCCCACTCACCTCCTGGATAGATTTGCCTTAGGGTCACCATTAGTCCAAAATGACTTGAGGGCACACAACAACGTATGCTTCTTCAGAAGACTGGTTTCTCTGGACCTTAAAGAGTCTGTGTCACAAACTAGAAGCCACCTACACGACCACTTTCTCGTTGGCACCAGCATTCTCTCTGCTTTGTCACACTCTCTCAGCCTCCGAAGAAAGCAATGGCAAGCACCCCCTCTGAACAAAGCTTGCCACAAAATCCCATGAAAGGGTCGTCTTAAGGTCACCATAAGTCGGAAACGACTTGAAGGCATACAACAAAATCCACCTCCCACCTCGTCCCCCTCCTTTTCAGCTACAGTAGGCCCTTGGTATCCACTGGGGTTTGGCTCCAACCCCCCCCCCCCCACACACACACCTGTGGATGCCGAAATCCATAGATGCTTCAGACCCATTAAATACGATGGCATAGTAAAATGGTGTCCCTTGCATAAAATGGCAAAATCAAAGTTTGCTTTTTAGAACAGATAGATAGGCCACAAATATTGACAGACGTTTGTTAACCCTTGTTCGTAGATTACATGAGAATTTCTCTTTAGCCATTAGATGTAATATTCATGGAAATACAAGATCCATCTCTACATCTAACGGTGTAAGACAAGGCTGTGTGTTAGCCATGACCCTTTTCAATTTTTATATAAACTCTGTAATTATGACTCTTTCAGCTGTACCATCACACCATCCAACCTTGTCAAACAGACCTGTGTCAGTGTTAGCTTATGCCGATGATAATGTT
This sequence comes from Sceloporus undulatus, assembly GCF_019175285.1. Classification (NCBI taxonomy): domain Eukaryota; kingdom Metazoa; phylum Chordata; class Lepidosauria; order Squamata; family Phrynosomatidae; genus Sceloporus; species Sceloporus undulatus. Next base: position 171,205,462 of record NC_056522.1, on the reverse strand, counting down.
CTTATGTCACTTACTAGGGTAGGCCTTAGCAGACTCTTGAAAGCCCTTGTAGACTATTGTGAAAACGATTCTTTAATAATTAACTATAGTATATATATCCATCAGGGCTAGCCTGAAGAAGAAGAGCCCTCCCTCCGGTCCATCTGCCTTGGTCCAGGCCTCAGAGGGAGAGAAGAATGCTGGACCTGATTCCCTCCCCCCCTCACCATTCCCTTCTCCTTTTGTGTCGTGTCTTTTAGATTGTAAGCCTGTGGGCAGGGAACTGTCTGTTATCCCCTCTATTGTAAACCGCTCGGATTCCCAGTGATTGGGCGGTATATAAATAAAACCTATTATTATTATTATTAGTAGTAGTAGTAGTAAGACCAAAGTTATGTTTTTTCAAAAAGGCATATACGTCATAAATGGTCAGTAAATAACAACCATATTGAGCAAGTGACATTTTATAAATATTTGGGCATAGTCTTCCACGAAAGGGGATCTGCAAATCTTCACCAAAAGACTGCAATAACGAATGTCCAGAGAAGTATCAAGGCCCTTTGTTCTTTCTATTTCAATAAGGGTGGTCAATATGTTCCTGCTGCCCTTGAGGTTTTTGTTGTTAGAATCCTATCCCAACTTTTATATGGCTCACAGATCTGTTCTTTCAATAATTTTGTCCCTTTTGAGACTGTACAGACCAAATTCCTAAGGTCTATACTTGGCATACCAAACTGTGTGCCAAATGCTTTCCTTCGGCTGGAAGCTGGTTTATTATCAGTTGAGGCACGTATGTGGATCCGCAAATTCAATTTTTGGTTAAAATTACTCTTTATACCAGTTGGCTTGGCACCATTAATCTTAACAGACCTTTTTACTTCTACCTGGAAGAAATCTTTAGCCATGAAGCTGTCCTCTATTGGGCTATGATTATCATTTATATCTTCACTAGCTTACAATAAGGCAAAAATTACTATCATGCAGAGAATTAAAGATATTGACTTGCAAAGTCATAGAAGTCAATCACCACTACATTTTGTTATTGGGGAATCTGGGGAAACTGGAAAATGTGCTAGATATTTTGAATATTTGACCATCCCTAAGCAAAGAAGGGCCTTTATGTTGGGAAGATTAGATATTCTGCCATCAGCAGTTCTGGAGGGAAGGTACAATAAGGTACCCTACCGCTGTCGGTTTTGTCCCTGTGGCCTTGAGGAGACTGAGTCAATTAGTCACGTTCTTCTTAGTTGCCTCCTCTATATAGAGACCCATGCATTCTGTATAACTCCTATTGTCAAGTATTTACCCGGAAGGGAGAATAAATTTTATATTAAATATTTTTTAGCAGACCAAAATGAAGATGTAACGCAGAGTCGCTAAATTTCTTGCAGCTGTTATTACCCTTCGGAGAGGCTATTTAAAACAGATTCAGTGAACTCTGGAAGTCTAGTTATGGATGATATTGTTATTGCAGACACCATGTAATTTTCTGTATGAAATTTTATCTTATATAAACTGATTGACGAGGCTTTCCTATATGGTTATAGGATGGTCTATAGGTGTTTTTTTATACTGTTCTATTATTTTTATCAATTTCTGTTATTGATATGCAGACTATGCTAAAGAGATTCTATGGCGGGTTACAGACCGCCGAAAAAGCAGCGGCCTCAGCAGCCTTAGTAGCCGCAGCAGCCGCTGAGGCCGATCTGCCGCTTTCCAGGCCGGGGAGCGGCAAAACGCCCTTCCCACCGCCTGGAAAGGTGTTCCTTGGGGCACGGCAAGGAGGAGGAGAAAGGGGCCGCTTGGGCGCAGCCGTCTGAAGGCTGCGCCCAGTGATGCAAAGCCCGGAAGGAACTCCGAAACGGAGCTCCTTCCGGGGTCGCGGAAGGGTACCCTAGGCGCCCTGGCGCGGGCCCACAATAAGTCACAACCGCACCGCCTCGTTTGGAGCGCGCAGTCGTGACGTGATGTTTATCACACTATACTCTTAAAGTGCTCTATTCCACTTTGACTCCTATAGCTGCCTCCTGTTGCATGTGGGATTTGTGTTTTAAGGAGGGGTATTTAGAATGCTCAGGCAGAGAACTCTGCCTGGAATTCTAAATACTCTCCTTAAAACTGCCAATACCAGAATGCAACAGAGGAGAGCAGCTAGAGGAGTCAAAGTGGAATAGTACACTTTAAGAGTATAGTGTGATAAACATGTAGTGATGGTGGCACTGTGGGGAACGGCTGACGCCACTTTCTACTGCAGAGCGCGTACTAGGGTTAGTGGGGTGCGGAAGCACCGCCCCCTTCCTAACCCTAGTACGCCTCATTGCGTATTTCTGGCGGTCTGTAACCGCCTTTGAAACATTTTTAAACCTTTTAAACACCCTGCAAGTTGACACATGTTAGAGTTTCTATGACTGTATGAGTGGTTATTATTGTATTGTATTTTATCGTTGTGCTGGCTGTATGCTGTAAAAAAGATAGATAGATACATAGATAGATAGATAGACAGACAGACAGAGACAGAGATATATTCAAGCTGTGGATGCTTGAATCCATGGATATATAATCTATGGCTAAGGAGAGCTGACTGTATTAGTTTCAAATAGAGTAGACCCGTACAATGAAATGCAAACTTTACAAACCAACATATAGTTAAATTCCATTGGTACAATGGGTCTGCTTTATTTGGAAGCAATACACGGACTTAGCACTTTCTCTTTTAAAGCGATCAACCAGGCACCATCGCTTGTGGCCTTCACCATGCCAGATGTTGACAGCTCAACCTCATGCTCACAGACTGCAGCAAGTCTTGTCTCATTCAGCATGACTTACTCTGTGAACAGCCTTTCCAGTTCATGCAATTATTTAAGAGCAAACCGCAGTGGATCCCTTGAGCTTTAGGCTGCCTCTGCACTGCAGAAATAATCCAGTTTGACATAATTTTAACTGTCATGGCTCAGTGCTATGGAATTATGGGAATTTTAGTTTATTGGGGCACCAGATCAGAGCACAACAAACTAAAATTCCCAGAATTCAATAGCACTGAGCCATAGCAGTTAAAGGCAGCATCTGCACTGTAAAAATAATCCAGTTTCACATCACTTTAATTGCCTTGGCTCAATGCTATGGAATTTTGGGAATTGTAGTTTTGTGAGATATTTAACCTTCTCTGTCACAGAGCTCTGATGCCGCACCAAACTAGCATTCCCAGAATGCCATACCATTGAGCCAAGGCAGTTAAAGCGATGTCAACCTGGATTATTTCTGCAGTGCAGTTGCAGCCAAAGTGGTGTCAAACTGGATTATTGTTGCAGTGCGGATGTAGCCTTAATCCCAGAACAATGTGTGTCAGACAATAATGCTTCACAACATGCACCTCCTTTTCTCTCCCTCCAGCTAAACCAGCAAAGTTCACCCTTGGTTGCCTCCAAATCACTGAACAAGTAAAATGAAGAAGGGATGTGAAAAGGAACAAGCAAGGCGTATGCAAGACCCTTTTGTCCCCTTGGGCCAAGAACATCACCCATAACATCAGAGATACATTTACTTGCTCTTCCTCCAACGTGACAGTCTCTGCACAAGAAGATATTGTTGTTTGTTGCTATTAACTGCTCTCCCGTCAGCCCTGATTCATGGTAATCCCATAGATGAAGCATCTCCAAGAACCGTCCTCCATTTCTCTGCTCAGGTCCTGTAGGCTCAGTCCTGTGTCCTCCCTGATTGAGTCCATCCATCTGGCATGTGGTCTTCCTTTCTTTCTACTGCTTTCTATCAGTGAAGTATCCACCTGGCTGTAAGAAACTCATTTTGTCCTGCTGGGTGTGGCTAACAGCCTGCTATAAAAATAACAGAGGCGCAAGGCAGAGTTCTGGTGCTGGGAGAAAGAATAGAGTCTTCACCACTGAAGTATCTACTGCCTTCTATGTTCCTTAGCATTATTGTCATTTGTAGTGATTAATGTCTTCTCATGATGTAGCCAAAGTATGACAGCCTCAGTGTCATCATCTTGGCTTCCAGAGAGAGTTCAGGCTTGATCTGTTCAACGGCTCATTTGTTTGTCTTTTTGGCTGTCTACAGTACTCTCAGCAATTTCCTCCAGCACTACAGAGTTGATTTTCTTCTTCTCTGCTTTCTTTACTTTCCCACTTTCACATCCACACATGGTGATGGGGAATATAATGGATTGGACGATTTTAACTTTAATGCTCAGTTGTATATCTTCACTCTTTAGAATCTTATCCAGTTCTTTCATAGCTGCCCTTCCATTCCTAATTTTCTGATTTCTTGACTGTAGTCTCTGTTGTTATCAATATTTGATCTGGGGTATGGAAAATCTTTCTTTTGATTTGTTCATTATCTAGATTGAATTTATGCAGGTCCTCCATGATCATCAATGTGTTTTCTTTACATTCATAATTAAGCCTGGCTTTGCATTTTCTTCTTTAACTTTCCTTAGAAATTGTTCCAGGTTTATGACATTTTCCACTAGCAATATGGTGTCATCTGCATACCTTAAACTGATGATTTAAGAGCAAGAGGATGAATGGGCTCAGATCTGATATAAGAAATGGCAATACCCAAAACCCAGTTGCAGAACATTCAACCTTCCTGGATGTACAGGCTCCAGTCCTTGAACAAGCAAAATGCAAAGGAAGACTAGAAAGAGAAATAGGTTAACCTCATTATATTCAGATTCCATTCCATTAGCAGAGGTATGAACAAGGACAAAGGCTTCATGGTACACTATATTATTATTTTTATTATTTTGTTTTCTTATATCCTGCCTTTCTCCCAATATAGGGACTCAAGGTGGTGATATGTGCGTGTGTCTGTGTGCCTGTGTCCTTGCTACTGTACATATAACAAAAAGAATCTTCTCAGGAGAGAGTTTTGAAGCCAGGGAAACTGACATTTAGTAAGCGGATTTATTGCTTTCACACATCAACCCTCACTGGACACTGTAAAAATTTGAATCATCTTGCTCAGCCCTTTGAAAATTTAGGGCAAGAGAGAAGATTTGCATCTTCTCTGATCCTATTACATTCTATCCCACTCCCACACCTGTGTAAATAGGCTTTATGCCTGAGGCCTTAATACTACTTAGTACTCCATTGGAAGATTTGGGTTTATATGCACTCATGTGAAAATAAGAACCAGCTGGCCTTGGAGGTGGTGCCATATTTACTCCCCCATTCCTTCCTCTTTTATCTGCCTTAATGGTTGTGCAGAAGGGAACACCATTTATTTGGTGCTTGGTTGGTTGTTGTTTTAGGGGACAGCTGCTGCAAAATAGAAGAAAATCTTGCATTACTTCTGTCCCATAGAGAAAAATGTCAAAAAATCTGAGGAATGTGTCTCCCAGGCTGCATCCGCACTGCAGAAATAAATCCAGTTTGACACCGCTCAGTGCTATGGAATTCTGGGAATGGTAAGTTTTTGCAGCACCAAAGCTTTGCTCTCCTCTCAGGGGGCTCTCAGAGCTTTCTTCTGGTGCCACAACAAACTCTTTCCCAGAATTTCACAGCATTGAGTATGACTGCAGTAATAATCCAGTTTGATCCCAGTTTAATATAATCCCCTTTGACCCCACTTTAACTACCATGGCTCAGTGGTACAAAACTGTGGGATTTGTAGTTTTTGTGAGATATTTAGCCTTTCTTCATCAGAGAGCCCTGGTGCCACTGAGGTGGACAAACCCAAATATCAATGTTTGGTAATATGCAAGAGTCAATATATCTAGATGGAATAAAAGATGAGAGTGAACCAAAGTACATGCAGTTTAGAATAGAGGCTTCTGGGAGAGTGGAATGCAGAAGGGGGGCAGATGTAGAGATGTTCAAGGTGAAGCGTTCATCCAGGCACCTAAAGGGAACAAAGAGCCTTAGTAAAAGACTGCTAGAGAATGTAATTTCACTGGCAGAAGGGCCTCTGAGTGCCAACATAGCTGATAAGGGGCAATGGGGTGTAGCCAAATGTATTTTAAAGTATATTTAAATGTATTCATGTATCTGGGCTATGATTGCTGGAAATTTATATGTTTGGAGTGTAAAATGCCCAATGAGGTGATGAAGATGAGTTTTCTTTGTCTGTTTTCATATAAAGGTAGCCATTTTCTTTGGCTCCATTCCTCAGTTTTGTTGGAATTTGAATTCCACTGGGGACAGATAGCTTTGAATAAATCTGAATTCTCAACGAAATCTGGGTCCTCTGCCTTACTCTATTCTGTCAGAACCCTTTAAAACCTATCATCCACAACACCATGACAAACTACCCTTCCCAGAATCGGACAAGATAGAGTATGAATGCAGTAATAATCCAGTTTGATACTACTTTAATACAATGCTATTTGACCTCACTTTACCATGACTAAGTGCTGTGGGATTTGTAGTTTTGTGAGTTAGCCTTTCTTCATCACAGAGGTCTGGACCGGTGCCATGACAAACTACAATTCCCAGAATCCTACAGCATTATGACTGCAGTAATAATCCAGTTTGACCCCACTATAACTACCATGGGTCAATACTGTGGAATTATGGGATTTGTAGTTTTGTGAGATATTTAGCCTTTCTTCATTAGAGAACTCTGGTGTCATGACAAACTACAATTCCCAGAATCCCACAGCACTGAGTAAGCCTGCAGTAATAATCCAGTTTGACACTCAATATAATGCAGTTTGACCCCACTTTAACTACAGTGGCTCAATACTATAGAATCATAAAATAATAGAGTTGGAAGAGACCGCAAGGTCCAAGTCCAACCCCCTGCCATGCAGGAAATCCAAATCAAAGCATCCCCGACAGATGGCCATCCAGCCTCTGTTTAAAGACCTCCAAGGAGGGAGATTCCACTACACTATGGAATTGTGGGATTTGTAGTTAGAATCATAGAATGATAGAGTTGGAAGGGACCACAAGGGCCATCCAGGCCAACCCCCTGTCATGCAGGAAATCACAGTTTTGTGAGATATTTAGCCTTTCTTCATCAGAGAACTCTGGTGCCACAACAAACTACAATTCCCAGAATTCCACAGCACGGCATATGACCAGTAATAATCCAGCTTCACCCCAGTTAACTACCACAGCTCAATGCTATGGAATTCTGGGATTTGTAGTTTTCTGCAGTGCAGATGCAGGCTCGGGAAGCAAACACTTCCTGCTCTAGAAGGCAAAAAGGAGAGCGTTTCTCCCAGCCTGCGCTTGCCTCTAAATTTTGTCTCGTCCAGGCCGCCGTACCGTTCCATTTTGCGCATGCGGTTTAGCTGCCGTTGAAGCGCCTGCCCTTAACAGCCATGGCGGCCCTTTGGCGAAGGTGCTGGGCGCTTCCTGGAGGGCGATGCAGTAAGTCTAGGGAAGGGAGGAGGGCTTTTATGCCATGATTCTCAATACTTTCCCCCGTTAATGCTAAGAAGTGATTTATTGTCTGCAGAATATAATCCCTGTGCCTCTGTTGCGCTCAGCGATCAAGTAAACTGCTGTCATTATCTTGTGGTTATCCTACTAATACCCTGATGGTGCAGCGCTCCCCACACTCTGCCCTTTCTTTAAGGGCTTTTGGACTTCAGCGCCCCGAAATCCCAGGCTATTGGCCAACATGACTGAGGCTTCGGGGAGAGGAAGTCCAAATGCTCTTAAAGGGCACAGTTTGGGGATTGCTGCTCTGTAGGCTCAGTCTGTGGAGAGATCTTGCAGCCCCTTTGAGACTCAATGGAACAAAGAAGATGGCAGCATGGGCTTTCCTAGACTAAAGTCAACTTCCTGAGATTCAATCCTCACCAAATGGACCTGAGGAAGTAGACTTAAGCCTAGGAAAGCTCATGTTGCCAACTTCTCTCTTTCAATTAGTCTCACAGGGTCTTACAGTGGTCCCCTAAATGCACTCTTTAAAGGATGTTCAACTTCAGCTCCCAGAATCCCAGACTAACGTGGTTGAGGTTTCTGGGAGCTGAAGTCCCAGCTGAATGTAATCTTCTACGTTAGGCTTTTGTCATTATTGAACTATTACGATACTGTTATGTTTTTGCTATGTATTGCTATGTTATATTTATTTATTATTTTATGTTTATTGTTATTGTTTATTGCTATTGCTTTGTATTATCCCTTCTGTTGTAAGCCTCCCGGATTCCCAGTGATTGGGTGGGAGATAAATAAATCCTATTATTATTATTATTATTATTAAGTCCAAAAGCTCTTAAAGAGCACAGTCCGGGGACCACTGAGTAGAATCTAGACAAGAAAAGCTAATGAAACAATCACCTTTATTCTCTGACGGTCAAGAGCTGCAGCACATCTGTTTTGTGAATTTCAGTGTCAGACATCCAGCAGGAGCAGATCTTAACGAGAAAAGCTCCCAAACTGTGTGTGTGTGTGTGTGTGTGTGTGTGTGACCGGGGATCCTCACCACAAAGGAGGATGCCAACACAGAATGTAGGGCATCTGAAACAATGTAGGGCATGGCCAAGCAATAGCTCCAAGCACTCATATAAATGTAAAGGCGTGCATCTTGGTACTGCTCAAAATGGGGGACCTATTGGAATTCCACTTGGGCAGGAGGCTGAAATGGAGGACAGGTCCTGGGAAAGGAGGGAGACCTCTGGTCATCCTGAATGGGATTCTCAGCCTTGCTCAAAATGGAGGACCTACTGGAATTCTTCCTGGATGGAAGGATGAAATGGAGGACAGGTCTTGTGATCACTTTGTGTCAAGCTGCAGTCAGGGGCTGGTTTGGGTATGATTTTCTTCCCTTTTAGCAGTCTTCCCAGCAAATTTGGATAGAACTGGGTTGTAGAAAATAGTTGAGTCCAATATGAAAGTTGCGTGCCTTCAAGTCGTTTCCAACTTATGACAACCCTAAAACAACCCTATTACAGGGTTTTCTTGGCAAGTTTCTTCAGAGGGGATTTGCAGTTGCCATCCTCTGAGGCTGAGAGAGTGTGACTCGCCCCAGGTCACCCAGTTATTTTCCATGGTTGAGCTGAGATTCGAACCCTGGTCTCCAGAGTCGTCCTATGCTCAAAGCACTATGCCACACTGTCTCTCAGTATAAAAACAACAGTGTAAAGTTACAGTATTAAAAATACAGTACAAAAATCACAAGAGGCTTATTGTTAAAATATAGGTTGATATTAATTCAAGGTTTTCTTTTCAAGGGTGCTTCTCTCTTTCATTTGAACGCCTCAGCTCTAAAGATGAAGAACCAACAAGATTTAAGCCACCTCCAAAACCAGTCATTGTGGATGAGTCAAAACTTCATTCAACAGAAAGACAGTAAAACAGTTTTAATTTCATATTTAGTTATGCCACATTTCTTTAATGTAAGGAAATAATTCATCATTTTTACAAAGCTATTTTTGTGTTTGACAGGTTCCTTAGTCCTGAATTCATCCCGCCTCGGCAGAGAACAAATCCTTTAAAATTCTACATTGAAAGGAGAGATATGGTCCAGAGAAGAAAAGTAATGAATATTCCAGAATTCTATGTTGGTCAGTAACATGTCACACAATATAGTATTGGGTGGTTGTGGTTGTTATGTGCCTCCAATTTTCGACTTATGGAGACCCTAAGAGGAACCTGTAGTGGGGATTTCTTAGTAGTTTTTTTTTTCAGAGGAGGTTTGTCATTGTCATCCTCTGAAGCTGAGAGGATGTGACTTGTGGCAGGCTTGCCCATCGTCACTCAGTGGATTTCCAGAATTGAACAAGGATTTGAACACTAGTTTGAAGTTATAATCCAGTGCTCAAACCACTACACCACATTGGCTACATACATCACAAAAATAATGGTGAATTTGATCATCGTGTCCATGTAACTTGAATAAGGGTTATTCCCAAATATCTTTAAACAAATGTTGAGTCTATTGTATTTCAGACTTGCCTATTTTTAGTATATATTGATATAACATTTGCCAATTATAAAGTGGAAAGTTACTTTTTAAAGTCCTGTAGAGTTATATTAATTCAGGCTAATCAACTGCTTTACCAAACTGGATGTAATTCCAGAACAGGTTCTTTATTTTCCAGTATGTTCATATCAAAAACACATGCACAGCTTCAACAGTGTTTCACTACTCTGGCTAAAGTTATTTTAATTTTAGAATACAGTACGTAGTCTGCCTTCTGCAGTGGTATTCAAGTCAGATTGAATATCATTATTTATTTGTCATTTATTTGTACATACACATTGTAATTTTATGTATTTGTTAAGATATCAGTGAAAACAAAGACATAAAATGTTGACAGAATGTAAAGTAGTGAACACTAGTTGGAAAGGGCCCCAAAGGGCCATCTAGTTTGATCCACTGATACTGTTGGGATCCACCACTGAAGTACCCGAGAGGGGGACATCCAACCAGTGTTTAAAATACTTTTAAGCAGAAAAGTCCACCACCTTGTGAAGGAGTCTGTTCCACTGCTGAACATCTCTTACAGTCAGAAAGTTCTTTCTGGTGCTTAATTGAAATCTCTTTGAATCCACTGGTATTATGTTCTCAAACAACAGAAGACATGCTCTTACCTTTTTTTTATCGGTGTTGGACTGGTTTAAAGACTCATGCCAAAGTAGAATATTGCAGATCACAGGTTAAGATTAATTATTGAATCCAATGAGTAAATTGATGCAATTCTAAATTTAGACTGCATTTCCATACATGCTTAACTAGAAGTAACTTTAGTAATCTGAAGTGAACATGATTCATAATCTCTGTGATCTGATGACAAATCAGAAGCAGGGTAAACAATGATCAAAGCATGAGCTCAGATTACTTTCTCATGTTTTACTTCAATAACAAGAATTGATATTAACCTTGCTGAGGGTATTCTTATTATAATTTTCTAGATGTTAAACAGTTTATTTATTTGCAGGAAGCATACTTGCTGTAACTGCGGCAGATCCCCATGCCAATGGAAAGACTAGCACTTTTGTAGGACTTTGTATTCAACGATCAGGAAAAGGACTTGGTGGAACTTTTATACTTCGAAATGTAATAGAAGGACAAGGTAGGTACATGTTGTCTGGATACATGGCTGTTTATGGACAGGGGGAAGCACTAGAAATAAGCACTGACTCAAACTGCTCTTCAGGTAAATTATGTAGCTACGATGAAAATACATTTCAGATCAGTACAGGCCAATCAGGTTCATACAAATAAGCTCAATGTTGTGACGGAGTGATTTCGCTGACACAAAGTTGATGAACAAACACTGATCTGGATATTTAAATTTTTGGATAAAAAACTAAATTGTTACAGCGAGTCTGTGGAAAGCTGAATCTGTTACTTGACATGCAGGCAACTTTTTTTACATACAGTAAGTTACTTATTTGTTTATTCAGCCTTCCTGCAAAATGTTGTATAGCTCCAGATTTGTATGTTCTTTCTCCAGCCAAAGTTGGCCTGTAACAGCTGTTGCTCTGAATCCACTTAACTTCATTCTCTGGGACAGGTAGAATAATTACTAAAAAAATACACCCAACTTTCTATTTAAGGTATTGAAATCTGCTATGAACTATACAACCCTTTAATACAAGAAATCAAGGTTCTGAAATTGGAGAAAAGATTGGACGATAATCTGATGTATTTACGAGATGCCCTTCCAGAGTACAGCACTGTTGATGTTAACATGAAGCCTGTATCAATTCCAGTTAACGAAGAAGTTCCTGTTAACAAGGTAACAGCAAGGGATAGCCAAGACATGTGCCTGGTAGCTAGCTAGATACTCTTGCATTGTAAAGCTGCTGCATAGTATACCTACGTGCTTTGGGACTACAGTAGGTTAAAATCTAACCTGTCCAAAGTCAGTATCTCCCATTGTGGATGGCTAGTACTCATGGCAGAAGTCAAAAACGTTTTTAATTATTCGTAACAATAATCAGAACCTTTTCCAATAATTAAGCAGACTACAAACTTTCTAAGGATTCCCTCTCAAATATAACCACTTGAGCATTCCTTGGTTTGAGATCAAAAACTAAGTAGTATCTGTAGGAAGTTCTTTAGTAAGCTCTTTTTGGCTATTGCCTTTGCTATATTTGTTCTGTGCTCTCATGTCATTTCTGACTTATGGTGACCCTAAGGGGAATCTATCATGGGGATTTCTTGGCAAGTTTCTTCAGAAGGAGGTTGCCATTGTCATCTTCTGAGGCTGAGAGAGTGTGACTTGGCCAAGGTCACCCAGTAGGTTTACATGGCGGAACTCAGTTTTGAACCTGGTCTCCAGAATCATAGTCCAACACTCCAACCACTACACCATACTGGCCCACCTTTGCTACATTACTATCTCTGAGTTTTAATTCTGTTTTAATCAAAATTGGGGGTTTAAATACAGTGGAACATCTATATGATAAACCATAACAGAAGAAAGTACATATTAATATCTGTGCTCTATCTTAAAGAGCAATGGTGTCACCAGGGGGGGGGGTGCAGGCTGCACCAGGTAACACTCTAAGTTGAGGTGACACCACTGCTGCTCAAACATCTGCCTTTGGGAAGAAATTGGCTGTGGTGTTCTCCTGTATCCCTTTAAAATGCTGAAGAGATGGAGTGAATCTCAGTGAAGGAGAAAGGAGGGGTCCCAAGTTTTAAATTTAAAAAAAAAAACTTTAAAAACATCACATGAAACTATGTATATGTAAATGTACAGTGTGCCCTTCCCTTACATGGGGGATCCATTCCGGATCCCCAAGTAAGGGAAAAACATACATGCTGGAGCCCCATTAGAAGTAATGGCACTTGTGCCCACAGCGCAGGGCGTGCGGCACAGGTGTGTGCCCCATTACTTCTTCCGGGCGCGCTGAGGCTTCTTCCAGCACAGGCTTCCAGTATATGCTGGAAGCTGCGTATGGTGCGCCCGCATATAACGTGGTATATGATACTGTAATTTAAAGGTATAATCTTAGTTTTGCTAGTTGTTTATGTTACAACTATTGCTTGATAGTGGGAGTCTCCTCCCTTGGATGTTTTTAAACAGAGGCTGGATGGCCATCTGTCGAGGGTGCTTTGATTGTGTCTTCCTGCATGGCAGGGGGTTGGACTGGATGGCCCTTGTGGTCTCTTCCAACTCTCTGTTTACATTCAATAATCTACAGGAATTACAACTAATGAGTAACCTTAGTACAATCAACATTACTAAGGATTCTGTGTGGTGTGGTATCGGAGAAGGTCAATGGTGGGGGGGTGACACCATAAGTTACCATACTGGGTGATGCCAAACCTAGAGACGCCACTGATGAAGAGGAAGAATTATCCCTAAAACATAGTTCCAAATCATTCATATTACCAGTGCTAAACATTTTCTGAATAATAAATCCATAAGTAGTCCCAACATGTGAAGAACACCCAGTGGCAGTTTCAGTGAATGGTTGGGATAAAGAGTATTATGAGTATGTACAATCTACATAAATAAAAGAGACTAATTGAAACAGCAAATATATGATCTAACATGTTTACTTTTAATTACACTAGATGAAGGTCAAAATGAAACCAAGACCCTGGTCAAAACGATGGGAGCATCCAAAGTTCAATATCCAAGGCATCAGTTTTGACTTATATCTTAATGAAAAAGCCAAAGAAAGAGTAGAAAAATGGAAAATGCCTTGGAGGGAATTTGATTTCATGAAAGAGTATGATACATCAAAAATTGAAAAGGAAATCTGGAAAGAAGTGAATGAAGATTTGGAAAGGAAGGTATAAAAATAATAGAAGAAAGACTAGCATAATTCATTTTATTGTTTTTTCATTTATTATCTCTTGAAAATTGTCCGTGTATATGAAGCATACTGAAACATTTGTGCTAAAATGTAAGCCACACCTATTGACTTCAAACAATGACTGCTTATTTATATTATTTTTGTGAGTTCATTTTGTGTTTGTTAGCTGACTTATCAAATGTATATAGGACCAACCTTGGACCTGAAGCTAATGCAAAAGCCCACTTATATCTATTATTGTAAGGGTAGCGGAAAACAGAAGTAGTGTTAGATTTTGAATTCTGATCTATCTATGGAACATGTATGCAATAGCAAAAGAAATATTTCAAAAAGTTTCAGACTTAAACTTTGGTAATACCTGACTGCTATCTGGATTTGCAAGGAACTGAGGTCCAAAAATCTGGAAATATACCTTTTCTATACCTCTTTAGCTGCTTTGAACAGATAAGCCTTTGACAAAAATATTAAAGTCCAAAATTTTAAAAGGTTAATATGGACCAACGCTACCCAAAGGCCTAAAAGTAATATTTTGTGCTCAGATACAGCAAAACATTTTAGATTGTAAAAGTAAGAGTCAGATTTACTACCTAGTGGAAAATTTGACAGAGGTTGCTATGAATTTCAAAGTGACAATTCTACTAGGGTATGCCTCCATCATTTCCTGCGTTAAGTTCAACTTTTGCTGTTGCATACAAATTTAATATCTAATATTGGCAAGACCAGTAAAATGACTTACAGGAATAAGAAAGGTATTCATGTAATCTCCCCATGGATGTTTGTGCATATCAAGCTTAAATGTTTATCTCTGCCTTTCTACCAATACCTGATCCAAACGTTTTGTCCCCAAATACCCCTAAGGAATCATGGGTGACCATTTCCCCATGTGTGTGCATATGATTTAAGCCCAACATAGACACTTTTTCCCAACAAGAATTGGCCCAATTTTTAATCCCCCGGGGGTAAAGTTGATGCCCACATCTCCAGGTGCCAAAATACAGGGGTGCTGGGGACACAAAAATGGCCTTAGAGACATACTTTCCCCCATCTTTATCCAAAGAGAATGGTGACTTGCATTTTCACTCTATGCAATTCAGCTATGTCTGACTCCTAGCTCTTTCCCGATAGAGGACTAAGGTATGCAAGTGGGTTGATTTTGGCTGCGTCTGCAACAAACCACTACAAGCATTTTATTGGTCACTCTGGATCTAGAAAACCCAGTTCTCCTTACTGTTCCCAGTTCTCACTACTACCTCATTCCCAAGATGAATGTAGGCAAGTGAGAAGGCTAGACGCTGCCTCTTCTTGGCCACTAAGACGGGGCAAACTGAGAACTTTAGGAAGCAAGGCTGATGCCTTGTCTCTCATCACTTCCCTGCCCTGTTGCTTTGGGAGGTTTCTAAAGGTCACCCTTTTGGGGTTGCTGGGTCTTGCGACTACCAAGAATCTCTAGTCTATAAGTGGAAGCCATCACTGCCTCTGCTTGGGTGGCACTGCAGGAGGCCCCACAATGTGACGCCTGAGGGGAGAGAAGAGGCCTCTTCCCTTTGCAGGCTCCTAGTCTTTTTGCTTCTGGGAATTAGGCCCAAGCCACTCTGTGTCCCATCCTCCACAGGGTGAAAACACTGGTGGCACCTTGGACTCTTTCGTCAGCAGATGTCATATTAACTGCAAAGGAGGACAAGGCACTGCAAAACGTAGGACATTCAAAACAAAATGAAGGGCATGACCAAATCAAAGCTCAAAACACTCATAAAAATGTAAACCAGTGCTTCAGAGTCATGCTCAAAATGGAGGGCATTTTGGAATTCCTACTGGACAGAAGGCTGAAATGGAGGGCAGGTCCGGGAAAACAATGGGGTGACCTTTAGAAACCTCCCAAAACAAGAGGAGGATCTCTGGTCACCCTGAATGGGCTTCTCAGTCCTGCTTGAAATGGGAAGACCGCTTCAAATTCCTCCTGGGCAGGAGGCTGAAATGGAGGACAGGTCTTGGAAAAGGAGGAGGACTTGTAGTCACTCTGTGTCAGGCTGCTGTCAGGGGCAAATTTGGGCATAATTCTCTTGCCTCCTAGCAGTCTTACCACCAAATTTACATAGAGCTGGGTTGTAGAGAATAGCTGGGTCTAATATAAAAATTACAGGAGGCTTATGACTAAAATATAGCTAATACAAACAAAAATCCATCAGTGATACCTTTATTGGCCAACCGAAATGCACAATATACATGCGAATTCAGGAACCATGAAGAGTAGCCTGTGGGCTGGGACTTCAACCAAGGTAAAACAATTTTTCTTCTTAAATTTGGACTGAATTTGCACGTTTTCTACACCATCCAAATGTTCCTGATGCAAATACATGGAGGAATCCATTGTCCTCCGCCTACAAAGAGGCCTGTGACCTCACTGGAATGGATAGAACCGTAGAGTTGGAATAAACCACAAAGCCATCTAGTCCAACCCCCTGCCATACTGGAGACATACTGGATTGCAAAACAAGGGTCCCTCTTGAGATACAAATGTACTTTAAATTTCCTGGACTTTGAAAATCTCCCTATTGCCACATGGCCAGGAGGAGGAGCCTGCCTGCACAAAATATGTCCTCCCCAGTATACCATCTTTACTAAAGACTGAAACAACATGCAGGCATCTGACTAACATCTCCAATTGTTTTGTTTTTTCGCCTCTCCTGTTTGGTTTTAACATTTTGCCTGATGAAGAAGCCCATGGAGCTTTGAAAGCTTGCAACAAGTATATTGTGCATTTTGGTTGCTCAATAGAGGTATAATTGATGGATTTCTGTTTGCATTTGCTAAATGGCCAACATGAAGTAATAGTGCCACTCTATTCTGCTCTGGTCAGGCCCCACCTGGAATATTGTGTCCAGTTCTGGGCACCACAATTCAAAAAGGGCATTGAGAAACTGGAGCGTGTCCAAAGGAGAGTGACTAAAATGGTGAAAGGTCTGGAAACCTTGCCCTATGAGGAACGACTCAGGGAGCTGGGGATGTTTAGCCTGGAGAAGAGAAGGTGAAGAGGTGATATGATAGCCTTGTTTAAATATTGAAGGGATGTCATACTGAGGAGGGAGCAAGCTTGTTTTCTGATGCACCAGAGAACAGGACCCCGAACAATGGATGCAAGCTGCAGGAAAAGAGATTCCACCTCAACATTAGGAAGAGCTTCCTGAGAGTAAGGGCTGTCTGACAGTGGAACAGACTCCTTCCTGGGAGTGTAGTGGAGTCTCCTTCCTTGGAGGTCTTTAAGCAGAGGCTGGATGGCCATCTGTCACAGGGAGTGCTTTGACTGAGAGTTCCTGCAGGGCAGAAGGGGGGCTGGACTGGAGGGGCCTTCTTGGGGTCTCAACTATGATTCTACAGCTGTTTAACTAGGCGTGTTTTCCCACTGCCCTCACTCCTATCGCTCTCAGTTTAGCGGGGGGGCCCCAGTCGAGGGGGGGCTTATAGTGGAGGAGGAAGGAGGACAAGGCAGGCCCTGGAGCCCTCTGCTTCTCCTCACATCAGCCGCCATCTTGTGGCTTTGACGCAGCCGCCCTGATCATGGAGGAGGAGGAGGGGCAGTGACTCGGAAGGGGAAGGGGAGGAGTAGGCCTGCGCCTCCCTCTCGAAAGAGGGCCTTCGGGAGGAGGAGGAGGAGGAAGGTGGCTGCCAGGCTGCGCAACAGGTAGGCGCAGGTGCGGGGGAGGCATTCCATAGCCCCTTGAGCCGGGGCAGTTAAAGCGGTGCCAAGACGGGTTTATTTCTCCAGTGTGTTTGGGACCTTAGTCATAGTTGCGGGGCACTTGTTGGAATCAGGAGGGAGGGAGAGACGCCTGCTTCCCTAGTTTTGAGAAGCAGCAGCAGCAGCAGCAACCCCACTAAGGCGGCCTTTCCAGAGAGTTTGGGGGCTTTTGGAGAGCCATCTGCCCCTGGGCTGGGAGGAGGGGGTCTGTGGGGAGGCAGGGCTGAGGATTGGAGGCCGCCATTTGGGCGTCTAATCGGCTCAGAGCCTGGCACCTGTCAAGCTGGGAACCAGAGGCCTCCTCCTTCCTTCCTTCCTTTATGGCAGCAGGCTTCAGAGGTAGGGCCGCGTTAGTCTGCGGAATCATCTGCAGAGAGATCTTGTGGCCCCTTTGAGACTCACTGGAAGAAAGAAGTTGGCAGCAGGAGCTTTCCTAGACTACCATCCACTTCCCCAGATGCATTTGGTTGAGTGGAAACCAGGGACGGACATATATATATGCCATTGGTATGTGAGAATATCAGTTCAAATTCAAAATCCTTTATACCCTTTGCTACTTCATTTCCATACACAAAGGATTTTGAATTTGAGTTGACATTCTCACATACCAATGGCATATATATGTCTGTCCCTGGTTTCCGCTCCGCTCCAGCAAATGCATCTGAGGAAGGAGACTGAAGTTTAGGAAAGCTCACGCTGCCAATTTCTTTCATTTGGTTAATCTCAGAGGGGCTACAAGATGCGTTGTTCCTCTGCTGGTGCCTTCAGTTGTCCTTGTTTCCTCCTGCTTGTAAAACTGACCAAACTCTGGATGAGCACCTCAGTTGTCAAATTATCCAGCAACACCAGAAACCCACCAAACAGTGATGTGTATTTTGGTTGACCCATTAAAGAGATCACTGTTTGATGAAGTTTTGATGTTATTGTACTTTCTACCCCTGAATTTTGTCAAATTACGTTTGTGCCATTTTGGTGCTGATTACTTAATTTCTGTATCCGCTTTCTGGTTTGCATTTGCTGATAGTCAAAATAGATACTGTAGTCATCCATAGGGTCCCCATGCATGAGTCAGGCACAATTTCAAGGTGGTTAACAACAACAAATGTGTCTTTAATAACTAAAAGAACAGTTTTAGGGACATATATATTTAATGTGCTTACACTTTTGAAAAAAATATAGGCATTTGTCTCAAATGTGTACCATTCTTAAATTGTGAGGTATGCATGCAATTGGCCCTCCACATTTGCGGCTTTTGCTGATTCGATTATTTGCAGATTTGATCTAGGAATCTTAAGTCCTCCAGTGCAACTCTGCCAGAAGTTGACCATAGAGTTGTGCTGGAGAACGTAGACGTTCATAGAGAAAACACTTCTCTAGGCATTTGTAGGTCCTCCAGCATGACACTCTGGTCAGATTCGGGCAGATGTTGGCCATAGAGTTGCATTGGAGGACCTGGAGATTTCTAGAAAGATGTTCTCTCAGGTAAAAAAAAAACGTGCTTTTTTATTTGTAGTTTTCCCCACATTCATGGGGCTCCTTCACCCCTAACCCCAGCAAATGTGGAAGCACAACTGTATTTGTATTTTTGAAGCTTGTGAATTTGCAATCTTTATTGTGGTCTCATTTGTAACTTCTTGCAAGCCAAAGACTGTAGTCATTTGTATGTAGGTTACTTTTTAAAATACAATAAAATGCATCAAATTACTTTATGAAGTTTTCCATGTACATTTCCGTGCACATTTCATTTCCTTCAAGAAGAAGGAGGGGAGACCCCACAGATCCTAAACATTGCCACATGTTTCTGTGGGAACTCTTGTTCTTTTCTTAGTACATGGCTGATTAAGACTTTGGCAAACAAAGGGAAGCTTGTGCAGTAATCTGAAACTTGTAACAGTAATCTCAAAGAAGTATAGAAAGTTAATTTTTGAAAAATGAAAGGCAAGTGCATTACAGTAAGCATGTCATGTTACCCACATAAGGTGGATACGTAAGGTCTTTTACAGTGGAGTCCTGTACATGTTTATTCAGAAATCATTTCTGATGTACTCAGTGAGCCATCTTATTTTATACATGTTTTCAGAGATGTAAACTAAAGATTGAAGCCTTAGTGTATTTTCTGAATAAATAGGGATTGACTGAGCTGAGAAGTTGAACAACCTTTGTTGTGGAAGCTCACTCGTAGGATGGTGTTTTACATATAGGCTAGATTTTACAATGGAAGACCACTCACCTTTTTTTAAACTTCAGCTTGTAAAGACTGCTTTTTTATCATTTCAAGCTAGTTCACAAATTATTGCTCTTTGTACGGAAGAATACTTTTGCATCATACTAAACATCCTAGAAGAACCATAGAATGGAAAGGGGCTTATAGATTATCAAGTCCAACACAACTGCTCCGTCTAGGAAATTAAAAGTTTCTGTTTGGCAAATAGTATTCCTCTACTAACTAATTGTGTTATTGCCAATTCACATGGTAAAAACACACATTATCGCAGAATGTATTGTATGACTTCATAAGTATAACACTCATCTGGTTGGATGTCTCCCATGATTGGAATATAACAATTGAAAGGTATCTGTGTAAAAAGGATAGATGGGGAAGAGAAAGGAGGGGAGTAGCATTATATGTCAAAGACAAATTCACTTGTACAGAAATCCACATGAGTGATCAGAATGGACCACTCTGCATTTGGGTAAAGATAAATTGAAAAAGAAAAAGCAACACCAGTGTGATAGGATTTTACTATTGATCACTAAACCAAAATGAGGTGGCAGGTGATGCTTTTCAGAGACAAATCTCAGAAATTTCAAAGATGCAAGAACTGGTAGTTATGAAGGACTCCAGTTATCCTGATATCTGGTGAGAGACTAGTTCTGCTAAGCATAAGCTCTCCAACAAATTCCTGATGTGTTGTGCAGAATATTTCCTCTTTCAAAAGATAGAGGAAAGAATGATGGGACTGGCAATTCCAGACCTGATCCTAATCAATAGGGAACAGTTGATCACTGGTATCAAACTGGTCAGTACTTTTGGGTGGTGGGGGAAATGACCATGTAATGCTAGAATTCATGATTGTGGGACAAGTGAAGAAACATATACTGTACAGTAGTTGAAAACAGACCTTGGGTTTCAGGAAAAGTGGTTTTATCAGGCTCAGGGAAATAGTAGTTGAAATCCCATAGATGGAAATTCTAAAGCAGGGGTTCCCAACCTGGGGGTCACGACTCCTTCGGGGGTCAGTCGACCCTTTCTCGGGGCTTGCCAGGTTGGGACTCACCCCTTCTTCTCCTCCAAGTGGCCAGGCCTCCTCTGGCCTGCCGCCTCCTCCTCCTCCTCCTCCACGTGGCTGCCACTGCCATCAGCAGGGCTGGGGCTGCTGCTTCCTCCTCCTTCACACGGCTGCCGCTGCTGCATGGGGCTGGAACTGCCTCCTCCCCCTCTCCTCCCCCATGTGGCCACCACCACTGCTATTGCGGTGGCGCAGGCCAGAGGAGGCCTGGCTGGTGCTGGAGGAGGAGGAGGAGGAGCTTCAAGTGGTGTTTGCGGCTGGAAGTCCCACTCCTTCTCCCAGCTGGCGGCCTCCCTGATTGGTTGGGAGGCCAGGAAGGGGCGGGACCTCCGGCCACAAAGGTCGCTGGAACTTGTAGGCGGCCAGAAGTCCTGCCCCTTTCTGCCCTCCCAATCAATCAGGAGGCCGCTGGGCGAGACTTCCAGCCAGAAGGGGGTCACGGCCCAACAAAGGTTGGGAACCGCTGTGCTAAAGGGGAAAAACAAGCAGCAAGAGTGGTAGTTTATGAAGAAAAGGCACAATCACAAACAATCCTGTGGAAGCAGAAAAATTGGGGGGGGGATAAAAAGGCCAATGTTGCTGGACAGCAAAATCAAAGCAGTAGTTGGGAAAAATAACATATAAAGAATGGAAGGATGGTTAAATTACCAAAGAAGAGTACAGATGTCCAGTGCAAGTTTTCAAGCCCAAGCTTGCAGGAATAGTATAAGGAAAGATAAAGCTGTTAATGAGCTGAGACTGGCTAGGCAAACAGGGAGTAACAAAAAGTTGTGCTTTAGATAAATTTGAAGCAAGAAAATAACCAAGGGAATGACAGGGCAGTTTCTCAATAAGGGGGTAAAATGCTAAGAAATCACAATAAAAACGCACCTATTTTCATCAGGTTTTTTTAACCAAAAAGTGAACTTTGTGTATCAGTGCAGCAGAAGGAACTTTGTTAAAGGATCCAGATTGCAAATCAAGGAGATAGTCAGGAATCAGCTAGTTAACATAGATAAGTTCATATCTACAGAACCAGACAAACTGCATCCTAAAGTACTGAAGGGACTTGCTGATGTTACTCTCTGACGATGCTGTAGCTAGATTTATTACATTGTGATTCCATCTTGAGCATTCAAAATTGGAGCGCCTCTGTATTTCACCTGTTAAGCAGCAACCCTGCCTTCCTTCATTTTAGTCTTTCAGTTTATCGGCTGTGTGGGTTTGAGAAATGAGAGACTGGTGTGAGATGGGTGAAAGGAGGGCGAAGGAACATTTTTAAACCAGAGATGAGATTTTAAGCTGAGACAGGAGTGATTGAGGTGAATGGAAAGAGCAGGTGGGAGCATCTGCAAGGGTAATATTTTAAGCCAGGAAAGGAGTGGGTGATGTGTAGGAAAAGGAAGTGGGAGCATTGATGAGGATAAGGTTTTGAACTGGGACAGGAGTGAGTGAAGTGGATGGAAAGAGAGGGGTTAGGAGCATTTGTGAATAATTAGAAGCTTTGATCTTACTGATCATGGTGTTTCTCCCCACATATTGGAGGAGGAAGTTACAGATTAATATTGTTCTCACAGTGCTCCCAGATAGAATTTAGATGAAGCTGACCAAGCCCCTTGGCCTGGTGGTAGCATGCATAGATTATGTTCCTAGACCAGGTTTCATCTGAGAATATTCCCGTGGCTTTTGTGCCATATCATAGGTGCTCAGTGATATGCATTTATCCCACCTGCATTTAAGTGTAAAGTTGTCCTCAGGCATCTCAGCAGCAGACCAATCCAGGGCCCCACGAGGATGGTCATGACCACTGACACTAGCAGTAATTAGGGAGTGGAGATCTCTCTGTGACCCTCAGACGATGCAGGTCCTGTGATCCCAGGATAAGGCAAGCTACAGTGTCTTTTGGCTGAAACTTCAAGTGATGTTTTTAGTGTTGATATGATTCCTACTGTTGATTCTAACTAGGGAGGTACTAGTCTGGATGGACAATATCTCTTCCATAGACCACATAGAAAGCAAGGATGTGTTCACAGTCCCTCATAAAGAAGAAGATTTTTCTGTTGCAGTGAAGAGGGTCCCATCTGCCTCAATATAGGCTGAGTGTCTGAAGAAAGCAAAACCTAGAGAGCACCCAATAAAATCCACAGAAGAAACTGGAGATGCATCTCAATAAGATGAATAATTTATTCATAAAAAAGCCTAATACATTTCAGCCTGTATGTGGTCTCAAAGCCTTTTTAAGGGCTATATAAATTCATAAAAAGAGACAATAGATAACACAGTGCATAGCTATACAGTGTACAAAATTATTACATTTATACATTGCCTAAGGCATGTATATATATCTATTTGAAATTTAGCTTCAGAAATTTCTAGAGCTGAAATTCTCACACTATTTACTGGATCGAAAAAAAGAAATGTGAACTATGAACAAAGGTTGTTGTTTTTTAAATGTCACAGTTGGTTAGAGTAAAAATACTTTTCATCTATTGAGCACCTTGAAACATGTCTCCAGTTTCCTCTGCTGAGTATCTACAGGATCAACTCAGATACCAGTTGAGCAGGGGACTAGGAAGAATGGAGCCTGAACTGCTTTGTGTTCCATAGTGTTCCACTCAGTGATTTTGCACCCCTGGGGTGGACCTGTTTTGCTTCAGAGGAAACTCACAAAATGTACTGGTTTATGTGCCAGTACTGGACACAAGAGCAAGTAACATCGACACCTGATAATACAGTGGCAAAAAACGTTCCATCTCAGCTGTTGACCAGGGGTCTCCACAATATATGAATGGAAAGAGTAGAATGATTTCCATGACAGATTTCTGGCTTTGCAAAACTTGATTTTCCAACTTGGTGAGCTTCACTGTACAGGAGAACTGGTTGCTTCCACTATGGCTGGAGCTGTTAAGTCAAAAATGGGTTTCTTCATCCAGATCCAGGTTGGTTACAGCTTCACACCAAGAGGCTGAACAGAGGAAGATGTTAGTAGAAGGGTGTTTGAAAGTCATGAATCAGGCTATTCTAGCACTATGAGATTCTCAACAAATCATTTGTGTGAGATTACATGGCAAGCTTTTTGTAGATAGAATAAGAGAAAGGGAGTGTATCTCCAAATGGCTTCAGTTGAGTCGATTCTGACATTACAAGCAGTACTAGAAAAAGGGCTGAGTGCAAATATCTTAAAATGACATCTGTGAATACCAGGGCCAATTAGGGAAGCAAGATCAAGTGGTTTCTTCACTCCCTCATATTAGGAATTTCAAAGGGCGTGATCCTGTCCATCAGTTTCATGCTTGGCATTTGCCTCTTTGTGTTGCAAGCATTATTAAAATCTCCCTTCAAACGTTGATTCTGTGGATCTTCAGTCTGATGTGGAAAGTTCTACTTTTGGTAGACATTACTTATTGTACTACATGAGCAGTGGTCTCACAACAGTCATACAAATAATAATAAAATGTGACCATACCACTTTCCAGGCATCTATCACTGCACCTCTCTCTGTCTTGTGGCCAGGGCTGCTGCTCCCATCACTTTCTCATCCTGACCTCCCCTTCATCCTGCCTTCCTGTCTAGTGTTACCTAGAATGCCTTTAGGGATTTTTGGTACTTTCCTCTTTTTTTCTGTGCAGTTCTGAAGCTCTGCTGCCACAATTTAAGTCTTTAAAAGTAAAAAGAAAGAAATAAAATAAATAGAAACCATGAGTTATTCCAGACACTTTGGAATAATGAGGGGGGGGGGGGGGCAAGAGGAGGAAGGAACATTGACACAACATGTCTGGCAAGTGTGCAGCTGCTCCAGGAATGGGGACATGCACAATTGCCAGGTCATTCCCAAGTTTTCCTTGTGAATGAAAAAGGATGGGTTGGGGACAGGGCAGCTACCAAAGTATCACCAAAGCCACTTCTTTCCTGGTGTGATTGTGGTTTTAAAGCCACGTGCAGTAATGTCCTGAGTTAAGAACAGTTTCAGTTCACAAACAGCTGTGCATTTTTGATAAAGGCTCTGTTGTGTTTCAGCTTGACCCATCCTTTATTGCTAAGGGAGATTCAACCTTTCATCTTTCCCTGGAGGTTATCTTGCCTGTGTTTACCCTGATCCTAAGGCACAGAAAGAGAGACATTGTCATAGGTTGGATATTCATAGAGCATTTATATTCTGTTTAGATCAAGCAGGTCCTTTTCAGAAATTAATTTACAGAAGGTCCTCCATATTCACCAATCCCTCCATTATCAATGGATTCAACCACCCATGACACACTCTCTCTCTCTCTCTCTCTCTCTCTATATATATATATATATATATACACACACAGAGAGAGAGAGAGAGAGAGAGTTTGTGAACTTTACTATGTCATCATATTTAATGGAACTTGAGCATCCATGGATTTTGGTAACCACAGAAGGTCCTGGAACCAAACCCAAGTGGATATCAAGGACCCACTGTATTTGTATCTTTTCAGGGATCTACATTGGGAAGGCACATTTCCACTTTAGAGTTGTACAGCTAGCTTATACAGTGTATAGAGACTTCTTATAGATCGAGTTCAGTAGTGGTCCCAGAAGGGAATTAAAGCCCATCCAACTCATACTACCGCTCCTTCATCCACATTTAGTGTGGCAACTCCTTTGTTGGATACAGTATCTGTAGGGCTACCTAGCATAGTGGTTTGAGTGTTGGACTATGACTCTGGAGACCAGGGTTCGATTCCCAGCTCAGTAATGAAACCCACTGGGTGACCTTTGTCAAATCACATGCCCTCAGACTCAGAGGAAGGCAGTGGCAAATCTCCTCTGAACAAATCTTGTCAAGAAAACCCCATGATAGAGTTGCCTTAGGGTCATCATATATTGGAAATGACTTGAAGGCACAGAAAAACAACCACAGCTGCTACCTGGGCAGCTTTTTCTTCTCTTGTTCAGCACTAATAAAATTTACAACTTTGTCTCTGCCGATGCAGCCATCAGTAGGCATGTCCTTCAGTACAGAAATTGCTACGTTTTCCCCCTCCCTGGGTGGCTCTTTGGTCCCAGTTAAGGACGCCTTACCCATCCTACAGAGAAACAACATTGGTACTCAGTGTGAAGGCTTCTTTTCTGTAGTACCAACTCAGAGTTGTGCTTTTGATTGTTTGGTGGGATTTAGGTTACCTCAATAGTGATTCATTTTCTTTTTTTGGTTTTGATGAGTGTCTTCTGTGTGAGTATTTAGAGCTTGGTAGTCCTTCACTGTGGGAAGGGCCTAGCTCTCCCACTTAGGGTGGAGTGCAGGAAAAGATTCCTGGGAAGCCCTGCTTCTGGAGCGTGGGAGGATCAAGAGCCAGTCAAGGATACTCTTCTCACTACTGTAGCAAAGGAATCTTTAGAGTGAATATCAATGTTCTGTTTTCATAGCCTTTAAAGTTTATTTCTACTGATAAGGGTATTGATTTTTTTCTCCTAAACAGGTCGAAACACTTCTCCCTCTCTTGGAGTTGTTCTTTTATTAGGAATTTGGAGTGCAATTATTTCTAATCCTTTCTAGTTTTGGGTTGTGTTGCTGTTAAGCCTCTGAAGTTGCGTCCTTGCTGTTATTTTTAAATAAAATGCAAAATATACGTTTGAAGTTGCAGTGTGAACGTTTGGATCCATTTTTACCGTATATACTTGACTATAAATCGAGGGCAGTTTTTTGGGGAAAATTTTTGGATTTTGATATGACACTTGGATGAGTCGAGGGTAAAACTTAGGGGCATGTAACAAAGGATCTAAATGATGAAGCAAAGGAGAACAATGCCAACAAACATACAAAATTATGGTAGACATACCTGTTTAGACTTACACTAAAGGCTGGATGGAAGAGAGATTAGAAGGAGATCAGTCCTTCCTGGACAGATTATACCAGGGGTAGGCAACCTTTTTGAGCCGGGGGGCCGGGTTGCTTTAAATAATTTTAAAAAAATTTTAAATAAATAAATAAACCGGGACAAATGTAGGACAAAATTTTCAAATGGTGGACACTTTTTTTAAAAAGGTGGAGGACACACGAAAAAATTTGCTGATTTTTCAAAAAATGTTAATATAAATGCATGTTTCTGAGGCTTCTATAGACAATTGCCCCCCTTGCCCCTGCGTGCAAGAGGCCAAAGGCCCCGGCGGCAATCGGCGGCAGGACTGGGCTGGGGCCGGTCCCAAGGCCTTGCCGGGCCGCATCCGGCCCGCGGGCCGCAGGTTGCCTACCCCTGGATTATACTCTTGCATTTCACCATGAGATGGGTTCCCTTTTTAATAAGAGTTAATGTATGGTATTTACACTGACCCGTGGATAAATCAACCTAGGTTTTGGGGGTCAATTTTTTGACTAACATTTCTAGATTTATATGTGAGTATATACAGTACTTAATTTGAATGAAAAAGAAGGTGTTTGGAGTGCATAGACAGCGGTTCTGCTAGGCTAGATGCAGTAGCTATCTGTTGTGTTGACCCCTAGCTTAAAAGAACAATGTGTTAGCTATTCTGTCTCAAGATTTTCTTTGCAATTTGTACTGTTTTCTTGATCTTACTATTTAGTTTATGTTTTTGGCAGTAAGGCAAAAGTTGTAGGATATCTGAAATGACTGGAAATTTGTCATAAATTAAATTGTTCTGGTCTGATTTCATGTGGGATGCTGAAGCAAACAAAGGTGTTTTGCATCAGTGCTGTGGCAGGTAATGTCAGACAAGGGAAATATCTTAATATTTCTACATTCATAAGTATCAAATAATCTCTGTCACCAAATCTATGTAGGTTGTTGCCTAGCTTTTTCCAGTGACTGTTGGGTAAGACTGCAAAGTTCCTACTATTGGACTGAATGTTTATTTTCCTCAGGAGTCACAGGATGAGATTTTGTATTTTGTGTTACTATATTTCCAGTGTTAGGCAACCATACTGCCTGCTTGGACTGCTTGTGGCTTCTGATTTGACTTTGGCCTGTTACAGACTGCCAAAATAAAGCTGCTTCCGGTCTCTTTGGAGGTATGCTGTTTAAATGATGCATGCATCCTAAGAATCCAGAAGCTGCACCAAAAGCTGCACTCTAGTGCTTAGGAATGGAGTGTGGCTTTGGTGCGACCTCCGGACTTTTAGGACACATGCATCATTTAAATAGCATACCTCCAAAGTGACCTGAAGCAGCTTTATTTTGGCAGTCTGTAACAGGCCTTTGATATATTTCATTGATAAAGTTTTAAGTGAAGATAAACAGGCCCCCTTGAGATGTTTTGGACAACTCCCATAATTTTTGATAATTGACTTTTTACTGGGTTTGATGCAAGCAGCCCAAAATATCTGGATGTTAGCTGATTGTATATTCTGGTCTAAGATGCCTTTCCACATAGGCTGTGTACAACAGTATAGTTCCCTTTTGTTCTAGGCTGTGGAGTCAGAATTGAAAGCAACTTTGGGTGAAATTGGAGTAGGTAGAAATGTACCAACTCAAATTCAAAAGCTTCAAAATAAAAAAATCATAATATTAATAACAATATATGGCAAACCTCCTCTGAACAAATCTTGCCAAGAAAACCCCATGATAGGTTCATTCACCTTAGAGTTGCCATATGTCAGAAATGACTTGAAGGCACACCACAACAACAAATAGTAAATATGATTGTATACTTATATTTTACCTTTTTAAAATTTATTAAATACCTAGTTTGTTGAAAAATAGGGCCTAAGTATCCTAAGGCATTGGATCCCATCTGATCTTGGTAGCTAAGTAGGGTTAGTACTGGTTAATACTTGGATGAGAGACTAGCAACAAATACCAGTGCTGTCGGCTACATTTCAGGTAAGGGAATTGCAAAACCACCTCTGAGGATTCCTTGCTTAAGAAAACCTTGTGAAATTCAGAGGGTTGCCATATGTTGTTGGGCAAAGTTGCATACACTTACTGAAAAATAAATTCATAGATACTTAGGAAAGTTTTTTCATTCAAAATTTTAATCAAATACATATATTTTATGTTTTTTCCATCTAACTTGATTTCACATAGAGGCGCTACAATTTTACTACAGTAAATTTGTTATTGTCAATTAATAAACATTTACAATTTTTGAAGAAGTCTGAGTTGGAGTTGGAGAGTTGGAGTCAGAGTTGAGGTTTGGCATACAGACTCCACAGCCCTGCTTTTGTTATTTAGATTAACTTGTCCATGGAGAAGAAAGTACTGTATTAGTAGTCATCCCTGTATTATTGCCTAAAGTATTAGGCCATCCTGATCTGATATACTGTTAGACTTTATGTCTATGGTCCAAAACACACTGCAGAAATAATCCAGTTTGAGACAGCTTTAAATTCCTGGGTTCAATTCTAGGGAATTATGGGAACGGTAGTTTTGTGAGACATTTAGGCTTCTCTGCCAGAAAGTTCTGGTGCCCCAATAAACTACAATTCCCAGGATTCCCTGGCAGTGAGCCAGGGCAGTTGAAACAGTCTCAGACTGGATTATTTCTGCAGTGTGTTTTGGACCCTTTTTCTGATAAATACTTGACTACTGGCTTGAATTTCAAAATTCTTGCACCTTCTACAGATGTCTGCAGCTTCTACTTTTACCGTCTTTGAATCGTGTAGTGTCTTTGACACATTGAACATTCTTGGATCATTCCTATTTTTTCAAAAGTAGGCAGTACTTCTGGCAGTAATTTCAGAGCTGAAGAAAATCGTAGGTTGGAATGAACACAAGTTGGTATTCTTTGTACGTTGAAAATCTCCAGAACAGTGGACTTTATCACTCCTCTATGTAAAATTATTCCTGATTATGTGGGTCTGGATGAGTTTGGAATTCTGAGTAGGTTTCTTCTGAAATGACCGTGACATCAATGCCTGAAAGTATTTTGAATTTGAATAAAAAAACCTTAGTTATGTTTATGTTTAAGTAAGGGTTAGAGATTTTGCGAAATACAAAGCCTTGGAAAAATTGATTATTCATTGTCACTTCTTGCAACATCTGCATACAGTACAAGAGTGCCCTGCATGTCAACACTTCCTGTACTGTACTGCTCTGGTTGAATAAACTCCTTTGGTATTATGAACTTTATTTACCTTTTATTATGCATTAACCCATACAGTGTACTTTGTGCATGTAGTCTGAAGTAATGGCTGTGTTTGCTGCATAATGATTTTATTCCTTCTGTACTAGGATACTGACAGCCAGTGTAGTATAGTGGTTTGAGTGATGGATTAGGACTCCAGGACACCAAAGTTTAAATCCCAGCTTGGCCATTGAAACCCACTTGGTGACAGGGTTTGAGGTTTCAAAGTCTGAGTTTGAAAAACTCATTTTCTCTAAGGATGATAAGTTCATATCTAAAATGTATAAGATGTTAAACAGGTAAAAGAATGTAAGATTAAATGGGCATAAAATGTAGGTTATAATTGCCTAAAGTATTAAGCCATCCTGGTCTGATATACTGTTAGACTTTAATTACATACAGTTGCTTGATTTAAAGTCTGGGCAGATAAAGATAGGTATCACATTAAATCATAGAATCGTAGAGTTGGAAGAGACCACAAGGGCCATCCAGTCCAACCCCCTGCCATGCAGGAATTTTCCATCAAAGCATACCTGACAGATGGCCATCTAGCCTCTGTTTAAAGACCTCCAAGGAGGGAGACTCCACCACTCTCCAAGGGAGTGTCTTCCACTGTCGAACAGCCCTTACTGTCAGGAAGTTCCTCCTAATGTTGAGGTGGAATCTCTTAGGAGCTGTGCAGGCAGCCCCGAGGGGGTGGGTTCCTGCTGCCCCTTTTACAGCCAGATCGGGGCCATGGCAACTGCATGCCACTGCCCCAATCTGGCCTTTGCAGGGTGCAAAAAGGAGCCATGGCACCCTGGCTTTATGGTGCTCCTTCAGCGCTGTGTTGTGCCGACACAGTGCCAGAAGACTGCTGTGAAGCTATATGGCATCATGCCGCCCTGGGGGTGGAGTCAGGACACATGTCATGTGGACACTATTATTATTGTTGTTGTTGTTGTTGTACTATATTTATATAACGCCCCAACTTCACCCCCAAGTCGGCCTTTAAAGATGGTCTTCACGGGACCTCATTCAACTATGGCAAAACCAAAACTGCCCAAGAGTTGCTCTTACAAGTAGGTCTGATTACATCTAACTGGTTTTTGATTAGCAAACTATCTCAGGTCAAAAGGGGAAATTCTCAGCTCTTTTACCATATTTGAAACCTGATGCATTGTTTCAAATTCTTCTCATAAAGGAAGAACTGCAGAGTTATGTAAACAGTGTGTTCAAATTAGATATACCATAGTGATGGGAAGACCTCTGGATATATTTGGGAATTGGAACTCCAAATTAAAATCCCAGACTCTGAGTGAGTTCCACATTTGGTCTACTGCTCCTTAAAAATCTAGGGCTGCATTTGCAGGGCAGAACTAATGCAGTGTAGATGTAGCCAAGGTCAGCTTATTCTAAAGAAAATATTCTAAAAGTGATTTGTTGATCATACTTCACTCCTACTAAATTTGCTTTAATGTTGAAGGGCTCTTCATCCTTTTGTTGGCTGGTTTGTGGATTTCATTGTCCTGTGGTTTATAACTTTTGGGCTCAAGAATAAAGACAGATCTTCAATATTACAAGTCAAACAATAAAAATCTGGCCCAGATTGTTGCTTCTCTTTATTTACTCCCAAGAAAACAAAAGGGCATGATTTCACTCCTGTTATCTATTGCTCATACTGAAATCGCTAGTGGTTGGAAAAATGTAATTTTAATATGGATACTTGGTGGAATAAAATGTGGGACATGATCTTGATGAGAAAAAAAGGCTCACATTAGACTGAGTATCCAAAAAAATGGATAGTAGGAATGGTTTTCTTAACTGTTGATTTCATGCTTCAATTTTATTAGAAATAATGAAGAGTTTACCCTGCCTTCTTGTCAAATTATTGACAACTTCCTTTTTTCTTGTAACTTTCTGACTTCTCAATAATTTGAACAAAAAAGGATTTAGATGCACAACTTTCAGTTTGATTTAATTTTTCTTTTTTGCTAAATCTCTCTTCAATTGTTTTTGATTTATTTGTTCTTATTATGTTTTAAGGAAACTGGTTAGGGCCGTTTCATGGTTGTGATTAGGGCCGTTTCATGGTTGTGATTATGGAATTATTAAGCAAACGTAAAGGATTCATAGAGAGAGCCAGTGTGGTGTAATGCTATGAGTGTCGGGCTAGGACTCTGAAAGACTAGGGTTCAAATCCCCACGCAGCCAAGGAAAACACTTTGATGACCGGAGAGTCACATTCTCTCTGCCTTAGGGGAAGGCAATGGCAAACGCCCTCTGAACACATATCTCTCTCTCTCACACACACACACCATGATAGGGTTGCTTTAGAACTTGAAGTCACACAACAACCATAACCACAAATTATTCATTAATGTTGCCAGCTCCCCCCCCCCCCCCCAATAGAATAAAAATTGTGTGTGTTTGTACTGTTTCCTCTTCTTTGTGTAAAACTTTGAGGCCAGATGAAAGCAAGTATATGCTGCAAGATTTTTCAAGCTAAGTCTTCTGGCACAAATATTTGGCATTTTCCTGGGCTTGTTGATTGGCATGTAGTAGAAGGGTTAGAGGACAGGCCAATTTGTGGGGTTACACAAGATCTTTTTATTCTTTCGTAAAAAAGAATAACAAGAAGCAACAAGAAACTCCACCCAGATACAAGTTCAGTATCACTTGGAGACTAAACTCTATGACACTATTCACATAGAAAGCCATAATTACTTGAAGGAATGCTTCTCCTCTTCCCTTGTAGAAAAATGCAATGGAATGCTGTCATGTGTAATGCCAGTTTTTGCTTCATGTGGCCTAGTTATGATCCTGCAAAGCAAAATGGATCACAATTGTATGAACCCAATTGGCTGGTGTGGAATGTCTGGCATTTGTCAGCCATTCTCCTTTATGCATAATGCATACCTTACATATTTAGTTTGTACAATAATATCCAAACAATGACACCTTTATTGGGCCAACCAAAATGCACAATTACATATTGCAAGCTTTTGAAGTCACACTGGCTTCTTCATCAGGCAAACAGGAGAAACAAATTGATGATATTAGTCATAGGCCTGAATTTTTAGTGACCACATGGCCAAAGGGGCAGGTGCCAGCCTGAAGATAGCCCTTCCTACCATCTGAACTAGAAACAGAAAATGCAGGCCTATGACTAACATCTTCAATTTCTTTCTCCTGTTTGCCTGATGAAGAAGACAGTGTGACTTTGAAAGCTTGCAATATGTAATTGTACATTTTGATTGTTCCAATAAAGGTATCATTGTTTGTATGTTATTGGATTTGCTATATAGCCAACACAGCTACTCCTAGATATTTAGTTTGTGAGTGACTACTACTAGCTGGTGAGAGAGGGAGACTTGTTTTGACCAATATACAGTTGCCAATTCTAGCAGAATGAAGGACAGCAAAAGACATGAAAGTCATTTTAAAACATCCTTCCATAGTTGTCTGTATGGATGATGTGTCCTTTCATTCCTAGTAGGAGAACAGTAATTTAGGCTCCTATTGAATATTTTTGTGTAGTACTTGAAATGGAACATCTGCAAGGGTCCTTAGAAGAAAAGTATTAGGAAAAGCATATTGCTGTATGTGTGGTGAGATCTGTTTATCATTATATCAACTGATGCAACACTAGAGTTCCTTCTTGTAGGTTCCAAGTACACTCAACAAGCATGATATAGCTTCATACTGTTCATCATATCATCTGAGTTATGGAGTACCTCAATTAAAATATCCCTTTAAAAACAAGTTTTTCCTGCTGTAAATTGAAATCATTCTACATCTGTGAAATTGCAGTTTATAAGTGAGATTCCTACGTGCTATTGTTGTATTCATGTGATGTAGTCCTGCAAACTAGGTATTATTTATTTATTCATTAGTGTTTAGAATGTGTATAAAGAATTCAAAGTAGTACAATAATAATAAAACACAGTATAAAGTAATACGTAAAGTGCATGTTAGGCTGAACCACACTGGCAAGGTTTGCAAATATATCTTTGTCATAGGCCAAGCATTAAGAATTGTCAGTATATGTCGAATATCAAAAATTTTAGTTGATATTTTCTTAATAGCTCGATGTGCAAGTCACATTAAGCAATGCTGTACATAAGCTGCATGCTGGTGTTAGTAACCTCTTCGTTAGGTTTTACTCCTCTTTTTTGCATGAGCAGGGAGGAGTGAATGGGAGCTGAAAGGCTACATTTGTCAGCATGCTATTAATGGTGCAAATTTATTAGGATAACCAAAAATGTACAAAATATCTTGGTTTATTAAGATGAGGTATTGATAGTTTTAGAGAGCATGCAATCCAGGTCAATCTGTGCTTAGAGAAGCAACACAGAATGGGTTTTGGCGTAACCATTAGTGTGAACATATGGTGTGTGCATGTGAGGAATGTATGTCTTGTACAATTTATAAACCATCTTTATACAGCAGTGCGTTTTTTATTTTTCTTCTCAAGTATTCTGTTTTGTGAGGTTGGATACACTAGAATGGTTCTTTTCTTTCTTTTTCTGTAGAGGAAATAGTTGTTTTGCATAGATAACATGGAGGCATATAAGGAAGGGAGAAAGATGATTTGGTTAAAAAAAGACAAACACCAGGGGACAATGTGGTTCCATTGTGAATCAAGTAAGTGGAGCATGTGTCACTAAAGTTAAATCCAGTGCTTTCATTTACAGTGCTCATGCTTTTTGGTGTCTGAGTGAAAATGTGGACACCTTGTTCATCTGTTAAATAAAATGTGGATGTGGGTTTTTCCCCCCAATCCAATTATTTTCATTTCGTCTTTTTCCCCCCCAAAAAGAAATTCACTGAATTTCACAAACATGCTGAGTGGGTGGATGGGAGGCAGATTTCAACACAGATCTATTAATAGCCCTATTTCAGCGGAGCTCTGTTAACTGCAATTAATTTATATTGCAGTTTAAGGTTATAGAAGACTTCACACACATACTGCTTTAGGAATCTTTATCACTTTGTAAGCTAGTTTCAATAGTATCTCTGGTTTGGTCTTCAAAACTAATTCTGTGGTGCTGAAAATATGCTCGAGTACAGTGTAAGTCACCTGTTATTCTATTGTTTCTCAAAGGTAGGGGACAGGGTCTATAGCTGAGAGAAATTAGCCAAAATCAACTATAGACAGTGGTGCCTTTATTTATAATTTTGACAGAGGGACTGCAAATCAAGTGAACATGCTAGAAATTGTAGAACACATGGTGAGCAGGTATCATGATGAATTAGCCAAAACACAGATTACAATTCAAGTCATGATATGGGTTACATGACCAAAGAATTGAGCATGCAGAATTTACTTCTTTTGCAGACCGGGTACATAAGACACAGATGACTTGATAGTGAAACTTCTCTTTTACTCACCTGCTCTCATATACAGAATTATGTGGCTCCTCTTATACCTCCTGACTTTTGTAGCTGCTATCTTCCTTGAGCCAGTGCTGGCCTTTTCTCTTAGGAGGAGCCTCCATCTGGGGAATGTTGATCTTTGTAATTGACATGTGCTGATTCATTTGTGCGTACTAGAATTAATTATTTATATGGGAATTAACCTTATAAAACAATGGTTGTGAAACGTCTTCCTTCTGGAGGCCCTGTTTACTCCTAAACAGAGATACCTTGTTTTATTGTTGTTCTTTTCACCAAACTAGCATAGCCCATTATGCTATCAGCCTCATTGTAGGAGCACTCTTGTGCATTGCAGAATGTTCTGACATGTCACCTGTCAGGGTGGAGGTCTCTGTCTAGAGAAAGCAGGTCAACAACTGCAAGGAGAATGTCTTGGACCTTCCTAGTCAATGCTGCTGGTCATGGAGTGGGTGTCGGGTGTTGGTCTGCATGGGATGGAGCATGAGAAAGAGCTTGCACCCCATGGGAGAAGAGCCTCTAGAGAGCAAGGATACATAGGAGAGGGCAGTATGATGTGCACATGAAGACAATATGTTGGTTTAGGTAACTTCTAAAGGTATGGGGCCTATATTTACCATCCTGTGGTTTTTGTTGTTAACCTGACTCATGGCAAACCTGTGGATGAGACATCTCCAAGCCTCTCTGTCCTTCAGTGCTTCTGTAGATTAAGGCCTGTGGCCTCCCTGATTGAGTCTATCCATCTGGCATGCAGTCTTCCTCACTTTCTACTACGATCTACCTTTCCAACCATTATTGTCTTTTCTAATAGTTTTGCCTTCCCATGATGGGTAAGTGGTAACCACCCAAATTTTGTCATCCTGTGATACCCATCCAGATTTTGGGAGGTGTGATGAGAAGCAGTCAATATAATTTCAGTCTATTTTCTGGAGTGGACTGGTTTAGGCCCATGCGGGCCTTTCTGAAAACTAGAAGCTTGATTTGCTATGCAAACTCTTAATGGTCATTACATTCTTAAAGATCTGGTTGAGCTAATGTACTGTAATCTCAAGAATGACTGTAGTGACATTTTTTATCTCTGTGTGTTCTTCCCTCCCTTTTTCATTCATGCTACAATAGCAAGTGAGTGTTACAAATAAACTTAAATATTAAAGAATAGATAGGGCATAGAAATTGAAAAAATATTGTATTTTCCTGATATATTTTTTATGTAAAGCCTTGCTGAATGTTTGTACATTTTCATCTAAAGGTATGCAGTCTTCGTATTTTCTAGTTCTATTTGAATGAATGCTTTCCAACCACCAAACACTTCACCATTTGAGCTTACATTACAGCTCTCAGCCTCTGTAATATTTTATCAAATATTATTGCATTGGGCTCAAATCACTGAGTAGGATTAAATCAAGTTTCCTCATCTGTTGGTGGCTTCAGCAGAAATTACTCCTAAGAGTTAGTAATCTACAGTACTTACTTCAAAGAAAAAAAAGTTTCGTATTTCAAAATATTTAGGTTGCTTTCACAATTCTCTTACAGTGGAATTATTACTCTTGACTTACTCATACCTCTGGTCTAAAAAAATCAGCTCTATCACTTTTAACCCATCCTTTTTCAAATTGCCTTTACATTCCAACTCTATGATTCTATGATTGCATGATTCTATGTGTTTTTTCTTCTAACTTAC
Source organism: Sceloporus undulatus (assembly GCF_019175285.1). NCBI lineage: Eukaryota > Metazoa > Chordata > Lepidosauria > Squamata > Phrynosomatidae > Sceloporus > Sceloporus undulatus. Next base: position 171,168,688 of record NC_056522.1, on the reverse strand, counting down.
GATCTCCCATTTAGCACCATAGTGAGAAGGAACTGGGATTCTGATAATCCACCTTTGTGGTCTTTGGAAGTGCTCAGCCTACTGTAAGAGTAGAAACAGCTTTATTCTGTTGTAGTTTGAAGGAGAAAAGCAGCATTTGGGATTGTCTGACCAAAGGTAGTCAAGCACATGGTATTAGAATTTTGTATGTTTCCTTTTTCTTGTATAGCACTGTTTTCTTGTACCTTATTCCCTTCACTTTTTTTTAAAAAAAATAAAACTACATATTTTAGCACAGTAAAGGAGAAAGCTTTAAGAACTAATATTTTATGTAATATTTCTTTTTGTTCCATCTTTTTCTGTTTGTGGTTAGCTATTACTGTATTCAGATATTGTTGTTGTGTGCTTCATTTCTGAAGTATGGTAACTCTAAAGCAAATCTATCACAGGATTTTCGTAGCAAAATTCAGAGGTGGTTTGCCTTTGCCATCTCTCATTCAGATGTATTTTGTACTCCAGTGTGTTATTTCACTTTAAAAAATACTGCCTGTTTACCTAGTAAAAAACTGCCTTCCGCCCCAACTTTAATTCAGCATTTTCAGCAAAGATTTAAACCCTGTATTGTTTGTTGTCAAGCCTGTTGATTGAAGGGGGATGGATCTTCCTTCTGCCTTACAGAAGAAGTTGAGTTGTGTTCTGCCCTTGTTGCATTATTAATGGTACAATGTTGTTAAATTGCAGATGGCTAGCAAGAAACACTTGGAATCATGATGGCTCAGATTCCTACAGGCATAAATGGTAAGTAGCTTTTTAAAGGTATATTCTGAAGGCAAAGAGCTTTTGTATTCATACATCATAACAGCATTTGACATTTGACAGATTGGTAATGGTTAGGATTTTGGTTAAGTAGCACAATAACTACTATTTCTTGCATAATTTGATTCAGCTTGTGTTACTATTATTATTTTTATTATTAACCGTTATTTATAAAGCGCTGTAAATTTACACAGCGCTGTACATACAATCTTTTTAATTAGATGGTTCCCTGCCCTCAGGCTTACAATCTAAAAAGACACAACACAAAAGGAGAAGGAAGTGGTGGTGGGGAAGGGAATCAGGTCCAGCAGTTCTTCTCTACCTCTGAGGCCTGGACCAAGGGAGATGGACTGGAGGCAGGGCTTGGCTTCTTAATGGATGGTTAAAAGGAGGCATCCTGGGGCAGAGAGGGGCTCACCCCTGAGAACGCTTCTCTAAACAATATAGTCTTTAACTCAGTTTTGAAACTGGGTAGAGAAGTGATGAGGTGTGCATGTGGGGGAAGAAGGTTCCAGGAGTGAAGGGCAGCAAGTGATAAGGGACGAATCCAGGAGGGGGCAGTGGAAATCCTATGCTGGGACAGGAGACCTTGATTACCAGAGCAGAGGGTACGAGTAGGAATGTAAGGAGAAAGAAATTCAAATAAGTAAGGAGGGGCCAGTCCATGCAGGGCTTTGAAAGTCAACAAAAAAAGCTTGTACCGGATGCGGAAGGGGAAGGGAAGCCAATTAAGGGAGGATAAAAGAGGAGAAACATGGTCAGAGCGGTGAGTGGGTGTGATAATATGTGCAGCTGAATGCTGGACAGAGATTAAAGGATGGAGGTGTGAGAGAGGAAGCCCTGTCAGAAGAAGGTTACAATAATCTAGTCACGATACCAGTAGGGCATGGACCAGAGTTTTGGCAGTAGAGGCTGAGAAGAATGGACAGATTATGGCAATGTTGTGGAGAAAGAATCTACAGGCCTTGTGAGTGTTATGCACACACATTCACTGTAACATAGCCTGCCCATGGCACCTTCTAATTTTGCTGTATTTAAAGGTTATGGCATATACTATGAATAAAGTGATAGTGCTTTTGAATGCTTCAGCTGTGAATGGCAAGCTGTGTCCTTGCTAATCAGGCCATGTTGAAACTCCCTATTTTTTGATAGTTTGAAACAGTGAATTTCCTGTAATTTATGTTAATCCACATAGCACTGAGAGAGCAACATGTGCAGAGCAACTGCTGTAAATGCTTTCTGACAAGTTAGCCCCAGTGTTTTCAGAACAAAGCCCACTGCCATCGAGGAAGTACATTGTATTTAGGACTGCAGCCTGAAAGTGTTTGTTCCACCGATGAATTTCAAAATACTGTAGTAATAATAATAATCATAAATAATTTTTAAAGCATACCTGCCAAGCTCTTTTACCCATTTGATGGCTGCTGGTTATCACAATACTCATTGAAGACATTATTAATTTGGAAATCAGCTTTGATATTTTCCTACTATTTTATCATCCCATTTTATTTTTGGTTATAAAAGGAAAACTGAATACTCACAGGGAGAATAGTCTTGTAGCCCTAGAACCTAATATATTAGTCCAGTAAGTGTCAAGAATAAAATATGCTTTTAAATTCTTAAAATAAATGACATTGTTTTAACATTGCAGATGTTTACTATTAAGGTGTATCAATAACAAATTCAAAATAAATATCAAAATGCTTATCAGCTGATAGAAAAATTTGCCTTCCTGCAAATGAGCTGGGCAAATACTATTCCCATTAAAGAACTGGGCAAGTGAACCGATGGCAAACTACACGGTTGCGTTTCCTATGCCAAACAAGTAGAAAGTGTAGGGTTTTCCCCTTCAAGTAAATCAAAGAGTTGAGGCAGATTCTTTCCACACACACCTGTAACCTCCAATGTTATGTTGTAGTGTACTGAAGCCTTATCAATTGTAAAACACACATAACCTGTTCTCTTTATTTGACAGTGAATTAAAATACTTTAAAATAACACTTTGGGAGATTAAAATACCATGGAATGATACTTTGCTTTTGGTATTTACAAAGGTAATTGTTTATCTGTGTAAAGGCGCAATGGCCTGTGATCTACTCAGAGATTATTTTTTAATAAGAGGTAAAATAAAGGAACTGCCAACAAAGGCTATCCTCCCTCCCCTCCCCAGAGGTTGTGAAATACTGGTCTGATATCTCCTCCCAGGAACCATTAATGCTGGCAATGGCTTTGCTGGGTCATTCTGTTGTCTCCTCTGCCTCCTCCTTTCACTCCAGTGGCATTTCTCTGTGGAAGCAGAAGGCAGGCAGTCTTCAGTGGATTTCCATATCTGAGTCTAATAATTTGCCTTCCAGTTTTAGAATTTAGAATGGATGGTCCTTCAGTTGCCTTTAGCCAGGTAGTGTACTTGGTGAGTTTTCTTCCTGTGGTTGTTGTAGCCTTGAGAGAAAAAACAGAGGGAAGGAAGCAGCAATAGCTGCAACCAGAAAGTAACTGAAACCAGAAACGGGGGGATATGGAAGTGCTCTTACCGGGTTTTGTGGTTTCCTTCTACTTTTCTGTCTCTTTTTGCACTTGTGATTTTGGAGCTATTTGTATCAGTTTGCTTTTTTGTGTGATGGATTGCAGGTGGAACAGAAAAATATGGTCTGCTGAGCGGCTCCCATAAATTTTGAATTCATGAATTTGAAGACTGCTTTCTTGTTTCCATTTACCCTTTCAGTGGGGGTTTGGCTCCACTCCTTCCCCATAGATACCCAAAATGCAGGACCTCAAGTCCCATTACCATCAATGGACACTGATGTGCATGTGGTTGCGTCAGCATGGTTGCGTGCACATGCTGCCATTGAGGATAATGGGAATAGGCAATCTGCAGATTCTCCATGGATGCACCAGCCATCACTGGATCTTCAGTGAGATAAATCCCATGTAGCCCACTTCTGCCAGTAATGCTCATTAGCACATGTCTGAAATTCTTTCAATTAGAGGTGGTGAGAATTGACCACAAGAATGTATGCATGGAAAACATGTACTCTGCTTCTTCACACTGCTCATTTCATTTGTATTTTCATGTTAATATAAGTTCATTACTAAAAATGAATTAAATTGTGCTGGTCTATCACCATAATATTCTGTTCTGTTCTGTTCTATTCTATTAAAACTTCAAAATGGGCAGATGGGCAATAACTTTATCATGACCAACAAAAATGCCTCCAGAGGTGTTCAAACTTTTGAGTTCTCTAGAAATGTGTAGAGGCTAACTGGTACCAAAATCAAGGGACCACAGAAGAAACAGTAATATCCAAAATGTTACATTATGTTAGCCAGATGTTATAGCTGTAAAGTCTGCAGACTGAATAAGTCGCTCGTAGGTTTTTTTCAGGTAGATTACACCTTACAATGCATTTTAGGACAAAGAAACAGTGACTGATCCCTATTTCTGTAAATGTAGAGATTGGCTGCAACTCCAGTCTGTCTCTTGCCTTGGGCAAAACACACAAGAGTCAGCACAGAGCATGAGCAAGGAAATCCAATAGTCTGTGCTGACTCTATCTATGTGTTTGTGGATAGCAAATAGTTAGCAAATTTGGAGGCTGAATTTAGATGGAATCACAGGCTCCATCTGCACTGCAGAAATAATGCAGTTTGACACCACTAACTGCCATGGCTCAATGCTGTGGAATCCTGGAATTTGTAGTTTTGTGAGATTTTAGTGCCCCTCCCCCCCAGAGCTCTCATACCACAATAAACTACAAATCTCAGAATTCCATAGTATTGAGCCATGGCAGTTAAAGTGATGTCAACTTGCATTATTTCTGAAATGCAGGTGCAACCTCAGTTAAAAAATCAGTTGAGTAAGGTTGTACAGTCAGCCTTCTGTATCAGTGGGCTAGCCATCTGTGGATTTGATCATCCGTGGATGGCCCCGCCATTAGGGTCAATGGTGATGCTTCCACATGGTCACACCACCATGGTCACACACATGTGTGTCTATTGGCAATAATGGAACTTGAAGTCCTGGGTTTTTTTTAGTATCTGAGCGGGGGGGGGGGGGGGTGTCCAGAATGGAACCCCTGCCAATATGGAGGGCTGACTGAATAGCGCCTATAGGGGGGAATTTGCACTGAAGTTTCGTTTCTGTCTAGGCACTCACATTTGTGCTTTAACTGGTTTATCAGTCTTCAAATTTCCATTTTTAGACTGAGTCTAAGCTGTAGACTTTGACCATAACGTTTACCTTAATTTGTGATACAGTTTGTTTGTTTGTTTCTTACTCTATTTCCTGGGTTGTTTGTTTGTTTTTTGCTACTTAGCATGAGGAAGACTCCCAGGTGTTTTGAAAGCTTCTATACCAGTGGTCCCCAAACTGTGCCCTTTAAGAGATTTTGGACTATCTCCCAGAAGCCTCAGGCATGTTGGCCAGTAGTCTGGGATTCTGGGAGATGAAGCCCCAAATTCCTTAAAGAGCACAGTTTGGGGACCACTGTTCTATATGTTTGTAGCTTTGACTGGTTCTTGCCCAACATTTTTGAAATCCCACCCCCCTCTCAATTTGGTAGACCTTTTAAGTGACTAAAATTTATAATCTGACTATCTGGATTCTTAGATAACTTCAGGCTTCTTGGAGCAGTACAGATGGCCCTAAAGGGGCAGCTTGATGCTACCCCTTTGATCCTCGGATTGAGGCCACGGCAACCACACACTGTGACCCCAATCCGGCTTTTTTCCAGCCCAAAAAGAAGCAGCAAAATGCTGTTCCTTTTTGGGGCGGAAAAAGGGCGGCTTTTCCATCGTGGCACTGGCTTTTCAGCACTCCTGTGGCATTTAAATGCTGCACCACCAAAGCACCACAACACTGCCCACCGTCTGGTCAGGCAGGCAGTGTGATGCCAGCTTGGGAGCAGCATCGGGGCATGCATCATATAAATCCCTAGTTTTCTGTTAGTGCGCCTGTGGTTTAGCAGCTGCACAATAGGCAGAAATTTAGCAGAAACCATTAAGACATAGTGGTAAGGAAGTGTCTTTTCCATTTCTTTAATAAAAGACATAAGGCCCAAGACAAAATTAAAACAATTGTTCCTATCTGGTCAGTTTTTGTGTATTTTTATATCATTTAAGGAAGATTATGCATCTTTAGATGTTGCTGAACTACAACTCCTGTAATAGCTCTCCATTGGTTATGCTGGCTGGAGCTGTTGAGTGTTATAACGGAAAGCATCTATAGGACCACAGGTGTTTCCCTGATTTAAACTTTTGCTTGAGAGCTCTTTTCTCCTTGAATTCACCAGCTGAGCAGCTGATTCCAAGCAGTGGCTGTCTTAGTAAGGGACATACACTTGCCTAAAATTCAAAGCCACAAAGGATTTTGCGACACCTTTAGGACTAAGAGATCTTTTTTATTGTTAACAATATGAAGTATGCTTCTTCCCCTTTATTTATCTCTTGCTGTCCATTTGAAATGGTCCATCTAGAGCAGAGGTGGGCAACTGTGAGGATGCTGGGGACAATCAACCCTCCATGTGTGCCATACTTCTACTCCTGGGACTATTGGAAGGATTGTCACATCCTTCTTCAATTCAGTCTAGAAACAGCTTTTTTTTTCTGGAGAGTCAGGGGTAGCTGAGAGCAAGGGAGCCCAAACTGCCACTTTTTTTCCCTATCAGTTTGGATGGATGTTCAGCATTGTAAGTGTGTGTGTAAGTGAGAGGCGGTCCTCTAAGTACCCTGGGACCAAGCCATTTAGGGCTTTATAGGTGATAACCAACACCTTGTATTGTGCCCGGAAGCGAATAGGCAGCCAGTGTAGATCTTTAAGTACAGTGGTACCTCGGGTTACGAAATTAATTCGTTCCGCCGCCGCTTTCGTAACCCGAAAAGCCTTCGCAAGCCGAAAACCCATAGGCGCTAATGGGGAAAAGCCGCAATTTCGTGTGAAATAGCGCCAAAAAGCACCAAAATTTTCTTCGTAACCCGAAATAACCTTCGTAACCCGGAACAGTTATTTCCTATGGGATTTTTTCGTATCCCGGAAATTTCGTAACGTGGGTATTTCGTATCCCGGGGTACCACTGTACCGGTGTTATATGGCTGGCCCTGGAAGATCCAGTGACCAGCCTTGCTGCCATATTCTGGACCAGTTGAAGCTTCTGGGTTTGGTACAAGGGTTGCCCCATGTAAAGCGCATTGCAGAAATCCAAACGAGAGGTTACCAGAGCGTGTACCACTGTTTCAAGGTCCCCCCGGCCCAGGTAGGGTCGCAGCTGGCGTATCAACTGAAGCTGATAACAGGTACTCCTGACCGTCGCATCCACCTGAGATGTAAGGTGAAGCGACGAGTCCAGGAGCACCCCCAGACTATGAACAGAGTCCTTCAGGGGAAGCGTGACCCCGTCTAGGACAGGTGGACAAATCTCCAAACCTGGACCTGGGGAACCTATCACAAGTACTTCCGTTTTCTCTGGATTCAGTCTGAGTCTGTTTTCCCTCATCCAGCCCATTACCGAGTCCAGACAAGCATCAAGAGGAGAGATGCCATCCCTGGTCACTGCATCAGTCGGAGACACAGAGAAATATATTTGTGTGTCATCAGCGTACTGATAACACCGTGCCCCATGTCTCCGGATGATCTCTCCCAGCAGTTTCATGTAAATGTTAAATAGCATGGGAGACAGAATGGCTCCTTAAGGGACACCAGATGTAAGTGCCCTCTTATCGGAGCGACAGTCTCCCAGCTGCACCATCCGGAACCTGCCCAAGAGGTAGGAATGGAACCACTGGAGCGCAGTGCCCCCAATTCCTAACTCTCTCAGGCGTTCCAGAAGGATACCATGGTCGATGGTATCGAAAGCCGCTGAGATGTCGAAGAGCACTAACAGGGACACGCTACCCCTGTCCATGCCCAGACGGAGATCATCGACCAAGGCGACCATGGCAGTCTCAACTCCATAGCCCGCCCGGAACCCAGTTTGAAATGGGTCTAGATAATCAGTATCATCCAAGATCGATTGAAGCTGGAGTGCAACTGCCCTCTCGATCACCTTTCCCAAAAATGGCAATAGCAAAACGGGCCGATAATTACTATGCATCAGGGGGTCATGGGAGGGCTTTTTGATCAGCGGTTTCACTACGGCCAATTTCAAGCTGGTTGGAAATTGCCCATCCCTGTGATGTATTAATAATTTGGTGTAACAAGATGGTTACACCCACACACCCCTGAGCCGCCAGCCATGAGGGACAGGGATCGAGAGAGCAGGTTGTCTTCCTTATGCTTCTAAGGATCTTGTCCACATAGCTGTCATCCTTCGGCCTGTGAGGGAGTGAACAGGCAGGCCCAGCTCCATCAGGGCTAGCCGAAGAAAGAGCGCCGTCCCTCCATGATAATTGTCATCCTTTGGGCTGAGAGGGAGTGAACAGGCAGGCCCAGCTCCATCAGGGCTAGCCAAAGAAAGAGCGCCCTCCCTCCATGGTAACTGTCATCCTTCGGCCTGAGAGGGAGTGAACAGGCAGGCCCAGCTCCATCAGGCCTTGCCTGAAGAAGAAGACCCCCTCCCTCCACTCCATCTGCCTTGGTCCAAGCCTCAGAAGGGGAGAAGAACCACTGGACCTCATCCCCTTTCCCACCACCATTTCCTTCTCCTTTTGTGTCATGTCTTTTAGATTGTAAGCCTGAGGGCAGGGAACTGTCCAATTAAAATAATAATTGTAAGCCGCTCTGATAGCCTTTAGGGCTGAAGGGCGGGGTATAAATACCATAAATAAATAAATAAATAAATAAAGTGCTTTCTTTAGCAAAGAATCCTCAGAGATGGTTTTGCCAGTTCCTTCCTCTGAACTATAGCCTATAGCACCTGGTATTCATTGGCAGTCTTCCATCAGACGAGTAATCAAGCTTGACCCTGCTTAGCTACCAAGGTCAGGTAGAATCTGGTTCCTTTAGACTACTTAGGTGTCATGTGTTTTCAGCATTATCATTTTATATATTTCATATTATTTCATATTATTTAGCTTTAAATAAAATGGGGGTTGGGGTTGGACAGTGTTCAGGATTTAGGGCCAGACATGCACATTTTGATTTTAACCTTTTCCTGCCCAACTGACCATTCATATGATTAAACTGTTTTGTCTTTCAGGAGGTCCAAATATGTGGGCTATCACTTCTGAAGAAAGAATGAAATATGACAAGCAGTTTGACAGCCTTAAACCAATTGGGGGTTACGTTACAGGTTGGTGTGTGCTCCTGCAGTGAGTGGCCTTTAATTTTGGATTTTGTTCACAAGTTTGGCTTTTGCTCACATTTGCCATAACATATTGCTGGAAGTACTATCAAGGGGTGCTTCCAGACTTTGCTGCACATGTCACTATCCAGTTACTGCTCTTCTTTAGTAAGTTATACCAGCTGAGTCTCCTTTATCTGAAATTCCAAAATCTAAAATGGTCCAAAATCCAAAACATTTTGTGCTACAAGATGTACATTTGTGAGGCTGGAGACAGATGTAAACAAATGACCAGGAGTGCTGCGGCCTCAAAGGCAGGGGTTGACTGGAGGGCTCCCTGGACATCTCAAGTAGAGTAATCAGGTCCCTTATATAAAATAAAATGGTGTAGTACAGTGATGGTGAACCTTTTATAGACCAAGTGCCCAAACTGCAACCCAGACCCCAATTATTTATTGCAAAGTGCCATGCCCCTCTGGCTTTCTAGTAATAAACTCTGGCAAACACTGTGCTAGAGCGACAGCATGTGTGCCAACAGAGAGGGCTCTGAGTGCCACCTCTGGCACGCGTGCCATAGGTTCGCCATCACTGGTGTAGTATTTGCAGGCTGCAGAGAGACAACGCTGTGTTTTTATATCATGCTAGTTTCCACCCATACTATTGGGCAAAACATAGGGCACCGAGGAAGTGACAATTCACCTGTGTATTCACAATTCACCCTTAAAATAATTTTTAGGCAGAGCCATTTCATTCAGTTACTAAATTGCTTTATTAATCTTTATCAAAACATAGGCTAAATTGTGTAGCAGTTGCTCCATGATTAAAAGGCTATGAACATGGAACTCCCTATGGGAGCACTCATTTTGTTAATGGACAGGTAGCAATTCTAGAGGACCTCACGACAGACTTAAAAAGTTATTTTTTTAAAAGAGCCATTACTTCATTATTGAAACAACTTCTTTTCCTTTGTAGCAGTTTGAAAGAGTAGCATGTTGAGTAACTTTTTCTGTTACTTAATTTTAGTTCATTTTTATTACTTTTTAGAAAATAGCTTATAAAACAGGGTAAGCAAAGTGAAGTCCCAGGATCATATGTAATCTCCATGCTGTTCCTCAACCCTAGGTACTTGTTACCATTTACTCATTACTTGGGTAATGATCTCCACTTCGGGCAATTTTTTTTTCCAAATCTTAGACCATTTTCTTATCTTTTTTTTTTAGACCAGAAGTGGGCAGCTCCATCATTCTTGGAGCACTGTTCCTGAAACTTTGGTGGGCACAAAGATTACCAAAAAATCAGTCCACTTTTGATTTTGAAATAAGGTATTCTCTGAGAAGAGAGAAGAAATTGTACGAGGAGCCCACTTGATTGGAGGAAATAAGTTTGCACTTCTACAGATTTAGATGGCCATTGAGGTCTACTGGAAGGAAATGACAGGAGATATGTGGAATTTACATCCACCTAGGCTAATAATTCTCACCCATCCCCAAAAGTCTAAAATCCTGAGTTACAGTAAATATTTGAAAAGCACGATGAACTGCAGGAATAACTCAAAGATATAGTCATATTAGTCTGTAGAATCAGTATGCAGGGAGATCTTATAGCATCTTTGAGACTAACTAAAGAAAGAAGTTGGCAGCATGAGCTTTCGTAAACTTAAATCTACGTCCTGAGATGCATTCGGTGCATAATATCTCTCTAGCACTGCCTCGTCCAGTACTTAATGCCTCCTGGATAATTAATAAACACATAGCTAGACCTTAATATTGCTAAAATAAAGAGGTCCTATACTACAGCATGAGTGGTACAAAGTGGTTGGAGAGAAATAGTTTAATGCTTGCCATTTGTGTATATTGAACCTTTATCTTCTTTGTATACACAACTAAATCTTGTTCACTAGTGTAAGCTGAATGGAGCAGGATGAGCATAAAAAATACATCACTAGTAGCTTGCAATCTCACTTACAGCAGAAAAGGAATGATTTGAAATTCTAAGACTCCTCCATTTAAAAACACTCTCTTTTCAAAGCACTTCATATTTAAAGATTCTGCCTGCTCTGAAACAGCTATACGTTTTTAGCTGTTTTTTAATTTGATCATGATGACATTTTTTTACTATTTTATAAACTGTCTTCAACTATTCAGGAAGAGCATGTAGATTGGGGAATACCTCTACAAACAATTGCATGATACTGTCATCTGATTTAAGTTGAATATGATATACAAGGGAGATTGGCACAAGTAGTAGGGCCGGTTCCAGGTTATGAGCGGGAACCCTTGGCAACATGCCATTTGGATCTTCCATTCGCTTTGTTCCCTCCCCAATTAACCCAGTTCTATTTACTTTGTTGCTAAGATAGCGAGAAAAGAGGTGGCAGATTGTACACATGATTGATTGACATGTGGAAGATTGGGCACTGTGGTGCTGCTCTATGTGCTTGCATCTTTCTTACACACACACACACACACACACACTGTGTCTTCCTGCCCCCAGATGTTGTAGCAGTTATTATTTGTTCTGCCAAGCTCCCCACCACAGTACACATGCTGCAAAGTGCACATGTATAAGTGGGCTTAGGTAGCTGCTTCTGTAAGAGGCAGTCATTTCATTCTGTTGCTTACTCACCAGTGCTCTCCTCTTGAGTGCTGTGGTAGCGAAGGTTGAGGACAGCAAGTCCACTTTCCCTACTGTTCCACCTGGGAAAGGTGAGCAGGTTGTGTGGCCAAGATATCAGGAAATCTTAGATCTGGCTAAATGAGGACACCCCTCCCTATGCTATCCTCACCTGCTTTAGAGATGGAAAGATGGGTGGGGAGGATCAGCAGCTGCTCCATACAGTGGCACCCAGCCAGCTCCTTTTCTACTGCTCTTTTCTTATTGGGGCCTCTGGGATGATAGAACTGGGGGGAGGATGAGGCTTGATGGAAGTTGACTGCCATTGATGACTACAATTTTACTTTTGTGCATTTGAAATATTTTCAAACAAAGGAATATTTCTGTTTTGTGCATTATATAATACATAGTAGGAATTTCTGCATATAAGTAGCAATTGTTTATTGTCACATGTGCACATTTCTGTAAATATTTTGTTTGAAATAATGTAATAGACTGTTATCCATGAAAAACAGTCTGTATATGGGGACCATACTTGGAGACCTACAAACCACTGCAGTCTATAGGCATGTCAAGGAAAAAGAGCAGAACTAGGAAAGAGAACTTGCACTCTCCCTCAGTTACTCCACACCATTACTTTCTTGGGGAAAACAGATGGAGGGAGAGTATCTTGTCTCAGTGAACAAGATCTTCCCACTGTAGGAGTCCTTATGGGCAAGTGGGAGGGATCCAGATATCTTTGTTTTTCATTTGTGCTGCTTCCTCGTTTTGCCACTACTTTCTGCAAGTACTTTCCATACCACCACCACCACCACCCTCCCAAAAAAATCCCTGTTCAAAACAGAATAGCTGCACAGTTCCTTTTGAATATCACTTGGGCCAAAGGAGCCTGCGCCCTGTATGGCTCTACATAGCATAGTAATTCCACATGCAGAGCTGTGCCACAGCTGGCTATTCACTGGGTTGCAGTTGTTCCTTCATAAATATTCCATGCTTTTGGTGGAGGGCAGGGGTAAGGTCAGAAAAGTAACCATCCTCTGAGGGCCCACGAAGGTCCTCCAGAGATGTTATTGAACAATTCAGTTATTTTGGATCTGGACACAGGGACATAGGCAGCTGTGCTTCTGATCCTGTTCCTTGTTTACCAGGCATGGAATAACCAGAAATACGTGCTACAACTTTATGGTAAGTTCAACAGGGTGGCTATGGTTGTTGTGTAGAGGCAGAAGGAATTCCAACCTCAACATCAACAGGATGCCAGCTAGTTCTGGAAGCATCCGTGTCTCCCATAGCAAGTATCTAACTGCATATACCATGGAAAACTCTGATAATACTTTGCTTCCTCAAAGAAGGAAAGAGATGTATAAACATGTTCCAATTTTTGATTGTGGCCTTGAGGGAGAGGGAGAATCACTAGCTGATCCTATTGTATTGTACAGTATTATAATACCTCTCTCTGTTTCCTCCCCCATTTTTTTCCCATACAGGTGATCAAGCTCGTACTTTTTTTCTACAATCAGGTTTACCATCTGCTGTCCTGGCTGAAATATGGTAAAGATATGAAGATATGTAGATAACTCATGTTGTGAAATTGGCAATGTAAATCTTATAAACTATATTCCGCAGTGCTTACTTCTGTCTAACTCTGTAAGAGAACACCTGAATTGGCTCATCATTTATCGACATATTCTCCAGTACGTTCTCTGGTTCTTGTCCAAGTCTGCCAACTGACACAGTATGTAAAAAGATTATTTTTACATCAGAAATAGCAGAAATATCAGCTTTGTTTTGAATTAGAAATCTTTTAATTCCTCCTTGCATGTACACTAGCACATTCTCTCTCTTTGTTCTGTCTGCTTCCCATCCTCCTCCAGTCTTTTTCAGGTATCCCAGGCCTGCCTGTGGCTTTGTTCTTAAAAAAAAATAGAGGATAAAGAGAGTACTGCAAGCTATAAACAGATATTAATTAACTAAGCTTCACAATTCCTTTTGAAAAACAAAATAACTTGCATTTCCTAAAGGTCCCTTTAGTGTCCATGCCAAGTTTCTGGTGGTCTTGGAGCTATGCGTATGTGTGAAAATGCACCCCTGCACACACACACATTCTCTGTCTTGGAAGCATGACCTTGTACCTTTATCCAAACATTCACAGAAAATGCTGTTTTCTTCCCCACAACGTCTTCATTTTCTCTTGCGGTATCACTATGTTACTGTAACAGTTGTGGTTGAGATTCATTTGTAACAGATATTCCTAAAAACTGTGTGTAGAAAAGTGGTGTACATTGCCTTCCAGATAGACATTCAATGCAGTTGACTGCATAGAACTTCAACACCCTCTCTAGAAATTTGGTATACCACCTGTGTTTGGCACACTGCACTTTAGATTACTTCTTTTGAGGTGTGTTTTTTCCTTCCTTTGATATCCATTTTCCAAAACTGATAATATCAGTGTAACAGATAGTAATGCAGCCAATAATACTAAATTTTTAAAAGATGCTTATAAGCTCATCCTTCCTATTAATTCAAGGAACAGTTATCCAGGCAAAGGTTATGTGGAGACTGGTAGCTTTATCTATGCTACTGTGTTCTCCCCTTCCAGATTCTTTGCTGGTTCATTGCTCATAACTTGAGTTTTTTCTATCTTCCTGGGCAGACTCTTTCTTTCTAATAAATCTCTCCTCCTGTCAGTAGACCTTCTTAGCTACTGAACTGGCACCCCAGCAGTTCTGGGTCTCCCATTAGCTCCACTGCTGTTTTCACTCTGAAGACAGAAGAAAGAAGTGGGCTTAGAGGCAAGGGTTGGGGGAGATGCTTTGCACTGTTCCTGATTCCTTTATATCATTTCTGGGATTTTGTAGAAATCCAGGGCCCTTCCTCTGAACTGATCCTACTGGGATCCAAAGTAGACTTACCACTTGAAGATAAAAATGATTACTTTCTCTGTTTGAGAGAGTGCACAAGCACACTTCTAAATTCAATGTTCATAGCAGCTGGTTCCCTCCAGCACCATTCTTTTAATCATCCTCTCCTAGGTGAACTTCCTATAGTTCATTTTGAATTAAGTTAGAAATTACTTGAGTTCCACTGAAAGTAATCAGATGATCTTGGGATTCAAAAGATTATGCTACTTTAGGATTTAAGACCATCACTAAATAAATTAAGGATTATCTCCCATGTTCTGATTTCACCCCATACCTCTTAAAACCAGCCCTGTGCAATGGAAAAAGTCTGTAGGGACTGCTGGAGCCAAATTTATTTATTTTACTTTCTGCATTTCTGTGTGACTTTCCAGGCCAAACCTCTTCCAGTGTGGCATACATAAATAGTCAAAAAATAAAATATGGCTTAAATCAATTAATTAATATGATAAAGCTAAAACAACACTCTTAAAAATTATAACCAGCACTAGAAACCCTATAAAACAATTCTAAACAATTGAAAAGAGCAAAAATATAAATAACAACAAGATCTGACATAGCATGTTTGCTTAAAAGCTGAACAAATAAAACAGTTTTAGATACCAGTTTGAAAGATGATTTTTTAAAATGGGATAAATGTATTTTCCATAGGAAGGAGTTCTGCATGTAGGGAAGTACCTTTGGGAAGGCCTAGTCTTTAAAGACTGCTAGTCTAATCAGTGGCAGGGCCATTTTTAAAGAAAAAAATCATAAGGATCATGTGATTTAAAACTCTGAATGGCCTGAGGACAGTTTCTGGAGCAGCATCTCTTATATGATCAAATAAGATGAGGCTGCCCTACCCTTTGTTCTATCTTATAGTTGGCAAGAACATGGAGTAAAAATTTTCTGGTGTGTTCTCTTCTGTGACTGAAGCAGGTGGTGATTTCTGTTTTATAACAGGATAAGCTCTATGGCATGGGTTGGGCAACACACAGTCTGCTCTGCCCCTTAATGCATGATTGAATTGGATTTGGTTCAGCAGGGCAGAGGGAGGTGTCTGTCTGTGTGTGTGATGATACACAGTGATTGACTCATGAGGTAAAATAACAAAAAAAAATCAAATGCAGTGTGTGGTTTGGTTTGATCTGAGAATCTGCAGAGGCAGGATTCCATTTCTTACAATCTGATGGGGAGTCCGTAGAACTAAATATCTGAAAAATGTATGCCCACCTTACATAGGATTTTACTGGGATCATGTGGGCCCATCCCCTCTCTCATATCCACCTGCTGTTTGTGCTTTGGACTTAGGTGTGCATAAGGACATGTGTGAAATGCATTAAGGCACTATCAACTATACACCACAAAACCAGGGTTTACAAATTTACCCATCTTGGCTCATGTGTAAATCTGAAGACTTGTTGTGTTGCTCTCATGTATGGGCAGCATAATCACAATCCAAATCCTGTCCTGTGTATAAAGTGGCAATGTCTGCAGAGAAGTTAAGTGTCACTAGGATTATACATAAAACCATTATGCATGTAGTGCTTCATATTGTGCAGTGTAGTGCTATACACAGTCATTTTTTAATTTTTGTCCAGAGTATAGGTGAACAAAATAATAGAATTTAGTTATTTGAATACCAAAATTCTTAAAATCCTTTCTGGGGTCAAATTTAACTTCATATTAATAAAACAAGAGCTTCCAATACACCACCCTTCTGGTGTATAAGCAACCGTAAGGAAAGGGTCATGGGTGACATAAAACTATGGGCTGAAACAGATGGCTGGGTAAAGTCAGCTTCTAGTTGGCTTTTGGGGGGGGGGGTTAGATGCCCCCAAGTCACCCGGAAGCTGTGCCAGCCGACTTCTGGGCGACTCAAAGGCGTGGTGTTTGGATGCCACTTGCCCTAGAGGTGGCAAAAAGACAAAGGGGCAGCTTTTTTCCAGTAGGAGCGGATTTTTTCTGGTCCTATTTGGGGCAGAATCTGGCTGGATTGTGGCCCCTGACACACCTGGAATGCTTTTTTTTTTTAAAAGTCTGTATTATCTCTCCTAGAGGCCTCAAAAAGAAGTAGTTCATTTTTTGAACAATGTCCATTTCAAAACCAAAAGTAAATTTCCAGCCATTTCTGGTTTGCTATCCTCCCTCCCCCATCTTTTTGACCTTTTTTTGACAACTGTGTGATTCCCACAATGTCTAGACTAGAGCAAGAAAATTAGCTCCTGGGCCTTCCAAAATCTCTCTCTCTGCAATGGGCGTTCTGTAGGAGAAGTATTAAGTTCAGACATCAATAATCAGCAATGGTGAAAGTTAATACTCATGGTTGTACTGAGTATATACAAGATACACACTCACTTGCTGTGCATACATTTTTGTTTTTAAAGGGCTCTTTCCGATCTGAACAAGGATGGGAAAATGGATAAGCAGGAATTTTCCATAGCTATGAAACTCATCAAACTAAAACTACAAGGCCAACCTTTGCCTGTCGTCCTACCTCCAGTCATGAAGCAGGCTCCAATATTTTCTCCCTTGATTTCGGCTCGTTTTGGTAATTATGGACATTCAATAAATATTTGATCAAAATAAATTGATAAATAAATAAAATACATTCTCATACTTGATAAAGATATGTGCAGGAAATTAAACTGAATATCATTTTTGTGTGTCACCTCATCCTAGTTTAAATCTATTGAGTGTAATAAGGAGTGATATTTCACTAGTTCTCCTGTGCCTTCTTGGTATAATAATAATTATGAGCCAAGGAACAATGCAACTAGTTTAATGAGCCCAAGAGATCTTGGGAATTTTGTCTTTGTATTTTAATGCTACATGGAACACTTCTTTTTAAACTAAGAGAGTTTTAAAAAACAATGTGTTTTAAGACATGAGGGCCTGCTGTTCAGAATGAGGGAAGTTAAACATTTCTCTGGTGTGCTCAAGCCTCTCAGGAAGAGTGGTTCTTAGGATCCAGGCCAAAGGTTTTCTTTTGTTACCAGTGGCTAGCTATTGTTTCAAAAGAGATCATATTGCTTCTGTTTCAATTTTGTCTTTTTCTCCCCCTCCCCCTCCCCCATTATTCTTCAATGTCTGGGGTGTATTATATACTATTGGGGGCGGGGGCAGAAAGTTGCAATCATTAGTCACTCACATCAAACCTAACCTAATAGTTGGTTAGATTTTTATTGTTACTTTTTGGATCTTAACAGATATACTGTGAACATCATTTGTTTATTTAATGTTTCATCATATAGTGTTCCTATAAAAGAGTACAATTTAATACTTGTAAGGACAGATAAAATATAAAAACAATTTTAAATAAAGTGTTTATAATAAAATGTGATTTCAAATACCTATAAGTAGAAAATACTGTAAGACTTTAAATAAAATTCCAGGGAGAGTTTTAAGAATCCTCTTAAATGTGACACAAATGAGTCTAGTTGCAAATCTAGAGAGTTCCATACTGTGGGGGCCACCAATGAGAAGCCTGACTATTGAATTCTTCTTTCAGGCATGGGAAGTATGCCGAACCTGTCTGTTCCAGCATCTGTTCCTACTGTTGCACCATTAGCTCCCATGTCATCTTTTGCTTCTGTAACTTCCATCCCACCCTTGGTTATTCCTGCTCCCCTGCTGCCGTCTGTCAGCACATCATCCTTGCCAAATGGAACATCTAGCCTTCTTCAACCATTACCCATATCATGGTCTTCAAGTAAGTATATCATCTCTATATTTGGTTACTGAGGGCCCGAACAGACAGACCAAAATAAAGCTGTTTCGGGTCACTTTGAAGGTATGCTGTTCAAATGACTGTGCTAAAGCTGCCCTCCAGTCTTTAAATTTAAACAGCATACCTCCAAAGTGACCCGAAGCAGCTTTATTTTGGCCTGTCTGTTCAGGATCTAAGTCTGAAGGGGGGAATTAACTAGTCTGAAAAATCTCCAGAAATTAAGACACCATTGTCTCCACTTTAAGTCCTTTCTTTCTTCAAAATTAATATTCTATTGCAAATAGAAATCCTATTGTTAGTCCAAGGTGAAATAATGGAATTAACATAAGTGTTGGCATACTAAATCTCATTGAGGGCTGTTAATTTACTATTAACATCCATTTTTCTCTTATTTTAGCTTTGCCTCATTCCAGTTCATATAGTCCCATGATGGGAGGATTTGGTGGTGCCAATATTCAGAAGACACAGTCCCTGATCGATTTAGGATCTAGTAGGTATGGATATTAAAGCACAAGTTATTTCTCAGTTACAGAATTATACTTTTTCAATGGAGTCATCTTTTTTTGCTCTTGCAATCTAAGTACAGTGTGCCCACGTTATATGCGATTTGAGTGTATGTGCTCAAGCTGCATGGGAGCGTGCGGTGCATAAGGGGCAGCGCACCCCATTCAGATGAATGGGGCGCGTGCCCATGGTGCCCCACACGCTCCCGCATCATCGCACTCTCAAGATCCATTCAAATGAATGGGGCTCCAGCATAGGCGAAATTCGCTTTACATGCGGGGAGTCCGGAACGGATCCCCCCGCATAAGGTGAGGTTCCACTGTAGTTTCAATAAAAAGAATGTGTTTACAACTTGGAAATACAGAAGTCATTATATTCACATATTGAATGTGTTAACCTGTTGCTTCACAAAATCAAAGTAATAATGTGCAGTTTGAATATTGCTTCATATTATACTAGTTTGCTTTAAAACATGGGCTTGTTTGCTTATTGCAGTTCAAATTCTTCTTCTACTACCTCACTAACTGGGAATTCACCGAAGACTGGATCTTCAGATTGGGCAGTTCCTCAGGCTTCCAGATTAAAATACAGGCAAAAATTTAATAGCCTTGATAAAGGAATGAGTGGATATCTGTCAGGTTAGTGTTAAATTTAAGTTTTTACAAGACTCTGTTTAAAAAGAATTAACTCTTTTTCAGTCCTTGTAAGCTGAGCCCTGGTGGTGCAGTGGTTAAATGCCTGTAGTGCAGCCACTCACTCACAAACTGCAAAGTTGCAAATTCAGTACCAGCCAAGGGCTCAAGCTCGACTCAGGCTTGCATCCTTCCAAGGTTGCTAAAATGAGTACCCAAGTTGTTGGGAGCAGTTAGCTTACACATTGTAAACCGCTTAGGAAATGCTTAAGTGCACTGATAAGCGGTATAAAAATGTAGTTGTTATTGCTATTTTAAGAGAAAACATATTCATATACACCTTCCTAGTTTTACTTACTGGTGAAACATATTAATAATAATGGAAAATGGAATTTGCATATGTCTGAGCATGGGGCAAAACAGGTTGCAAGACACAATTTGTCTATTTAGGCTTATTCACTGCCACGACCAGAAAATATTATGGCCAAACTTGTACTGTGGGAAGATCATAATTTTCCTCTTATGGAGAAGAATAGGGCCCTTTTCAGAGTTTCCTTTAATGATCATGAGAGCTAGGCTAATCTGTATTCCAAAATACAAAGGGATCTTGTAGCACCTGTATTCCAAGAGGTCTAATGCATGAATAAAATTAGCCTTCCAGTTGGTCAAACTAAAATCTTGTTGTTTCCAAGTGAATACATTTCTTCAATAACTAAGCAAAAAGAAGATCAGAAATGGTTGACTGCCATGAACATAAAATTAAACATACAATTAATTAATGAAGTCCTTACCATCAGGAACATAAATCCTAAGAATTGCCAAGTAACTTGCAGGTGCAGAGACACTTGGAGTTTTATAATAAGACAGACTCCAATCTTGCTCAGAGGCAAACCTAGATTTCCCAAAGAAAAGTATTACTGTGAAAGGTAGATATCAAGATTGACTATACAGTATCTTGAGAGTATCTGATTATTCATCCTGCAAGGGAATTCCTTCATGTATCTTGGAAATTAACCTTTCCAACCCAATGCCTTCCTGATAGGACTACTCCTTCCCTAGCAGTACAACAAATCACAATTCTGGCTCAGTTGTAGTGAACTTCCAATATGTTTTGGAGAATACCAGGTGGGGGGAGACTTGTAAAAGGGTGTGTCTTGTGGAATGAAAGGGAAGTGTCATCCTTGGATATGAAATTATGCAGGTTTTGATACCTTATGCAAAAAGCTCTAAGAGGGTTATAATTTTAAAGAAAAGGAATTGCTATAAGAAAGCCTTTATTATATATTGTGTAATAAATAACTTCCTCCAAATGAGCTAGTCGTTCATCATGCCTAGATAGGGATGTGGAACTGTATTTTAGATGTTCAGTTCAAACGTATTTGTATGTCTGTGGATTTTCATGATTGTAAATTGGGTTGCAAACCTATACTCATTTGTCTAGGAGTATGTCCCATTGATTGAAGTGGGAATTAAATTCAGAGTACAGTACAGGACTGTAAATGATATGAGTGTATCTTTGCAGGGACAGTTCTCTTTGGATAAGATTTGAAGTTAAAACAAATCAGCTAGTTGCTTTATTTTTATATTGGTCTAACTAGATTTTGATATTAACATACTTAGTAAATTTAATATTTGATTTACTAAGGATTTCAGGCAAAAAAATGCCCTTCTGCAATCAAACCTATCCCAGACCCAGTTAGCTACTATTTGGTAAGTTTACTCATGGATTGATAAGACCCTGATATTTTTGTGGTATTTTATAATAGAATGAAAATGTTAACAAATGAAGGATAGTTTCTAAAGAATCACTAGATAACATACTGCAAATATAAATATCCTTACTATGTATTCAATAATATAGTGTTGTTAATGTTGCATGTATTCTTAGAGTACAGATTTGTGATGGAAAATATATTATTATATTTATTTCAGTTTTTTATACTGTTTCAGTTTTGCATTTATTTAGAATGTAGACAAATGAAGATAGGGGGAGAAAGTGAAAGGTTTACATTCTCAAGGAAAAGCTTAATAATAACATTTTACCACATAGGAGAGTTAAGCATGTGTTTAATTCTCTAGTAAAATGAGTGCAATGTAAAATGATAAAGCATATCTGGATCATATCCCTAGTTCTTCCAGACAGATATCCTCCCCTGCATACAGAGCTTAATATATTGGTCTGAGACATGTATTATTTTTTTCCAAAATTGGTCCATTTGATAGTATATCCACTGAATGACATTGTACTGCGACAGATATTGCTGCCCCTTATTCCCTCAACTTTTTTAACATGTCATTTTTCTGTCTTTCCTAGGTCGCTTGCTGACATTGATTGTAATGGGCAGCTGAGAGCAGAAGAGTTCATATTAGCTATGCACTTAACTGATATGGCCAAAGCTGGGCAACCTCTCCCATTAACTCTCCCTCCTGAGTTAGTGCCGCCTTCTTTGAGGTGCATAACACAAGGTGACATGTTACTAAAATTGTACTGTAAATACTAAATGATCTAAAATGTAAAAAAAAACAAATACACTGTTTCTTCTCTCCAGAAGTGGAAAAAGTGTTGAAAAAATTAATTGTGTTCTGCCAACATACCAGAGAATGCAAGAAGAAGAACCTCCCCAAAAAGCTCCAGGTAACAATGGTATTCTTTTATGTAAAGAATGAAAAGTTGCTTAAAGAGTGGCAGAGTGTGAGGATTCTTCTGTTCTCTTTTTCTGTGTTGCCTCTCTGACTTAACTGCCTTCTCTGCCTTGTATGACCCAGCTCCACTCCAGTGGACATAGTCTCACCCAGCCTGTGCCTTTTCCCCATCATATAACTTTAGTTTGCTGAAAAACAGAGTCTAAAACTTAAGCCAGAATTAGTAATTACTGTTCAGTGCTTTACAAACTAGAGGCATTTCCTCAAGTCAAAAACTTGTAAAAATGCTCATGTTTGATTGGAGGTACTTTAATATGTGCAAGCATGGCTGTGACAGAGCCATTAATTCATTTTTGTGAGACATTAAAGTACATGTTTAGGTGGCATGTCTCTAATCTAATCTTATTTTAACAGTTACTTTTACAAGAGTGTCAAGTGAGAAATGTAGTTTGTCCATGGTTTTTAAAACAAAAATCCAATTTACATTTTTAAAATCCTGTTACTCATTTTAAAAAACAGCACTGATTTTTATCCAGCTAGTCTTCACATGTCCTTCTTTGCTTACTGAGCTTTTAGTTATTGCTACCAATTTTTATCTGTTAACCATGGTCTATTCTTGAAAGGAGAACCTGTGTTTGATCAATTTTTGCTGCTGTTGTTTGCTTTTCTTTAATTTAGTTACATTTGAGGATAAGAGGAAAGCAAACTATGAAAGAGGGAACATGGAGCTTGAGAAACGACGTCAAGTTCTCTTGGAACAGCAGCAGCGGGAGTTGGAACGTAAAGCTCAGAGAGAAAGAGAAGAGAAAGAGCGAAGAGAAAGAGAGCTACAGGAGCAGGAGCGAAAGAAGCAGCTAGAACTAGAAAGGCACTTGGAAAAACAGCGTGAGCTAGAAAAGCAAAGGGAAGAAGAAAGGAGGAAAGAAATTGAAAGGCGAGAGGTTAGTCTGCTCAGTGGTGGTCTATTAAATCTGTGGCAAATTTGTCATTGTGATT
This sequence comes from Sceloporus undulatus, assembly GCF_019175285.1. Taxonomy (NCBI): domain Eukaryota; kingdom Metazoa; phylum Chordata; class Lepidosauria; order Squamata; family Phrynosomatidae; genus Sceloporus; species Sceloporus undulatus. Next base: position 171,145,665 of record NC_056522.1, on the reverse strand, counting down.
ATGCTACTTGCTTGGATATATAAAGACCTTTACAAGTATACATAGTTAGATAAGATTACCTTAGTGGTCTGATTGTGGGCCTGATAACTGAGAAATTGCGATTTATGGTTATTTTAGCTTTGATTTCAGCAATTAAGGGACAGGGCATGTATCATCTTAGTATCTTTTTAAAAACAAAACAAAAACAGCCATAAGTGTGTTTTTGGTGGGGTTTTTGGGCTATGTGGCCATGTTCTAGAAAAGTTTATTCCTGATGTTTCGTGCTGGTGAAAAGTAAGGAATAAACTCTTCTAGAACATGGCCACATAGCCCAAAAACTCACAAAAAATGATGAAAGCCTTTGACAGTCATAAGCATGGCTTTAGAGAAGGGGATTTGTCCTGAACCTAATAGTTAATTGTGGTGGAGGGAACAAAAACCTGCCCCTTGGATAAGAAATCAACTATTTTGAGAATTTGTTGACCAATAAATTTTTTAAATTGGCATACCAAACAACCAGGACATACCTGTGTACCTACAGTGAACAGTCAAATTGGAAGAATAGCAAAATTATAAATGTATGAACCTGGTGGATTTAAAAATCCCAACTTCTGGCTGAACTTCCTGTTGCTATTAAATTGCACTACCTGACTGCAAGTGCATGCATGTGTCCGGGTCAATAACTGCAAGTGAGCATTCATTTCTTGGAGAATTTTTTAAAATATATATATATTTAGTTTAGTTTTTTTACTGCCACTTATAGTTCCCAACCAATTTCAGTTTTGAGCTGAAGAAAAAAAATCACCTATCTCTACTTTTAAAAAGTATACTTGGAAGAAGTGGCAGAGGTAAAATGCATACTAATAGAAATACTGCTGCTGAAGCCTTCAATTGGTCTCTAATTTGTGGTTATCTCCAACTCAGACTGTGGGTACATATAAAACTAGGAAGAGACCCATCACTGGTATCTCAAAATAATTAAAATTGAAAATGGTAGGAGTAAGACATGAAAATGAAGGCTATAGTATCATTACCAATGCGTTTGGGGTAACTTCATTCTCACAAAATTAGATAGCATTATATTTGCATGGCAAATGATTCTGATATTATAACATGCGTTTACATGTAATACTGTGATTTGTGACTGCTGGATTCTGAAAATTACAACCCAAAAAGTATTTTTCTAACCCTACCCTGATACTTATATGTGTGGAATACCATGAAAAGAGATTATCTCTTTCCTGATCCTGATTAAAGTTATTGTAGGAATTCCTTGGCTCTATGACAGGAGATGTGATACTGATTAATAGTATCAGAGAAATTGTGAGATTTTTTTTCAGTGTTTTTAAGCTATTTTTAAAAACTTGTTGGGGACAGGAAAAGTACTTGCTGTCCGTTAGTTGCGTTAATAATCCAGCATGAAGGATATACTTGTGATACTTAATCCCATTTTCAGGAGAAAGGTGGGATGTAAATTCAATAAATAAATCTTGTTAATTCTGAATTTTGTGAATAATGTGTTAGAGGATTTTAAGGTTCAGAGAATGTAAAATAAAGTGTTTACAAAAATATATCCAATTTTTATTTTTAAATGAATACAAAAGAATGTCCAGGTATTCCTCTTATTTTTCCTTTATTGTAATGATCTCTGACATTTTATATTACTTTGTTCAGGGTGACACTTCAAAATATTTTAAGCATCAGTAAAATCAATCTAGTAGATTATTACCAAAAAAATCAATATAATCACAGACTTGCTAAGAGTTTAGGTCCTATTCAGTTAGAAAAGGGGAGGAAAAAGTCTGGTACTTAAACAACAGCATCTCCATCAGCATTCTCTGAACTGTAAGTGATGTCTCACAGTTGATGGCAGACTCACTGAAAAATTGCAGTCCCAGTTGTTCTAGACTCAAGGAGAGGGTTCTCTCTCAGATGCTGTTGATGACTGCTGTCTCTAAGTGCTGTGTCTCTAACATAGGCCCTTTACAAATGAGCCTTTTAGTACGTACTCTGTATGTACTAGGGTTGCCCGGGGGCGTCTCTTTCAGACGCCCCCAACCCTAGTACATACAGAGTACGTACAAAATGGTGGCGCCCATTCTACATGGGTACCGCCATTAGGACATCACGGTCACACCACCTCCAAACAGAGTGGCGGGACGTGACGTCCTGGCACCCTTTCCACGGGGCCAGAAGGAGTTCCATTTTGGAGCTCCTTCTGGGATTTGTGTCACTGGCGCAGCCTTTACATGGCTGCACCAGCGACACAAAGGAGAAAGGGGCCAAGCGGCCCCTTTCTCCCTTTCCCCGCTGTATCGGGGTGTCCTTGGGGCTTGAAGCTTCCTGTGGCCTGGAAAAGTGGCGGATCGGGGCCTCAGGGCTGCTGCTGTGGCAGCTGAGGCCCCAATCCATCAGAGAAAGGGGCGGTCTGTAAACCGCCATAATAAAGATGTCAACCAATGCTGGAGTAAGCCTTAGACTATTGTTTTGTCTCTTGTGTTCATGGCAAATAGAGTGCAAGGACACCCACTGGAAAATTTAGTAAATAATTTGCTGCCTTATATTTAACATATACAAGTATATTCCATCAAAATTCATTGTCAATAAGAGTTCTGTCTGTAGAAGTTTCTCCAGGTACACAGCCAGATGAGAGAGTGGTATTTCATTTAGTGATAGGCTCTTCCAAGAAAAAGGCTTGCCTGGCGCTTTCTTCCATCACAAAGTGCAAACCTCTTTAGTTTCCCAGGCCCTTTATTTGTTCAGTGTGTAAAAATGATTACAGTGGTCCCTCCATATTTGCTGGGGTTAGGGATGAAGGACTCCCGTGAATGTGGGAAAACTGCAAATAAAAAAGCACTATTCTTTTTACCTAAGAGCACACCTCTCTAGGAATCTCCAGGTCCTCCAATGCAAGTCTGTGGTCAACATCTGCCACACGTTGATTATAGATCATGCTGGATGCCTAGAGGTGTTTTGTCTAAGATCTTCTAGGTTCTCCAGCACAACTGTATGATAAACCTCTGGCAGAGTTGCGCTGGAGAACCTAGAGATTCCTAGAGAGATCATATTAATCAAATCTGTAAGTAATCAAATCCTCCGCCACAAATGTGGAGGGCCAACTGTAGTGTTCTGTTTTGTTTTTTAGTTCCTTACTGGTGCTGGTTTTTACTTTGGTTTTAATCTCTTGTTGTTTTAAACTTTATTTTATATTTTTATTTTGTCTTATATTTTTATATTGTATGGTTTCTATGCTTTAATGTGAACTGCTCAAAGATAGCAGGGCATTTATGAATAAGCATATTAACTTTTAGGCAGCAAAGCAAGAACTTGAACTGCAACGGCGCCTAGAATGGGAGAGGATTCGGCGTCAAGATCTTCTTAATCAGCGTAACAGAGAACAAGAAGAAATTGTCAAGCTGGCCTCTAAGAAGAAGAGTCTTAATCTTGATTTAGATGCATTGGTAAGTCATATGCTACAGGGGACAAATGAAACTACAGTTCTGAACTAAGGTTTCACACAGCTAGAGTATTTTCCCATATGTGCAAGGTTTTCCATGTGGCAGTATAACTGTATTTTATAAATGTATTTTGCCCACACTTTTATTAGAAATAAATCTTAGATATTTGTCTAAGCACTATATCATCACCTCCTCTACTTTTGTTGTTCAGGCTGTAAATGCTTTTGCTTAAGATAAAAAACAGCAACAACAGGGCCAGTTTGTACAAGGGAGAGGTAAGGACAAGCTGGCAGGGTGTGTAGGTATACAATTATAATGGTGGCGGCAATGGTGGGGGACACAGGAAATGAGAAAAGAGGAAAGTAATGGGGCAGTTAAGATCCTGAACACTTTGCTAGAGGATCCCACTTTTCATTATGTAGAGTAATTTAAATTTTATACTGTGCTCTCTGTTACATAGCCAAAGCAATGCCCAAGACAGAGGTACAAAGCATCAGTGGATTTGGGGTTACTTCGAGGTTTACAATGATAAATAAAGGCTAGACAGAATTATTGTCTTGATAACTCATATCCTTGCTCAAACTATGAAGCTATGTTTAAATATCCCCATGGACAAAAATAAGAGATGTCTATTAAAATCAGTGGAAAAATTAACCTTTTAATGAAGCTATGATTGTGTGCCATTGTGTCCATTCAACCTGAATAACAAAACAAAACAAAATGTGGCAGCAGAAGAGACCCCGAAAAAGAAGTGACAAGTCCGGTGCCACTGAGTTTTGTCCTGGGCCCAGGAGTATATAACTTCTTTGTAGATAATGTGCATCAAAGAGTGGAGGAGATGATAAATTTGCAGATGATACCAAACTGGAAGGAGTAGCTAACAGATGACAGAAATCAAATTCAAGATTACTTTTATTGGATATCTGTTACAATACAAACAATGAATTTCAAGAAGGATTAGACAAGAAAAGAACAGCTGCACATATATAGGATGAGTGATAGCTTCCTTGGTTGCAGTATGTGCAGAAAGAAACTAGGGGTCTTAGTAGAACACCAATTAAACATGAATCAGCAGTGTAGTGGAGCAACAAAAAGATTACTGAATTCTGGACAGACTCAACAGAGTTGCAATGTCCAGATGAAATGAAGTATAAAGACACTACTCTATTCTACTCTGGTTAGCCTCACATGGATATTGCATCCATTTCTGGGCACCACAGTTTCAAAAAAAATCTCAGCAAGTTGGAATGTATCCAGAGGAGGGTAACAAAACAATCCAAAGGGTCTGGAAACCAAGCCTTGCGAACAACAAGAAGTAGAGAAAGTTAGAAAGTTTGAGGGAAAGTTATAAGAGAGTATATATTAGCCACCTGCAAGTATTTTAAGGGGTGCTGTGTGGGAAAGTTACTCATTTCAGCAGAAAGTGAATCTGTTAAAGTGTGGGAAGAAATGGAAGCTTACCCTTTCATTCCCCCCCCCCCCCCCCCCCCCCCCCCCGGCAGCCAGACATTTCTAAGTAAATTTCTTCCCTTGCAGAATATAAGTATTTTTAAAGGGGAACTAGGTGTATGCCACTACAGCAAGTATGTTCCCTGCTTCACCCTTACTGTTCTACAGTTATTATGCTGTAACTACTGGAGTGAGATTTGCACTGCTGTAGCACCAAGGGGAAATTTGTTTCCCTTTGTTTCTGAAAACTCACTGTCTATTTAAGCCATAAGTCACTAGTTTTGTCTTCTGACTTTTAGAAGTCTGTCAACTGAGAGTCAAACTAGAAACAGCATCTTTGGGGCTCCCAGCACATATTTCTGCTTTTTTGAGGACCTGATTCAGCTCAGGGAACCAAAGGGTGTGTGTGAAGCCTGCCTCGTTGCCACACATCAGGATAACCACCACTACCTATCACGACCACATATCTCCAGCCAAAGAGATATAAAGTTTCTGTTTGAGCATTCTGAAGAATGGCAAAAGAGAACAAGAGAGAGAGAGACTAGAAATCCTTTTTTTTTTAACCAATATTATGTAGTCTTGGTTCAGTTTCTGTTTGGAGGGTTTTATTTACATATTACAATACAATTACATATAAGAGAAAGGCCTTTATATTATCAGATTAGATGTATGATGTTTCAGATGTTTTTCTCGGTAGAGTGACAAACACCAGCAGATTTCTGGAAGATTGAAAGATGTGCGAATTAGAAAGCAAAATCGAAAAAATGATCTGGATCTTTTGGAAAAGAAATGTGATTTGGAAATTATTGAAATCAAGGAACTACAGGAACAGCTTCAGGTAATTTAAACAGAGAGAAATATAGCACACTACACTTGAGCAGTAAAAATGAAATGTACAGGTATATAATGGCTTGACAGCAGTGCATGAGAAAAGGATCTAGGAGTCTTAGTGGACTGAGGCTGAATGTGAATCACCAGTGTGATGTGACAACTAGAAAAGCCAATGTGATTTTAGGCTGCATCAATAGGAATATAGTGTCTAGATCAAGGGAAGTAATACTGACTTTTAGGATCCACCCACCTCCTTCAGTTCAGTTAACCAATCTTCTGTGTTTCAAAAGCAAAAATTTATTTCAGTAACCAGCATGACTTTTGTTAACAGCACATAGTAGGCAGTGCACCCAGCCTGTAGGTCCACAGGCTTTTTTCCAATTCACTCATAAACCAAAAGATTCCCACATTCACTCTCACTGTTTCCCACGCCACACTTTTCTTTCAGGCCTCCCATGAGACTGGCTTTGGTGAATGTCAGTATCACTTTCTCCCCCACACATCTGTTCATTACTCATCCAGACAATTATTTTTCCTTTTGTAACCACTACATATTCCATTAACTTCACCACTAAGCTTCCCTTCTTGTAACATCAACTTTGTAATACTGTCAACATATATGTATTCTAATCTAGCAATAGTAAAGGGAAACCGTATATACTCAACTATAAGTCGTCCTCGTGTATAAGTCAAGGTCAGGTTTTGGGGCCATGACCCATGCATAGGCTGACGGTAAAACTTAGAGGTTCCAGTTTCATTCTAGGGAAGAGCTGAGAGAGGAGAGATGGGGAAACTCCTGAGAGTAACAGTTTACATCACAGAGGGACCAGGATAGGTGGTCTACCTATCCTGGTCCCTCTGTGAGGACACAGGGATCACTAAAAGTATTTAGCCCTATTACTACTGCCTACTCTGAGGGATTCTTGACTCTTCATTGCTAAGCATTACTGTACTTCCAACATGTTACACAGGAGTATTTTTGTATCTTGTTGTTTTTGAACTGTATGTACTGTACATACTCATGTATAAGTCTAGAAATTCTGGTCAAAAAATTGAGCCAAAACCCCCAACTCAACTATCTATGGGTCAATGTAATTACTGTATCTTAACTCATATTTAAAAGAAGGAACCATCCCCTGATGAAAAGCAGGAGTATGATCTGTCTTGGAAGCACTGGCCCCCTCTGTTCTCTGATCCATCCAGCCTTAAGAGTAAGCACAAAGAGTTATATCTGCTGGAATTTTGTAAGTTTTTGACATTGTTTTGCTTTGCTTCATAGATCCTTTGCTATATGTCCCTAGGTTTTACCCTCGACTTATTCATGGGTCATAGCAAAATCCATAATTTTGGCCCTAAATATTGCCCCCAACTTATACATGAGGTCAACTTATAGTCGAGTATATACGGTAATTAGTATGTGAGTGTTCAAGTAAATTGTTTCCTTGTTCTGGTTAAAAGATCTGGAGGTCTGTAATTACTTTTACAGAATTTAGGAAGCACAGAACAAACTTACATTCGTGATGAACAAATATTAGAGAGCACAGACTCCAAATGTATCAGTCAGCATGCCTTCTGTAATTTTGGTACCAAAGAAAATGAGTTTGCACATCAGAAATATGCTTTAGAGTACCCATACATACACACATTCAAACATGCACACACCATTTTTGTTGGCAAGAAGGGAGCTGTCATGTAAAATGTCTCAGCATAATTACTTAAATTGCATTATACAGTTGACTTGGTGATGCCACGTAGAAATTACTCCTTTAAACTTTTTAAAATTTTCTTCCAATTCTGCAGGAACATCAGAATAAGTTGATCCGTTTAATTCCTGAAAAACAGCAGCTAAATGAGAAAATAAATCATATGCAACTTGACAACTCTTCTAGTATGTATCTACTAAAGATTGTTTTCTCTTTCTTGGTTTTTCTTTTATTCAGTGGAGTGAAGCATAAGGAGTGCTGAGAGGTTAGGAAGGGAAAATGTAATATGTTGAGAGAGAGGAAATAATGGGCTGAATTTATAATTACAGGGATATGAGAAGAGCAAAGTGGGTAATTAAAAGGTACATAAGGCTGAATTGTCAGGTTAAGGGTAATTTGAATGTAGAAAAGTCTGGGTTTGGATGATAAATAACAAATCAACATTAACACAGGAAAGAGGCTACTGATATCTATTAAATGCATTGTGTGTTTTACTTGCAGCACTATCATACATATTTCAAAGAGCATTTTCCCATTTTCCCATCATCTTAAGCGTTACAGGAAAATGCAACAGTGAATTGAGAAGTTAATGTCTTTATTTTAGAAAAGAGATCAATGGAAGGCATACTTTAAATAGTCAAATGGGTGTCACATAGAAGAAGGCAAATATTGTTTTCTGGTGTCCATTTTCAGGGAAGCAGGGAAAATCTCTGATCAGCCTATAATTGAAGATAAGTCTTCATTGACAGTCTTACAAGAGAAAAACGTCCCAACAGGAGAAGTATAATAGAGGAACTGTTTGCATGTTGTGTGTGTGCACATGCACATACGCATGCATCCATGCACTCATATACATATATGTGCCTGTGAGAGTGTCCCTTTGCAAACAGGCTCAGGGCAATTACATTTGGGGGCACATGCTAGCCATAGGGTAGTACTACCCACCTTGGGCTCTAGTCCCAACATGGTTCACAAAAATCAATGTAACCCTTGGGTTGAATAATGTTTTTCACTTAGGGCCCCTTCACTTGTATTGGACTAAACCATAGGCTGGAATCCCTCTTCTTTCATGGACTGATTGACTGTCTTTGGCCAAGTCTCTAGCTTTTAGTCCAAAGTCTCTTTAAAAGATAAATGATGTGATGGTTGCAGGAGTTAATGAGTTGGAATGTAAAACGTAGTATTTTTGCAAAAGGATGTATGTGATGAACAAAATTAATTGACTGGTTTGTAAGTAAATGTACATATTAAATATTTTATCTTCATTTGCAGAAACAGACCTTAATTCAGTACACAAAAAGTCTTCCGAGAAAGAAGAAATATGCCAAAGACTTAGGGAGCAACTAGATGCACTAGAAAAAGAGACGGCTTCCAAGCTCTCAGAAATGGATGCTTTTAATAATCAGCTTAAGGTACAGTCTTGATGTATTACTTTTAAAACTATATCAGTGTATTCATTGGTTTTGCTGCAAGAGGCAGCAAAGTCATAAAAATGTACCTATCTTTCTCCATTTGATTTTACTTCCAACTCAGCAGACATCAACTTGTCAGAACTTCAGTGTTTTCAGCAAGTGAGTCTTTATGACAGAGCATTTCTTGCCTACCACTTCATCAGTCCTGTTCAGATACTCAGCCAATGTTTACATTAACGGATTTAATGTTTAAAAATGTAGTGAGTGGTTTATTTTTCAATTTGGAGCTCTCTATGGGTGACATTTTGCATACTGTGAATGGAATTATTATTATTATCCCGCTTTTCCACCCAAAATTGAGACACAAAGCGGCTTACAAATTAAAACAGTACAGTTTTTAAAAAGTGCACGTTAAAGTAGATTTAACTAGTACAATATTAAAACATTAAAAGAATAAAATGCTATAAAAAGCACTTACTACATATTAAAACAGTTAAAAATACTAAAACACATTAAAAAACCAAAAATTTTGAAAACCAGCACCAGTGCATTACTGTCTATTGTACATCTGAAGCAAAGCTCATTGTGGGGATATACTGAAATAATTCTCTTTTAAAACTTTTTATAATCTTTAATTCTAATTAAAGCTAACCACCAAATTAGTGACCCCTGAAGGAAAACTATCTTTCCTAGCATCTTCAGCACTTAACAAAAACCAAAGCAGCTGTGTTTATTTCATTATGGCTTACACATGTTGGCCATGACTGTCTCCATCTCTGTTACACTCTGTTTCCAATCTGGAGGGATGAATTCCTGCACTTAGGAAGCTGCTCAACAGGTCCTCTTTACAATATTTGTCCTCCCTTAGAACAAAGATAGATCAGCATATTTTATAGAAGGCAGTTTATTTGAAGGACTATCCAGTCCAAGTGTATTTCAGATATTAAAAACCATAATAAAGGACAGAATGGACTTTGAAATTATCCATTCACATGTGATACCTGGAGAGTAAGTTGAGCAGACACACAAGTCAACTGGTCACAGCTTGGAGAAATGTACTGCGTTTCACTTTAAATTATAGTACAATTGTCCCTCAACATTCACGGCTTTTTTGACACTCGCAGTTTTGATTATTTGCAAGGACAAGGCCACCTGCATTCGCACTCCTCCTCCTCCTCCCTCCCGGGCTTTTCCTCTTGGGAAAACCAGGAGGAAGTGAGCAGCCAGGAAGGATGCACACGCCAAGCCTGCCCCTTTGCTGGCTGGATAGCTGCCTTTCCCCAGCCAACTATCCATCCTGGAAAGGGGAAGAGGATTGATTCCCCATGCTCCTTTTCAGGATGGATAGCTGCCTTTCACCAGGAAGCTGTTAAAGGGGCGTGAGGGCAGAGGAAGAAGAGGACCAAACACACATTCCTGCACCTCTTTTTTTGGGTGATGTGTAAGTAGCCAACTGACAAGATATCTTTCTATGTAGCTGGAAGGGAAGCTGAGAAAGTTCTTCACTTGGGCTCATGATATGAGCATCTTGCAAGGAAAGATCTCCTGCAAAGTGGTGGGAGCCTGGACTGAGAGTCTAAGAGCTTTCACCTTCACCTTAAAGTTGAAGGGGAGCAAAGCTAGCTTGACCAGGAGGCTACCTATTAGTTGCCAGGGTTAAAAAGCCAGCCATGCACTGGTACAGATTACTAGCTAGGTAGCCACAGCACCACCTTCTCATGAGAGCTGCTGCTCTGGTGCAGTTGAGGAAGTATGCAATGCCTGTTCCTGTATGAGGACCATCCTTTTTATGGCTGGTGCAGCATGGAGGTTAATCCAAACAAAGCATTGTTGCTGTGCCACCCAGAGACAGGACGAGTGAGTCTCAAGCAGTGGAAATCTCTATGGAGGCAAAACAGAACCATCTATGTACAAGAGGGGTGTTTCAGCAGGCTTAGGCAAATTTAAAAAAACAACAGTGTATTGGGAGGAGTCCTTGGGTGTCTTTGCTTGGTGTGCCCATCAGCACAGTGAGGACTGAGCAAGCTCAGTGGGCATGGAATGTCAGTTGATGGTTGAGTAGGGAACAGAAAGCCAGGTGCGAGAGGAAAGAAGTATCATTTCGGAGAGTATGGCTGAAGAGGAACACTTAACAGTTCAATATTGTGTTGCACATCCCACTTGTAAACTATTAATAGGGAGGCCAGCTCTAGTTAGTGAAGACATAGATTTTACCATACGTTGTTGCTGCTGTGTGTCTTCATGAAAACTTAGTGGGAAATTTGACAGTGCTCTTTCAAAAATGGGCTAACATGATTAATATCTGACATGCCATTTGTACATTCCAAAGTGATTCAGTTGCAACATCATTCATTCCCAACATGTATAACAAATGCAGTGCAAAGTGTAACAGCTTTTTATCTGCCTTATCTTACAGTGTGAGACAATGGATGCTTCTGTTCTTCAGTGCCTTTTGTGTCTGCTAAGCTGTCTCAACAACCTCTTCCTCTTACTTAAGGTTATTTTCTAATCTTTGGCCTTTTTGCTTCTAATAATTTCATTGTTTTCTCTGTGACTCTATGTTTCTAAAAATTTCTTTAGCACTTACCTTGCCTAATGCAATAATCAGTGCTGTACAGCATGAAAAGTTTTTCTTTTGCCTTTCTTCTTACTTTTGAACCCTGTTTGCTCACTAAATGCTTTAAATTAGGTAATGAAGCAGGAATAAAAAGAATAATATAAAGGTTACTAACTGTTCTCTGATATTTAAGTGTTAACTATTTTAGGTAAAATTTTAAAATTCTATATGCTGTATATTGCACACAGATTTCCATCCATCTCTTAACAGTTACTAGTTAATCTGAAATGGAGTCAACTCTAGGTATCAAGACTAACTTCAAAAAGGCCTGTAGTTAAATAATTTTATTATCATTTCTGATAATAGAAAATTGTGTGTCCCATTTGTGCATATCAAAATAGGCACAAGAGAGGTTTAGCTTGAGATTTTGAACACTAGGAGGTATTCTGAGGTATTCGGGGGGGGGGGAATCTTCCACCCCACCTTTCAGCCCTAATAATGAGGAAGGGAAGGCTGGACATATATCTTGCCAACAGTGAACAATGTGTCAGCCAGAATTGGGCACTGACACCCCCCCCCACACACACACACACTTTGAATAGTTGTCTGACCACTGGCAATGTAAAATTTCTGAAGACCACGTCCTTTGAGAATAGGTTGAAGGAACTGAGTATGTTTATTCTGGAGAAGGGACAATTAAGAGGCAATAGGATTATTGTCTTTGCCTATTTCAAGGCCTGACATATACACAATAAAGCAAATTTATTTTCTTTTGTTCCAGAGGATATCACCCAAACAAGTAGGTTTATATTACATGAAAAGAGATTTTGTTTAACAGTTGAATGATGGCACCAGCTCTTTGTCAGTGGAATAGACTGCCTTGGATTCTCCTTTGCCATAGGTCTTTTTCAGTAGAAGATGGATGGTCACCCCCTCAGAAATCATGGTGTAGTTTGGTACCATTTTGGGAGGGAGGTTAAATTGGGTACAGTCGGCCCTTCTTATACACTGATTTTTTTATACATGAATTCAAGCTTACATGGTTTGAAAATGTTCCAAAAAAGTATAAATTTCAAATATCAAACTTGATTTTCCATTTTTTACAAGGGACACCATTTTGCTATGTCATTATATTTAATGGGACTTGAGCATCCACGGATTTTGGAACCAACCCCCAGCATATAACAAGGGTCCACTGTACTTTATATTTTTTGAGCCTATGAACTTGACTTTACAACATAAGCATCAAATGGCCTTACCAGGAGTACATTATGTATAGCATGATTTGAGTGATCTTGCATCTCAAGAGGATGTGAAATGCCTATTTAGTCCTGGAAGTGGCATGTTGGTGTTGAGAATGAGTTTCAGTCTTTTTTGACAAGTTGTGTATGCTGAATTTGCCATAGGTGCTGGGATGCTAGTACAGATAAAGCAAAATAACATGGCTGCCTTGCCTATTTGTAATTAAATATGTGTTCTCACCCAAACTGATCCTCTGCCCTTGCAACCGTAGTTCCAGGGTGTGATTTTTGCTTCACTTCCTGCAGGGTTTTCATTTCATGGTAAACAGAGATCAGAGTTTTGGCCTTAAAACCAAGGAGGGAGGGAACAGGGACAGATTGTGAAGCTTAGTTTCAGAATGGCTCTTGTGAGTTTGGCAGGTTGGAAGAAACCCAATTCATAGAAGGCAGGTTGCTGGAGCTAAGGGATTAAAGGTTAGCCAAGAGCCTGAATTCAAGAGAGAGGTAGGCTCTGAGCCAGAAGTAACATACAGTCACACTTTGGAATCCACAAACTTACTGGGAGGACCCATTCCCCTGTCACAAAGCACGTACATAGACTTCCATCCACCCTACTTTGTTCCTCTATTACAGGGGTAGGCAACCTGCGGCCCACGGGCCAGATGCGGCCCGGTGAGGCCTTGGGACCGGCCCCAGCCCGGTCCTGCCGCCGATTGCCGCCGGGGCATCTCGCACGAGGGGCATGGTGGGGCAATTGTCTATAGAAGCCTCAGAAACATGCATTTATCTTAACATTTTTTTAAAAATCAGCAAATTTTTTCACATGTCCTCCATTTTTTGTTTTAAAAGTGCCCTCCATTTGAAAATTTTGTCCTACATTTGTCCTGGTTTATTTATTTATTTAATTTTTTTAATTACTTATTTATTTTTTGGCTTCGGCCCCTCAGTTGTCTGAGGGACAGCAACCTGGCCCCCGGCTCAAAAGGGTTGCCTACCCCTGCTCTATTAAATAGCCCTGCTGGCCTCCCCCAGTCTCTTTCCCAAGTGACAATCTCCTCCATTTAGTTTGAGCCTTGGACCTTGAGTGCAGATACTTGCATCACAAATTGCTAGTATAGAGCCCTGATCTGGATCAGGGCTTAATTATGATGCCTGCCTGTAAATTTGATTTAATAAATAAAATAAAAATAAATTCCATTGAAATAAATTAGATTCTCTTTTGTGGGCAAATTGTAGGTGCTGGGTGGGGGGGCTGGCAGAATCAAGATTGAAGGTTAAACTCTATATTAGGACCCCCTGTTGATTGTTAGTATGAGATACTATATGTGTACAGACAAGGCAATCCCTCCCTTCTCTTTTCTTCCCAGCTTCAAGTCCCACTGTCTCTTGCCTCCACTAACTCTTTCTTTCTTTCTTTTTCATTGTTTCTGGGAGACACATGTGCAGTATTTTCATTTTCTAATCATGTAGGCCCTTATCAGAAACATGACATTTTGCAGATGACCTGACTCCTGTTTTTGTTTGTTTGTTTAAAAATGTGAAATAATAGTAATAATAATAATAAGGATTTGATAAGTATCAAGGGAGGTCCCCATGGGCCTAATGGTGACCATGGGTATTGTGTTGGGGATCCCTAGTCTTACAGAAAATTAGTTTGCACCTGATGTGTGTCAGAATACAAGTATAATGTCATGATGTGCACATACTCCATAACATTATTTTGTTAATATATATATTTTTACATGATTAGTGAAAATGTTTACAATATAACAGAATAGCATGAATCTAAACATGATAGTTATTTTACTATGGAGAAGCAGACCAGCTTCTAACGTTCAGGTAATTTGTGTGTTCAAGCAAATTAGAATCGGTTTCTGTTGATGTGAAGATGGGAATATTTGGACAGGTTTGTATTTGGCTGAACTGAGAAACTTTTAAAGAATGCCTTGGGATGCTATATTATTTGAATATATTTTAGATATTTTTATCTTCTTTTTTATTTTATTGTAGTAGTTTAATGTTATTTTAATGTATTATTTTTGTATTTTTTAAATTTTATTGTTTTAAATGTTGTAAGGCACCCTGAGTCCCAGTCCTGGGATAAGGGGGGATATAAATAAATATAACAAATAAATAAATAAACTTAGTAGCCAGTCTTTATTTTTATTATTTTTATTTTTTTGGCAAGCTGTAAAGTGCTGTCCAATCATAACACCACTGTAGTCCAACAATAAAAATGACATTAGTTTAGAAATTGAATTAATAGAATGAGACTCTGGGCTGGAGCAGATGGGCAGGAAAAAGCAGCTAAGTTAATCTTTTCCCAGAAGTGGGTTGAAACCCTTCTGTCTGCACGACCCACTCCCATGGTGGGCCGAATACCTGTGGGCAGACTGCACAGCACGGCATCAAGCTGCACTGCTGGGTAATTTTTTTGGTTGCCTGCTCAGCATGCATGCACACTGCTACACAAACACACTGCCTGCGACCTCCAAGTATCTCCCACATCAACCCAGATGCCATCCCATTGCATGGCCACCTCTTTCATGGGCCACACGGTCGCACATGGAATGCTCTGCACTAGTGTATTGGTATGCAAGTGAGACATTGGCAAAGCACAATCATGGAGGCTCCAAATACATGCCTTCTGCACTCCACTTCACCCCATGCCCCCCTTTGGACTATGATTTGTGTAATTGCATCCTTTGGCATTTTTGCATTTTTACTTTTTACTTTTTATTTTTTGCTTTACTGCAGCCCCACACTGGTGGGGCTGCTATTTATATGCAGGCATGAAAATGTGCATTTTCAGGGCTAAGACAGAGTATCCCAGTTTCTTTTTGTTCTGGTTTTTAGCCCCGGAGCACGGCTTTGTTTCAGTCCCCCCCCCCTTTGGAGGCACATGTCGTATAAACACCCACCTTCAAAGTGGCTGGAAGCTGCTTTGTTTTGCCCATCTGTTTCACCCCTATGTTAATAAAATGAAAGCTGTTTTAAAATATTTGGTTTCATTTTGGTTTGGTTTCTTAAACAGGTGTTTTGATCCATTATTATATACCATTTTACATAAAGACATC
Source organism: Sceloporus undulatus (assembly GCF_019175285.1). NCBI lineage: Eukaryota > Metazoa > Chordata > Lepidosauria > Squamata > Phrynosomatidae > Sceloporus > Sceloporus undulatus. The sequence continues at coordinate 171,129,958 of NC_056522.1, read as the reverse complement.
TTCAGTTTGCTTCTATAAAGAAAATTACAGCATTTTTGTCCTAGAACAATTGTTAGAAATCCACTTTATACTAAGGGACAAAAATCAAGCAAGGGAGAGAAAAAAAAGTCAACAGTTTTCCAAAATATTCACGAAAGTATTATTATTGAATTAATACATTATAATAGGATAAAAGCAATGGGACGGAACAAGCATATTCAAATGTTTTTGAGGCCCAAGGAAATAGATTCACTGTGCTACTTCCAAATCAATCTGGCTTAATCCAAGACTGATTAATAGATCCTGCCTCTAGTATTTTTCTGCTCACCTTCTGATAAATGTATTAACTTGTTTTGTTGAAAATAAGTGGTTGAATGTTCACGATATTACCTCACCTCTACTCACTAAAAGAAAAGTTGTTGTAGTACTAGTCGTTATCATAATTAGAAATAGAAATTCTAGCTCTTTTGAACATCTTTTAATTTTGAATCTGTCTCTTGAATTGTTTTCTCTTAACCATTGATTTATACCTCTTGCTGTAAGTCTTGTATTAAGACTTGGATTACTTAGTATAATGAACACGTTTCTCAAAAGCTGCCTGCATTAATTATGTTTACTTTATTCCATTTTGTGGGGGGGTTTGTTAATAGGAGCTGAGAGAAACCTACAACACACAGCAGTTAGCTCTTGAACAGCTTCACAGGATCAAACAAGAAAAAGTCCAAGAACTAGAAAGAAAAAGAAATGAGCTTGTACAGAAAAAAAGAATGGAGGATGAGGCTGCACGGTAATATAATGAAATATTAAGGATTTAAAATAATCCCATTTTACGTTCTTGGGAGGTTGTCTTGGTGCCCATACGATACTGCAGGCTTTCCTCTCTTCTGGGAATCCATAAAATTCAACATTCTCTCATTTGTTGGATGCTGGGAAGTACAGTATACACCAGTGTTCCTCAGATGGAGGAAATATTTATCAGCTATTCTACTGAGTTAATAGGGTGGATTTTTTGAAAAAGACAAAAAAGACAAGAAAACTGGTAGGAATCCATCAGGACTTGGGATTTGCTGGTTGTTCAATTCATGGTAATCCAGGGGTTGTCCATACAGGCCAAAAGGCCCCTCCCCCCTCCCCCTGGCCCTTCATCATCCTGTTTAGATATTGCAGGCCAAAATCTGATCTCCAGGATCATGCTGAATCCTATCAGATCAGACATGGATCTTGTGGATCTGGCCCAATCCTGGAGTAAACAGCTTTTACTTTGGGTCAATTTGACCCCTACTTTGCCCCCTGGTTTGCTACAGAGTCTCCTGGAAACTCTATGCCAAACCCTTGCTGTTTAAACAGCCTCCTGTGCGCCTTTCTTTCCTTCTTCATCTCTCCTACTGAGAAGCCCCCTGACCAGAAACAGTGACGTTTCCACATCAGACATGGCAATGGGAGGGGGGGGGTTTTCTGTAGGAACAATAGCACAACAAAGTAAAGAGCTTGCACCGACTGTGGGTCCCAGGGTGGTTCAGGGACAGGTGTGTAACCCCCTGCCTGTCCCTGCACCAACCCGAGGATCAACCTGGATGAGCACCTAGGCTAGAATAGCATGTGCCAGCACCCCTGTGGCTGAAACATCTCCAGGATCCCCTGTCTTCAGCGTTCCTACTCAGGTCCTGCAGGCTTAGACCCCTGACCTCCCTGATTAAGTCTAATCATCTGGCATGTGGTCTCCCTTTCTTTCTACTGTCCTCTACCTTTCCCAGCATCATTGTCTTTTCTAATGAATCATTCCTTCTCATGCGGTGGCCACAGTACGACATTCTTCCTATCTGTTTTTTTCACTGTCCAGCATACATGCATACATGGGGAATACAATGGCTTAGACTTATCCTCACTTTAGTTTTCAGAAATGTCTTATCATTTTGGGATCTTGTCCTGTTCTTTCATGCCCTTCCCAGTCTTAGTCTTTTCTTCCAGTAGGCTCTAGATGACATTCATGGGTCTCTTCCCCCCACTTTTGCTAGGACGCCATTGTGGTGACCTATTTCATGTTGTGGAGCAGTGGCAGAAGGAGGCAACTGGTTCTGTGTACCTGTTTTGTTAAAATTTGACTAATGAGCCTTCAGAGCCAGTTCATAAGAGAAGGGGTGGCTTGAAAAATTGCCTGTGCTGCTCAAAGATTTTCCAGGCTACATCTCCTTTTCTGCTTTTGTTCTACCACTCTCTTTCCTCCTTGCACATAACAATTCCTGTAGAGATATAGGATCTGAACTATTCTCCTTGCAGTGAATCTACAAAGTACTTGTGGAAAGTCTTTACTATCCAGTCATGTTTTTTAGCTTTGGTATCATAAAATTAAACTTTGATTTATTGACACTGTTTTCTCTACTTTTTTTTTTAAGAAAAGCAAAACGGGAAAAGGAGAACTTGTGGCAGGAGAATATCCGGAAGGAAGAAGAAGAGAGAAGAAAGCGATTACAGGAAGAGCGCATTCAGGAAAAACTTCATGAGGAAAAACAAAAAGCTGAGGAGGTAGCTGCACAACAGAGAGAGGCCCAGCAGCAAAAACTGACAGAAGACCAGCCTGAAGTGGGGAAAAAGAACAAGGAAGCAGAAATTCTACAAGATTCAGAACAACATAGACAGAAGCAAAAAGAAGAAGAAAGAAGAAGACAGGAGAAGACTGCAAAGGAAGCTGAGGAAAGGCTCAAGCAGTTTGATGAAGAGAAGAAAAGAAAAGATTCAGTCAATCTACAAGAGTCAGAAAAAACTATTTTTCAATCAAACCTACATGAAAAAAATGTAGACACCCTTAAACAGACAAAGAGTCAAGCCCTTAAGTCACCATTTAGGCATGAAGGTATCACATTTATGTTTTTGTGTGGATTTGGTTACTTTGAAACTGTCCACAATCCTGCGTTTAAGCCACCTGATAGAGCCTTCATCAAATGGATTTCTACTCCTGCAATTGGAGTTTTGGAAATGGAGAAAGAGTAGTCCAAATTGTTCCCCCTCCCCTCCGCTTCTCCAGTGATATCCTATTCGTGAATAGAATGGCTCCTTCCACTCACCCTGCTAAGATCCAAGCCACTGAATTTTAGTAGCTGCCTATATTATGTCTTTCATTGCTTCTAATTAATTAATACGTACCAAATATACTTGCCTGTAAGTCTAAAAATTTATGCCTACAAACTGACCTCAAAATTTCAGGCTGACTTATTTATGGGTCTGTATGTAATGTGATAGCAGCTCTTTCAGATTTCCCCATGCAGTGGGAAGATAATTTCTATGTCCCTTGCACCAAGCAGGAGTCCTGAGTGATTAATTGCTTTTAAACAAACAGAGACCCTCTCTCGACCGTGCTGGCCATGGCTGTCTGGGTGAAGGCTGAAGCCAAAGGTGAAACAAACAGCCTCAATTAGAGTCTCTCTTGCCGCACACGCACATACACACACTGAAGGAGCCTTCAAGTTTACTCTACTTATCCTCGGGTCATGGCAAAATCCATAATTTTGGCCCCAAACCCTGACGTCGACTTATACATGGAGGTCTGTTTATAGTCAAGTATATATGGTGGGTACTGTTCAGAAGTGCAAGCACACTGCACTGATGTCTTCAGTCAATATTTAATATTAACCAGGCTTAAGAATGAGGCTAGTGCTGTGCACTTGTTCACATCCTTAAATATGTAACTGTTGCTTTACACACGCAGAGCATGCACAATTAGTATCCAATAATGATTCTTCCTTGACTTTTCAGGTCATGCTGTTAGTGCCTCTGAATCAGGGAAATTGGTTGGCTTTGTGAATTACAAGGCTTTATATCCATTTGAAGCAAGGAATCATGATGAGATCAGTTTTAATGCTGGAGATATAATTCAGGTATGAAATGGGTGATGGGATGATAGTTTCTGAATAATAAATAGGGTATTTATTTTAAAATGTAACTTTGGCACGTTACAGACCGCCCAAAACGGGCAGTCTCGCGCCGCTGCTGGTTGCTCCGTGAGAAAGCCGCAGCAGCTAAACCGTGCGGCTCCCTCGTGGAGCAAAAAGAAGCCCCAAAATGGCGCTTCTTTCTGCGGCACAGATATGATGCCACGAGGTGCCACATGCGCCACGCAACATGCTACGTAAAGATGGCGGCCCCCGTGTGGAACGGGTGCCGCCATTTTGTAAGGACTCAGTCCGTATTAGGGTTAGGGGCGCCAGTCCGTACTATAGGCCCGTTTGTAACGGGCCATAATTTCTTTTCCGCACTCTCTGAATTGACATAAACCAAAATTAAAAATTAAAATAACTTAATGTAAAAAAAACTAACATAATATTTGTCAACAAACATAACATTTCTCATTTAACTATATTTATTTTCTTTTTCTTCCTTTTTCCCAGGTTGCTGAAAAAACTGAAGGAGAACCTGGTTGGTTATATGGGAGCTTTCAAGGGCATTTTGGCTGGTTTCCAAATAATTATGTAGAAAAAATATCTGAAAAAGAAAAATCTGTTTCACCTGCTAAGAAAGCTTTACTTCCTCCATCAGTATCTTTACCAACTGCCTCAGTTCTTGTAGAGTAAGTGTAACTCAGTACTCCACTACTCCTCTGAACATAAATTATATTCAGTTTGCTGCATTTTGAGGGAATTCTTTGTATTTGCTTTGGCTAGGTCATTTTAAACATGAAATATTATTTGTATTGTATACTAGTTATGTGTATTTTCTATATTAAGAAGTATCGTAATGACTGTGATTCTCATCACTCACCTGCATATTGACAGAATTTGTGTTGTATTCAGTTTTGAAAGGACCTTTCTCTCACATGCACTGTGGTTAAAAGCTGGGTATTGATTTGAACTTTTTTAGGGAGTGGAGGGGCTATATACTCATGAAGCACAATCATGTGTGCAACATCTTCTGTGTATTTTGGAAGGTGTGTTGTATTACAATTACTTCAGCTGCTTTACACTGTAATTAAAACTGTTTTGATGTGGTGTGCCTTCAAGTCATTTCTGACTCATGGGAATCCAAAAGTGTATCTATCATGTGGTCCTTTGGGCAAGATTTATGTGGGAATGGTTGCTGTTGCTTACCTTGAGGCTAATAGAGTGTAATTTACTCCACATCCTGTGGAGTTATATGGTTGAATGAGAGGTTAGAACTTGGGCTTCCAGCTATTAAATTCATAAAATTGTACAGTCTAGAAATTGTAGATTTTGGGAAGGGATCCCAAAAGTCAGTTATCTAGTCCAACCCTAGCCAATGCAAGAATCCACAGCCATGGGATCCCTACATGGGCACCCAACCTGTGATTAAAAACTTCTTGCAAACAATCTACCACTTTCTGGGGTAGACTCTTCTATGTTTGAGCACCTCCGGCTGTTAGAAAGTTCTTCCTAATGTTTAGTCTCCTTTCTTGTAGGAAAGGTTCAGATTCAGGTCCCACTCTTTGGAGCAGCAAAAAACAGGCCTACCCCATCTTCCACCCTTTTTGATACTGAAAAATAACTTTTTATCTCTGTGTTTGTTTAAATGGCAGATCAACTTCACCGAGAAAACTAACAGAAGAAACTGATTACCAAAATATACCTTTCTCGAGCTTAAATGTTAACTCATGGCAAAAGAAATCTGCCTTTACTCGTACAGTATCTCCAGGATCTGTTTCTCCCATTCATGGACAGGTACGTTCTATGTTCTAATAGGTGGAAACCACTTTATGTTTCTTTATGCTGTTCACCTTGAAAAAAAGGTATGTTATAGGAAATCCATTGCTGGTTTTTCATATAAAGACTTATAATCTACTGTGCTGAAACTGGCTAACCACTATTTGTTTATGAAAAGGATTTCTTTTCTGCCCTTCTCACAATTTTTCAGGGCAGCTTACAGCAGAACTGTACCACTTTTTGTGGTTTTATTAGCTGTTGTTGCAAAATTTGCCAGAACTTTCTTTCTTTGAGTAAATGTGAAAAAACAGGTGAGAAAACATTACTTCTAGGCAGAAGCTAGGGTTCCCAGGAGTCCCATAATTGTAAGCCGCCCTGAGAGCCATTAGGGCTGAATAAATAAATAAATAAATAATCTAAATAAATATAAGTCTCCAGGACCTGATTAACTACATCCAAGAGTATTAAAAGAACTGGCAAATGTAATATCGGAGCCATTGGCAATAATTTTTGAGAACTCCTGGAGAAGAGAAGTCCCAGCAGACTGGAGGAGGGCAAACGTTGTCCCCATCTTCAAAAAGGGGAAAAAAGAGGATCCAAACAATTATCATCCAATTAGTCTGACATAAATACCAGGAAAGTTTCTGGAGCAGATCATTAAACAGAGAGTCTGAGAACATCTAGGAGGCAATTCCATAATCACAAAAAGTCAACACGGGTTTCAGAGAAACAAGTCATGCCAGACTGATCTGATCTCTTTTTTTTTTTTAATTACCAACTTGATAGATGAAGGGAATGCTGTAGATGTAGTATATTTTGATTTCAGTAAGGCCTTTGACAAGGTTACCCATGAATTCTTGCAAAAATGCTTGTAGAATGTGGGCTACAAGGCGACTGTTACATGGATTTCTAAATGGTTGACTGGCTGAACCCAAAGGGTGCTCAACAATGGCTCCTTTTCATCCTGGAGAGAAGTGACCAGTGGGGTCCCACCAGTGCTGTTCAACATCTTTATCAATGACTTGGATGACAGAATTGGAGGCATACTTATCAAATTTGCAGATGACACCAAATTAGAGGGAGTTGCTAATATCCCAGAAGACAGGATCAAATTTCAAAATGACCTGACTAGACTAGAAAGCTGAGCCAAAGCTAATAAAATGAAATTCAGTATGGAGAAATGTTAGGATGGAAAAATGAAATGCATAGATATAGGATGGGGGACACCTGGCTGAATGAGTCTACATGTGAAAGGGATCTGGGATCCAAGTAGACCACAAGTTGAATATGAGTCATCAGTATGATGTGGCAGCTAACAAGGCCAATGCGATTTTAGGCTGCATCAATAGAAGTATAGTGTCTAGATCAAGGGAAGTAATAGTGTCATTCTATTCTGCTTTGGTCAGGCCTCACCTGGAATACTGTGTCCAGTTCTGGGCACAATTCAAAAAGAATATTGAGAAATTGGAGCGTGTCCAAAGGAGGGCGACTAAAATGTTGAAAGGTCTGGAAACCATGTCCTATGAGGAACACCTTAGGGAGCTGGGGAAGTTTAGTCTGGAGCAGAGAAGGTTAAGAGGTGATATGATAGCCCTGCTTAAATACTTGAAGGGATGTTATACAGTATTGAGGATGGAGCAAGCTTGTTTTCTGCTGCTCTAGAGAACATGACATGGAGCATTGGATGCAAACTGCAGGAAAAGAGATTCCAGCTCAACATTAGGAGGAACTTCCTGACAGTAAGGGCTGTTCGACAGTGGAACAAACTCTCTCGGAGTGTAGTGGAGTCTCCTTCCTTGGAGGTCTTTAAGCAGAGGCTGGATGGCCATCTGCCAGGGATGCTTTGACTGAGGTTCCCTGCATGGCAGGGGGTTGGACTGGATTGCCCTTCTGGTCTCTTCCAACTCTATGATTCTATGATTTAGAAGTTAGAGAAGCACAGTCTTATGTGAATATTGTAGTATCTCTTGTTAAATTAGGACGGGAGTGTTAAGACAAAACCCTTTGGTATTAAGACAGACTTGCTAATAGCCACTTTCTAATTGTCGGTCCCATGCTGAAGCACCATGCAGCATGAAATTTTTCTGTCAATGCTATTTTGAAAACATAACAAGAAACAGAGTAGTCCCAAAAGAATGAAATAAAGAATGTAATCAACTTTCCTCATGCTGAAGGTAATTCAGGCCATTGTTTCAGATATAAACCATTCCTATTTTTAATCACAGTAATGTAGTCATTGCAGGACCTTTTGTTGTAAAATGCTATTTATGCATGCTGATCTCTATGGGGGAGGCGGAGAAAACCTGACACTGCTAGTAGAAACTGAACTAGTTTATCAATTGTGGTGCATATATACTGAATATCTAATTCACTATGTAATGTGGTGAGTCATTGATGTCCTGTAATCTAACTAAGAAAATCTGTATTCAGTGCAGGCCCTAAGTATAGTTGCTTGTATGTTTAAAAGTATCTAGTCTACATTTTTGTGCTATGTTATTTCTACTTTTAAAAAAAACACAAGAAAATTGCAGTGATTATTAGTACTGTTATGTAGCTTGACTTGTGCTTTATTGGTTGGTTGTTTCTAGGGTCAAGTCGTAGAAAATTTACAAGCTCAAGCACTTTGTTCCTGGACTGCAAAGAAAGATAATCACTTGAACTTTTCAAAAAATGACATAATTACAATATTGGAGCAGCAAGAAAATTGGTGGTTTGGAGAAGTAAATGGAGGAAGAGGATGGTTTCCCAAGTCCTATGTAAAGATCTTACCTGGAAATGAAAGTCAAAGGGAAGAGTAAGTAAGACTTTGGAAGTTTGGGAGTTAACACATTTTAAAAGTAGATCTGGAGAGTGTATAAGATAACTTGAACACTTAGACTGGTTCAGAGATGTGTATACACTGTTTTATTCAGCACAGTACATCTGGTGGCAGTTAGCGGTTGTCGTGGTGCTGTGGTCAGTTTGGAGATGCGAGGAGCCCAGGCATTCCCCAGTTCCCACCCTCTCCCTTTGCTATAGGGCTCAATAACACAATGAAAGAGTATTTTTCCTTTTCTACCTGCTTCCTGCAACCAGGGTTCAGGTAGGATCTGATTTTCTGAAGTGTACTGTTGAATCCTCAGGAGGCGGTACAGGTGAGCTTCGTGAGCGTCACAAGCAAGCACACACATAGATTTTTCTCCCCACCTGGCCTTAGCATTGACAGGAGCAGCTTGAATTCTTGTGCTGTCAGTTAATTTTAAGTTCCGCTCAAGGAGGCTATGTCCCAGTCTAGGAACATAGGGTATGCAAACTTCTTGCCCAAGGGAAGAGGCACCAGCAAGTCTCTGGGATCATAATAAAACAAATGGGTGATCTGATCCCAGTTTTCTAGCTCCTCTTCTGTCAGCTTTTCTTTTCTCAGTTTTTGTATCTAGCAGGAGTCTCACTGTGTCTATTGAGGCAACAAAAGAACTGCAAGACAGTGGAGGCACATAGTGGTCTCACTTGGTTTTTTTTCCTGACAAGTCTGCAGTATCAAGGAATCTTTAGATCCTTACCGCTTAATGTTCCCAGCATTGGGTCTTTATCTTAACAATGCTTGTGCTATGCCTATGGACACTCGAGTTGGACATACTTTGCCAGTAGGCCCCAAACTGATTTTTATTCCTTTCTCCTCTTCCATTGATCTCCAGGATCCACGGGAAGGACAAGAGGGTAGAAATAGAATTCACTGTAGTAGTTCCAGATGGGCCTGGTGCGCATGTTCTCTTATGCCAGCAATGTTGGAGGTTAATTATTTAGAAAGGACCCATAGTTCATTCTTGAACTATGGGTCCCTTCATTCTTCCAGCTGGCAGCTTGGAGCAATGACTTCAACAACTTGGATATTAGAGGAAGTTTGGCAGATCCTCTAACCCTTTAGGAAGAATTCCACTAACAGATTTACATAGGAGACACTTGAAGAGCATTTCCAGGAGACACCTGGAGGCAGCGGGAAGGATTCACAAACTTAGCACCCCAGGTGAAATTGGTTCTCAGTGGGTACAAGTGTTGAATTCCCCTACTATATACTTCATTTAATCTAAACTGTGGTTTCCTGGGCTTTGAAGCTAGCTTGTTTCAAAAATGGTAGTTAAATTAACCATAGATTGTTTTTTGGATAAAATGCTAAACTGTAGCGAATGTAAAATGAAAGTGGAAGGTTCCAATATCCTCCTCACATACACATTGGGGAGGAACTAGCATGTGAGCCTGGGGAGAGACTAGGATCATTGTCATAACAGTAAGGCAACGAACCGTGTTTGTTTTGTTTTTGTGACACTTGAACACATCCATTGTTTCTGTGGATTGGCTTTTGTAAGTTTTGAGTCACATATCACTGTATCTTGCAATGACCAAAATACTTTTTTTTTAAATGTACAGACCCGAAGCTGTTTATGCAGCTGTAAACAAGAAGCTTGCAACAACATCTTATACCTTAGGAGAGGGTAAGCACTATAATGTATTTATAGAATCTTTGTCTCAACTTCTTACATCTTTTGTTAATTTTTAATTGAGAATAATATGTGCAACACTTCAGGCTAATCATGTCAGAAAGAATGGTAGAAAAGCATTAATTACTGTATTGTATGGTCTTTGCTGTAGGTAAAAGGAATGTGTCATCCCAATCAAAACAAAGAGAGCTGCATAACACACACAACCAAACTTTTGCCAATTCCAGTTGAACCCTTTATTAGCTTTTGACAACCTTCATGCTTGACAATTGTTCACGATAGCTTGAGTAGGAAATAAAATTGCTTTAAAAAACAATTTCAGTTGTGTGGGTCTTAAGATATAGCACATGGAATCTGGTATATATTTCTGAGTATTAGTACATACTAAAATGTTAAACTTGCACTACAGAATACAAGATAGTGTTGTTTTGCATGGACTGTTAGCATATCTTGTTTTCCCCATATATTAAACTTCTTTGAGACTTATGAAAATATTGTCCTCTATTTAATTACACTAGACCAAAGAGGAAAGTTATAGATGATTATAAAGCAGTGGATTTGTGGTGTGGCATATGTGAAAGGAACATTTCCTTCTGAGTCTCCTGTATCCAAAATGCTTGGGACCAGAAGTGTTTTGAATTTGGGGTTGTTTTCCCCCAGATTTTGGAGTATTTACATAAACATAATGAGATGTTTCGGAGATGGGACCCAAGTCTAAATATGAAATTCATTTATGTTTCATATAATCCTTATATACATCGCTTGAAAGTAATTTTATACATTATTTTATAAAATAATGTTGTGCCTGAAATGAAGTTTGTCTAAATGTAACCATCAGAAAGCAAAGGTGTCACTTTGTCAGCCACCCATCTGGACAATTATGGATTTTGGAATATTTCAGATTTTGGAATTCCTGGTAAGGGAGAGTCAGCCTGTACAGTTGAAATATTTGACATTAAGATTTGCCTATGAACAAGATTTTCCCAAGAGAAAAAAAATGGGATAGTTGTTTTCTTTTGGTTTTGTTATTTCTCATGAAAATGCTGATGTGTCAGAGTTTGGCTATTTAAAAGGCAAGTCAGGGATAAATGTGTTGCAGTCTATACCTATAATCATGCGTAGCAATATTAAGTGATTAAAATTGTTTTTACTTTTTTAGAGTATATAGCATTGTATCCTTACACAAGTTCTGAACCTGGCGATTTAACATTCAATGAAGGTGAAGAAATTTTAGTCATTCAGAAAGATGGAGAATGGTGGACTGGAAGCATTGGTGATAGAACTGGCATCTTTCCATCCAACTATGTCAAACCAAAAGATCAGGATGTATGTCTTTCCTGCAGTTTTTTTTTTTTTTTTAGGGATAGGGAGGGTGGGTGTGGTACCCCAGAAACTGAGGCTCTGTTCCAGATACACTTGCTTGCAACACTAGACTGGGACATCTCTCCTTTGCTTCAGATGTTAGTACAATCACATTAGATAATACCACTTGTCATGCAGAGAATGATAGAGGATTTGTGCAGGGAAGATCTGTCTTCCCAAAAGTGAAAATTTCTGAGAAGAACCCTGAGGCTTCATACTGCTCCCCTTGACCTCTCCAGACTGCCTAGATTGCCCATTTTTTTCTGGCCAAAAAGATGAATTGCCTCCAGGAATGGTAATGTACCTTTAAGTATTTGATACAGAGAATCCTCACCTGTTTTTCAAAACCAGAGGGTTTTTTCCTTCATTTTCCTTAATCTGCCCCAGGAGCACAAAGGTGGCCTCCAGACCCAGTGAAGTTACCCATCCCAACTCCAGATCATTGTGTCAGAAAAAGCAAATATTAGTCACCTGACAAAATAAATCTTTGTTGAATATTCTCCAGTTAAATTATACCACTGCTGACAAAGATTTCCCCCTACTTTTTTTCTTGTAGAGTTCTGCTACTGTTAGCAAAACAGGGACATTAAATAAAAAACCTGGTGAGTATTGACGATTTCACTGTGTGTGTGTGTTTGTGTGTGTTTAGCAATGTTCAGTTTTTCACTGATACTTGTTTCATTTCAGAAATTGCTCAGGTTACCACAGCCTATACAGCATCAGGAACAGAACAACTGAGTCTGGCCCCAGGACAGCTGATACTAATTTTGAAAAAAAATTCTAGTGGATGGTGGCAGGGGGAATTGCAGGTAACAAAGAGAAAAAAATCTTACTCATTGGACAACATATTCAAAAACATTTTTATATTTCCACATGAAACATTTCTTTCTGGCTTTGTGTGGTAGTTTTATAGGGTAAAAGGGGGAAAGTCTTTTAAGAAAGAGCACATTGGCATTTTAAAATAACGTTTGGAAATGGTCTGTTGTTAATGTTCTTAACAAAAAAAACTTTTCAACCTCTTGGTTCAGCATCTTTCCTAACTTTAAATAGAGTAGCTTTCTGCATACCCTCCTTGTGTTCTGGTTTAGTTAACTTCAGGTTTGAAGGATTTATGTTTACTAGATCACCTTCAAGGTTTAACTGGATTAATTAACTAGACACAATGATCCCTACATATACTACATCTTTCAGATGTAGATTTTCCATTCAGTATCATTCTTCATTCAATGTCTGACTTCAAGATACTGTAGGAAGTTCACATTTCAAAGAGTTTATATTTTCTTATTAAATATCTTTTTAAAATATATATATCTGCATTAATTATTAAATATCTTTCACACTAAAAAAAACCCCAGAGTATCAAGTAACTTGTCTGCAGTTCATGGTATACCCACATTTCACAGTTATAGCAGTTTGATACCACTTTAATTGCCATGACTCTGTCCCATAGAATCTTGGGAGTTGTGGTTTGGTGGGATAATTAGAAGTCTAGTATACCCAAAGGCTGACACTTTGAAAGAACAATGCAATTAAAATCACAAAAAGAAAGCATAAAAAATAGAATTATGTTATTTGCAATATTAAAATAATAAAATGCAATTTTAAAGGCCTGTCTGAATAAAAAGGTTTTAGCCTGCAACTAGAAGGCCGACAAAGAGGAGGCCATTCTGGCCTCCTGAGAAGGGAGTTCCAGAGAGTAGAAGCAGCCACCAAGAAGGCCTTCTCTCTTGTGGAGCTGTTTCAAGTTAACAGCCTGGCTGCCACTCTTTGGACTAGCTGAAGTTTCTGAATACTCTTCAAAGACAGCCCCAAGTAGAGTGCATTGCTTGGGATGTACAGGGGTATAACTAAGACATGTACCACTGTGGCCAGAACCAGCATCTCAAGGATTGGGTGATGTTGGCACACAAGAGTTAAATGTTCAAAAGCACTCCTGGCCACTGCAGAAACCTGGGCCTCCAGGTTCAAAGCTGAGGCGAGGAATATCCCTAAACTGTGAACCTGCATCTTCAGGGGGAATATAACCCCATCTAACACACTGTTCCCTGATCTGCCTTCCAACTGACCAAGAGCATCTCTGTCTTGTCTAGATTAAGGTTTCAGTTTACTTGCCCCCATGAAGTCAATTGCTGATGACGGACACTGGTTTGGGATCAGGACAGCCTCCTCGGATTTGAGTGGGAAGGAATAGTAGAGTTGGGTGTCATCCTCATATTAATGGTACTGTATCCCAAATCTCTGGCCAACCTTTCCCAGTAGTTTGATGTATTTGTTAAATAGCACAGGGGATAAAACAGAACCCTGAGGGACTCCAAAGGCCAGGGGACAAACAGAAGTCTTCCAGGATCACTTTCTGGGTTTGGCTCTGTAAGGAGCAATGGAGCCACTGTAGAACAATGGCTCCAAGCCCCATCCCAAAGAGGCAACCCGGAAGGATACTATGGTTGATGCTCCTGAAAGCCACTGAGGTCCAAGAAGACCATCAGGGACACATCCCCTCTGTCCAGTTCCCTGCATAGATCATCCACCAAGATGACTAAAGTTATCTCTTTTCCATAGTCAGGCCTGAAACCAGATTGAAATGGATCTAGGGGTCAATCCATTTCATCCAGAAACCCCTAGCATTGGGAGACCACCACACACTGCAATACATTGCCCAATAATTATCATTGGACACTGGCTGATTATTACTATAGAATGATTCAGGGAGGGCTTTTTCATCAAAAGCCTCACAACTGCCTCCTTTAGGCAAGTTGGAACACTGCCTTGTTGAAGGGAGGCATTGACTATTGCCTTTACTCAGTCAGCCACCCCCCCTCTGCCCTGTTTGATAAGGCAGGAAGGACAAGGGTCTAGCACACATGTCATGGCTTTCACCTTTCTAAGGATTCTGTCCACATACTGATACTCCAGCCTAACAGCTATGTGTCTGAATACTAGTAATGAATGTACGGTAACTTTCTTTTAGTGTTTTAAAGAGCTGTAAATTCCGCTTCCAGGATTGTTTGCCATTTGATTGATGAGAGCTTAAAATTCTTTTTTGCAGGCTAGAGGGAAAAAAAGGCAAAAGGGATGGTTTCCTGCTACTCATGTGAAACTTTTGGGTCCAAGCAGTGAAAAGACTACTCTTGCAGCTCTCCCAGGTGGGTGTCTAAACACTTACTTACACTTTTCTTAGATTTAGGGGTAAAGTATATATTGAAGTACACATAGAGCCGTAAAGTACACATCCATGGACCTGTAGGACCTGAGCAGAACAGTTAAAGATGGGGGCAGCGTTGGAAGAGTCTCATTCACAGGGTCGCCATGATCTGAGGACAACTTGAGGACAGTTAACAACAGCACACACATATAGATTTATCCCAATAGCTACTACTAAAAAAAAGTTGGCAGTTTTGAGTGGAGAAATTGTAAGTGTCAGTACTTAATCTTTTCCTCCCCCATGGTTTCTTTCCTCTAAGTTATTTTAACAAGCTGCTTTTTCCCTAGTGGTCATAGAATCATAAAATTGGAAGAGACTGCAAGGGCCATCCAGTCCAACCCCCTGCCATGCAGGAAATCCAAATCAAAGCATCCCCAACAGATGGCCATCCAGCCTCTGTATGAAGACCTCCAGCCTCTGTTACCACTCTTTTCCACTCACTTTGGTCCCTGTTTTTCTTTACAAAAAGTATCTGTGGAGACTTATACCTGCATTTGTGGATAATATGTATTTAAGGTCTAAATCTGAGATGGTTCTTCAGCTATTCTAAGGGGCTTCTGCCATTTGGGAGTCCGGAGGCGTTCCCTTTGAAAAAAGGGGGGGTTCTTATAGACGCCCTGGGCCTTAGTCGCCTCGTCCGTAAGATTGGGCAGGCTTCTTACATGGCGGCGCCATCTTTGCGTGATGCGGACGCTGGCGTTCGGACACGTTGGTCCTTTGTGTGTAGCGAGTGCGCCCTGGCGGCCTCGCTCGTCGCAAATGCACGGAAAAAGAAGCTCCATTTTGGAGCTTCTTTTTCGGTCCACGCGGGAGTCATGCCGTCTGAAGGCTCCGGCTCTCCCGCGGACCTACCGGCGGCGGTGGCAGAGCGCCGCAAAGTGGCGGTATGTACCCCGCCCAAGTGTAATTTCCTTAGTAGCACTTTCCTCCTTCCTTGATCACTGCATAGCTGTTCCATCCTGTTTCAGCTAATGAATCCTCTCACTGGCCGCCACTGTCACGAGTTCAGTTGTTCAATCTGGTTTCTTTGATTTAGGTTCTTTTGGGAGAAATATTGCATGAAAATTTGGGTATGTTAACCTATTCAAATGAGATGAGACCCTGTTCTTCAATGTATGTCTCCAAAATGAGATTTTCAGTGTTGTAGAAAGTAGCCCTGCTGATTCCAGATCATTCCAGAAACATACATGGATTTTCATTCAGCACCATTTCTCAGGCTGCTAAGATTTGGATGCTTTGGTTATCTAACCAGTATTCTTTGACTTCCCCCAAACTAGAGTAGTAGAGTTTAACCTTCCCTGACAGACACCTCTATCCCCCAGCTCCTAAGCAGAGCAGGCCTTCCCTGAGTGATAACCGCCCAGAACCAATTCTATCCATCCTTCCTACTATATCTCCTCGTCATTCGCGGATTGTAGAATAATCTTGTAATGTTGTATTGTTACATATTTTAATCATGTTTTATGTTAATTTTTTTAGTTTGGGAAGGAGGGTTGGGTCAAGGTTTTGTGGGTTTTATTGTTTTTATATTGTGTATCATAAACTCTGTTGTTACCCGTCTCGGTCCCCAAACGGAAGAGGCGGGATATAAATAAATATTTTAGTATTATTATTATTATTAAGCAGTTGAGTTTAACCTCCCAAGGTATCTGAGGAAGTAGACTTGAGCCTACGAAAACTCAAGCTGCCAACTTCTTTCTTTCAGTTAGTCTCAAAGGTGGTAGAAGATCTCTCTACATTCTCTCTCTACATATTGCTTCTACAGACTAACATGGCTATACAATATGTGGGGATTAGTGCAATGTGTTATCTGTCAGGGTACCTTTGAAAATAATCCAGAATGCTGCTCATCCAAACTACAGCAGCAGAATTTTAATAAGAACTGGCCTAAAGAATGATAGTATGTCAGTGCTTCAGTAGTTTCAGTTCATTTCTGACCCCAGCTTCCAGTGGTCAATTAATTTTCAAAACCCTGAACATTTTAGGAAGCAGACTGTGTGAATATTCTGGAGTATTGTTGCCTAGATGTTAAGATCTTCTTCATATGTTCTCTGAGGAAAGAATGTGAGGCAGCAGATTACTAGGTAGAGGGTTTTTTCAGTAGTGGCACACTAGTTTTGAAGGCTGTGTCGCTCCCACTTCCTGTTTTTTTCATGGTCCACATTGTGTGAAGAGTAGTTTATTTAGTCATTAAATGGTTATGGAGTAGTTACTCCCGCAGTAGGTGGAATTTGGAGGGGTGAGAGGGAAGACATAGGTCTAATACACACTTCAGAAATAATCCATTTCCAAGCCACTTTAACTGCCCTGCCTCAGTGCTAGGGAATCCTGGGAATTGTAGTTTATTGTGGCACCACAGCTCTCTTCAGAGAAGGCTAAATGTCTCACAAAACTGCAGTTCCCAGAATTTCCAAGCATTGAGCCAGGGCAGTTAAAGGAGTCTCAAACTGGATTATATCCGCAGTGTGTTTCGGACCATAGAGTAGTTCAACAACAACAACATTTATTACGGCACACAGCCAGCACACATAGGGTAGTTCCATGTGCTGAAGTTTTGTGCTAAACAATGTAGAAACTTGGCCTGTGTTTTATATTTTAATGTTGTATGATTTTCAGGTTTATTTTTCGAGCTGATCAGGGAACTTGGGCAATTGACTAACAAAAGGCAGGCAGACAACTCTTCACCAGAGTTACACTTCTTTTCAAAGGACAAAGAGAACTTGTCTCTGTCCTGGGGTGCTTACAATCTAGAAAATGAAGACAGGATACAGTTAATGAATGGGAGGATAATAGAGGTGGGACTAGATGAAGGAACAATATGTAGTTGCTTGAATCTACAGTAGTTACCCAAACCTAAGCTTTGTTGTACTAGGGTAGAGGTGGGGAAAGGGTAGCCCACTCAGTTCCCCAATGCCTCCCCAAAGCCCCTTGACATGCCCCATCCTAGAAAAAACAGAAGTACTAATTGTGTGCTTCCCTAAGGTTTTAAAAGGTACATTTGGCCACTTATAGGCAATTTCAGGGGTCCTCCAATACATCTAGTTTAAACCATAAATAGTCTTTCAAAAAACCAAAGTGACTCTAAGTGGCACCATCATAAACCAGTGTATTTTTAACTGACTTGGCATGCTTTGCATAATTTAATGTACCTCAGGGATGGGCCAAAATGTTCTAAAGGCACCAGATTCTGTCTGATCTTGGCAGTTAAGCAGGGTTAGCTCTGGTTAGTAATTGTATGGGAGACTGCCAACAGATACCAGATACTGTTGGCTCTATTTCAGAGAAGAACTGTCAAAACCACCTCTGAGTATTTCTTGCCTAAGAAAATCCTATGAGATACATGGGGCTACCATAGGTCAACAGGTGACTTGAAGGCACATACATACACACCTTAGGAATCTGAATGTGCAGAAGCTACTATCTCACTTCTCAGTAGCCCCTTTTCGTGTCCAGACTGATACGGACAGGAGCACTAGAGTTAAATATTGGTTGGAGCAGGTGAGTTCCTGCAAAAACAGTCCTGAATTCAGCCCTTGCCAGTCTCCTGCACTTTCTCATTGTTGGAGGAGCTGGAGTTCCCAGTATTCCTTGTTCTTCCTTCATTTTAAAATGTAGTCTTGAGATATTGACATCTCTCTGCAGAAATAGAATGTGTAGCTTTCCTATTTTTTATAGTATCCTGTAAATCAATAAGCAGCCTGAACCTCTATGGAAGAATAATTTCATGCTAAAGCAAGCTTTTCTTTCTTTATATGAGTTCAACAGTGAAATTTAGAAAGTGGTAATTTAGAAGTAGAAATGGAGCCCATTTTTTGTGAAAAACTTCTATAGTTTGGCACGTTCCTGCTATAACACTATATAATTTGTTGACTTCTTTTTCTTCCAGTATGTCAAGTGATAGCAATGTATGACTACTTGGCAAACAAGGAAGATGAGCTCAGCTTCTCCAAGGGACAGCTTATTAATGTACTGAACAAAGATGACTTAGATTGGTGGCAAGGGGAAATCAATGGCATCTCAGGCCTCTTTCCTTCAAATTATGTGAAGATGACTACAGATTCTGATCCAAGTCAACAGTGTAAGTGAAACATCTTTAAATCAATGATTGGTTAAGTTTTTCAGCTTGTATGTGGATTGTTCACAGTGTGCTTTTAGTACATTAGAACTTAGTCCCTTGAAATATTTGAATAAATACTTGAATCTTTGCTTATGTGCTGATCTATGCACCTGAATGATGCAGGCATATCCGATTTCCCCACCTTTTCAGCAAAAAATTAGGACAAGGTGGCAGCTGTGTAACTAAAAATAATATCTAACATGTTTCCTTTTGTTTACCTATATTTCTGTGTAGTCACATGTTCAGAAAAATGAAACTTCATTGTATGTACTCTTGTTGGACCTTGGAACATTCCCTAGATGTTGATAGTGTTTCCCAAACTGCAGCATGTTTATCACTCTCAAGCAGCATATTTAATGTATTTGAACACTCTGGAACCAGATATGTGTTCTTCCATATCTAATTATGTATTTCCATATCTAAAAACATAGTTCTTTATCTATTGGCAATAATTCTTCCCCTCCTGAGAATTTCCCCACCATCTAGATCAGATTTTAGGTGTCCTGCAAGTTGCAGGAAAATGGAGGGAATCACTGATTCTGCTAAAAATAGTGATCAAGCACAGGCATACCACATCTTGATGTAAGCTGCTATGTAGATATAGCATTGATTTCTTAAAACATTTGTATCACTTCAAAAAGTAGCACAGGAAGCCTAAATACATCATGTTATCTTTTTTAGTGTTGGCCACTAACTTATTATTGCTGTGCTGTATTCTTTCTTTAGAGCAAAGGGATAATAAGAATCAATCTAATTTATGTAAACTTTTTTTTATAATCACAGTGGTATGGAGAAGGAATATCCCTTGATTTAAGTGCTGCTTCATGGTACACCTCATGCAGCTGGCTTGTGCTCTGTTTTGGGTGTTGGGGCAACAGACACGCATCAGGAAGACAATATGTTTTTTACCACAAGCCAGCAGCTTGTACACATTTTTACAATACAGTAGTCTAAAATGAACCATTTCAGTGACTTTTCAGAAACAGGAAAGTAAAGAATTGTTTTCTAGAGCTGTAACTATAGCAATATCTATTTAGTTGTTTAAGCACTAATTTCTGCTAATTACATTTCAAGTTCTCTCCTTCCATTATTAAACAAACACTGACATAATTTTAAAGTACAGTCTTCCCACATTTTTGCTTTATGACCTGTTATCAGTTGTGTGCCAACCTTCATGGAATTGAAAAACAAGTTGCTAATCAAGTAGCAAAATGCTAAGAACAGTTAGGATTTTGAATTTAAATACTTGAATTCCTGAGGAACCTTAAAGTGCAGAAACTTAAAGTGCAGAATTCCTGAGGAACCTTAAAGTGTGGGTGCACCATACACAGCTTTCAGCTTACACTGAAAGCTGCATGACAAACAGGAAATGGCATGTGCACCTATGGCGCACGCACTGTGCCTCACCACATGCACGACCCCCATTGTTTTCAATGGAGCTCGAGCATTCACGGAATTTGCCTTATGCAGGGGGGGGGGTCCGGAACAGATCCCCACTTAAGGCAAGAGCGCACTGTATTTTCAGTGGTACTTTTTCACTTCCAAACTGATACTTCCAGCATTCAGTGTTGGAGAAAATAAATGAAGTCTTGCAAGAAAATGTGGAAAGTTGATCCTTGTGTTAGATTACATCATCAGGTTATAAATCTTGCAAGGTACTCTTCAAGTACAGGAACCTGACTGCTTCAGAAATTAGGTCAAACACTGAGAAAGAGCAATGCAGCAATAAAAACAACTGAAATGCATCACCCCACCCAACCTCTCCTTTTGCTATACACAGCCTATTTGTGTGAGTAACACATGAATAAGACTGGCAACTTTGATTTGAGAATTTGATATTTGCCCACAGCAAATAATGGGGAAAAAATAAAGTCAGTGCTCCAGAATTACCACAGCAGAGATTTTAACTTTTCTCCAATCAATATTACTGAAGAAAATGTTACGTTGCCCTTGCTGACAATGCAAATGTACATATTAAATTATTGAAAACTCGTTCTTGATCTTTATAACTCTGATAAAGTGTCTTCCATTATCTCTTGGCACTATGACAGCTGTTTGTATCACTTCCTATCAAATATATCCTGCATGTTGAGTGCGCTTTTGAGTTACAATGAAAATTCCTCCAACGTTTGGGGCCAGTCAAACCAGAATATGATAAAGTAATTGATAGGCCCACCAAGTATGGAATGTATTCTGCAGTGGTGGAGAAGATCATGAAGTGAGTACTGTACATTCCTGATGGGGAATTGCAAGTCTGGTGGAAGAGAACTCATTATCCGAGGAATGAATCCATACTAAAAAATTGAGTCTTCACTAGGAGCAAAGTCTACCTGGTGAATGGGACTTTCTCCTAGATGGCTATTGAGCAAGATGAATGAGGAAGCAACTAACTTTTTATCCTCTGCCTACATAAAGTATTTTCTCATGAATAGCAACACAGTAATAGTTTCCTTTCCCCTCCAAAAGGCAATGAAGGCTGCAACAGTTTCACCAGTAACAGGCACCAGTAAGTGAGTGGGACTGGGAAGTGTTATTCTTCAAAAAAATTTAGTCTTCCTCTCAACTATAGTTGCCCTTCCTTTTTAGCAGGGATCCATTCCAGACACCCTTGCAAAAATGGAGTTTTGCATATATTCAAGCCCCATTGGCTTGAATATAGGCATGTGGCTATGGGAGCATGCATGTAGGCATGCGCCTCAGGCAAACACCCCATTATTTCCCCCTCCATTCGTTTGTCATGCATAAGCAAGGGACACAAGTTTCAAAACCGCAAGAATGGAGGGAGGACTGTATTTCCTAACATCTATCCTGGCAGCTTATGATCGTCAAGGTCAAAAAAGCAAGAGAATTACCTGTTTCTGCGTTAGACTACAGCTGAGCCAATGTCATGGTATGAGTGCTGCTGAAGAATTCTTCCATCTTCTTCATAATTCCCATGAGGAACAGAGAATGAAAGGCAATTATTCCCTTTAAATGGCTGATTTGGTGCATCAGAAGAAGAAGAAAAAGAAGTCCTGAAAACCATAGTGGAGAGACTTGGAGCAGCATCACTGTTCAGTAGATTTCATGTGTGTATTTCATGTTCAGATCCATCAGTTTCAGAGGAGGTATCTGAAACTTATTTATTCAGTCTTCAGCCATAATACCCCAGATGTCCAAAAAGCTCTTAACTAAATAGATTGGTATGGCAGCTCACTGATTTCAGTAGAGATTATTCTTGATAATGTGGAGCCATTTCCCTTATTTTCAAGAAAAGCAAGAGAAAACCACCATGAAAGTTAGCATTGGGTTCTGTATTGTCAGACTTGAGGCAACTCAACTACAGTACTGGGACTCTGATATTAGATTTGCCTCAGCTGTTGGGATCAGTGGCGGGTTACATACCGCCAAAAAGTACGTGCTCGGCACGTACTAGGGTTAGGAAGGGGCGTCCTTTCCGGATGCCCCTAACCCTACTATGTGCCGAGCATGTACAAAATGGTGGCACCCATTCTACATGGGCACCGCCATTTTGACATAGCGGACACTTAGCATCTGCACGGCGCGGCACAGGAATGATGCTGCAAGTGCGCAATTGGCACCTTTCAGCGTCATTTCCGTGCTGCAAAAAGAACCCGCTTTTTGCAGTTCTTTTTGCTGCACCGGGGAACCGCACTGTTTGTCTGCTGCGGTTCCCTGGCACAGCAAACACAAGCACCAGCAGAGCGCCCTTTTTGGGCTCTCTGTAAAGTGCCAGTGATAGCAAACCTTGGATCACTTTCCACTGTGGCTCCTTCTATCCTGGCAGCTTATGATTGGCACCCAGCAAGACAACTATATTACTGCAGTGAGACGTGCCCCCAATTCAAAACCTCCAACTATAAGCCAGCTTTCAGTTTGGATGTTGTGTTACAGAATTCAATATTAATAAACCAATTTAAATGATGGGTTCTTGAACAGAACAGCAAACAGGCAAGGAAGACCCAGTTTAGTAAAGAAAGCAATTTATTTTGCTAGCAAGATCTCAGTTTAGGATTTGGATCCTAATTAACCCCTGAGATAAAGAATAAAAGTAAAGTCCTCCTTTTTATAGACATCTTAACAAATACTTTCTGTGACAAAATTCTATTGGATGTAAACATACAAAAATTCATTCAGTCAGGACAAAGAATTCTGAATACATCAAAATCTCATTACTATGCATTAGCAACCTATGCCACATTCCAAGTTTTTCTCTTATCAAAGGCCTCTCACCAAATATCACGCATCAACCCTGGCTTTGCACTCAGTAGTCTACACATTCCATGCAAATCCTTTATCAACATATGTTAGTCTGATTCAAAGTAGACATCCTGAACCAGCATTTAACCTTCAAAATATGTCACGCCAACCTTTTTACCCATCTTGTTAAAATTTCTATTTCAGCAAACTTTTAATTTGGGTTAAGTTCACCCTTTTTGGGCCTCTTTATGTTAGTCATTTAAAGGAACTAGATGTTGATTATATATATAGAACAAAAATTGAATATTGCCACTTGCCATCTCAGTTGAACTAAATTTCTGTGTGCTTCATTCAAACCATTATTTGAACCTCTTAGGAAGGTATCTCTGAGGATGTTCTCCCAGAAGAATTTTTTTTCCTTGCTGCAGTCATATTTGCATTCAAGATCTCAGAACTGGGTACTATATCAGTTCATAAGGAACTCTACTTAATCTGTTAAAAGAGAAAGATTTTCATTAGTCACAAAAACTGGTGTTTCCTTCTTTGTCTCCTAATTGGATGCACAGCAAGGAAAAGGAATGTACAAAATGTACTACAGGCTTGTGTTTGTCACATTCTCTGTCATTTCATTCTTTTGCCAGGGGTGGGGAGGTTTCCAAAACTAATGTTTACTTAAAATAAATTTTATCACACATAGTATAGTTCATCGTCCCAAAGCTATCAAATACAGCAGATAGAAATGCATCACGGTAGCTTGAGCACTTTATGTTGGCTATGCTTGACATTTCTTAGAGCCAAAGTATACATGTCATAGTTTGACATAAAAACCATTTGTACATTTAAAAAACTGTTTTTATCAGCTGTGACACCTCAGGCTCTGTGCAGATTAATATACAAATTGATGAGCTGATTATATACTCAAATTAGGCAGAGATAGTTGTTACATTTTTTAATTTTATTTATTAGAGTACTTATACCCCTCCCTTCAGCCCTAAAGGCTATCAGAGCGGCTTACAATTATTATTTTTAATTAGACACTTATACTAACTGTGATGTTTTCTGTAACTGATGGTTTTATTATAATTGTGAGAGTTTGGGAAAAGTCACCACCACAATGGCTCTAAAGAGGCAAGTTCTTTTGGAAACAGTGGCCTCTCTAGAAAATATTCCTTTATTTTCTGATCCATCTCTTTTCTGCTGACCTCACAGCAAACCAAATAAACCTTACACACACACACATGCCCTGGCCATCATGCCCAACCTGTGGAGAAACAACTGTCTGAAGAGAAGAACCTCCACTTTTGAAAGATTATATTTATTTTAAAAAATGGAGCCCAGTTCAGGTGCTCAAAACAGGTTTATCCTGAATGTGTGAGGACAGGAAACCAGCTAACCTTGCACATTCACACCCTGGCCATCACTCCCGATGTGTGGAATAACAATTGTCTGAAGAGGAGAGCCTTTCCACACAGTCTGGAACCCTGAAGAATCAGGCTTTCCATTCAGGAGAAAAGGCTGCATGCATAGAGAGTGTTGTCATTTTCAGCTAGTCACTCTCTATGTAACGTGGAGAGTAATGACAGAAGGACAGCACTAACCTGCTCCCTTTCCTTGTGCATTCAGGTTAACCCCATTCTGAATGCCTGAATGAGACTTAGGAAACCTGCATCAGTAATGAAACAGCAAAGCTCTAATCTAGGAAATTATCACATCAGGGTCAGTTGAGCAAAGTAATGAAAGCTAACACAACAGTAGCCGCTATAGTGCACAATATATTTGCACAGTCACACAATGAGATTATTGTGATGTTACCATATAATATTACAATTGTGTTTCTCACACATCCGATTCTCACACATCTATGAATGAATCATTAGTTCCATGGAATTGATCGTTTCGGCTCTATGGCACATGTATTGAAATCATGTTTCCATCCTGCACAGAATGAAAGACTAACAAAATAAAATTTATTACATCACCATATTGTTTTACTCCAGTGTAAACAAAATTGTGCCCCTTACCTCAAAAAAAGACTGAAATCCACTTCAAAACTGATCCTGGCAAGGAGAACGGATTGCCTCTACAGCAATGCATTCTGGGTATCCATTGTTGCTTCCACAGTGGCGCGAATGAAGCACGATTAACTTTCACATTCTCATAATCATGCTTCATTTGCACTATTGAGAAACCATTTGCAGAATTTCCCCATGAATGATTTGTTGCTGGAGCATTCATGGTTCTTCCTGGGATAAATCCTAGATTAGCATGATGTCGTCTGAAAATCTTTAGTGCGATTTAGCCTTTTTCTCCCCCCCCCCCCCCCCGATAATCTGATAATCTCCCTACTTTGAGGTCCATTACAGTGGACTCTTGTTATCCACTGGGGTTAGGTTCCAAGAACCACCGTGAATAACAAAATCTATGTATGCTCAAGTCCCATTAAATACAGTGGCATAGCAAAATGGTGTCCCTTATATAAAATGGGAAAATCAAGGTTTGATATTTGAAGTTTATACTTTTAAAAAATATTTTCAAGCCGTGGATGCTTGAATCCTTGTATAAAAAAATCCGTGGATAAGGAGGGCCAACTGTATTATTAAGACATCTGCAGGGGGGGGGGGGGGGTTCAGTGCACACAATGGATGCATGATACCCTTTAACCAATTAAGGGCTCCTTATACTGTACATATCAAAAGTATGCTCTTCCTTGCAGACCTATTACTCTGGGTGGGGGTATATATGTGTAAAGGGTATAATCTAATAATGGAATAATGCCATAACACTTTTCTGAAGTCCTCCCCTGCTCCAAATGTGACAGCTGTCCTAATGATAATAGGATATATATATTAATTCATTGTTGAATAGAATTTATTTGGATGCCCAATTTCATGTGCTTTCAAACTGAGATAGTGACCCACAGCAGAAAATAAATATCCAAGTATCAAATGGTTTTCCATATTTTTCATAGCATGTGGTTATATTACTAAATAACCAGAAAAAAAATATTTTACATATTTTAAGTATTAATGTTGAGTATCAAAAAGTCAACGAGCAATTCAGTTTTAAAAATTAACTTGCCTAGAACCCTGATTCTCCTGTTAAGTAGTTGGCAGCCAGGTATTGATGAGCTTTTGCAGTGTTTGACTGATTTTAAAAATCAGTAGTGCATTTTCTTGCCTAGATAATATTCTTCCAAATGATAGGCAGTTAGTGGGGTGCAGGGCAGAATGAAAGAGCATGGCCATATCATCTTCAGAACCTTTATTAATGAGAAATGTATTGTCTTTGCACTTCTTGAATTTTTCTCTCAGAGAATTTGGTTGTGGTCATTTATTCCTAATTTTCTTTTTCTTTTTTTCTTTTCTCTTTTCTTTTCTTTTTTAAAGGATCCAATGTTGTCTTCCTGGGTGAAAGCACCTCAGAGACCCACTATCCAAGTTTGACTATAGAATGGAAGCAGGGTGGACAGCCTGCTCAGATCTCTCTGAAAAAAAATATCATTTGCTTCACTTCAATATTAAACGCATTCAAGACTTCAAATTTCATTCTATACTGTACAGTTACAAACTAAATTTATGCAAACTGATTAGTGGGTCTTTGTGTGGCTTTCTGCACTTTCCAATATGGTTTCCTCTATTCTCTTTATTTAGGAACAGTGATGAATTATTAGTGTGCTTGTCAAGTTCTCTCTTGGCATGGTGCAACTTTAGGCACACAAAGACCTACTATTTGTACTGTATTACATGGACAGTTGTGTTCTCTTGATGTTGCACCATATGTTTCTTTTGCTGATTTATTATACATTGATCTCTCACAATGCACTTCATGTATGATGATGACCACATTGGCAGTGTGTTGGAGGGGAAAAAGCAGAAGTAAAATAAAACCGTACGTGCTTTTTATGCACTTTATGCTGCTGCTACAGTGTCCTCTGGTTCTTAGGTCCTAGAATTTGCTACAAATTTTGAAAACTCTCTGCTCTTCTGAAATATCATGACATTTTACTATGTGTCAAAACAGAGTGTAGTGACGGGAACAAATGCAGGCCAGTCAGGTTTTGTGGCATGCTTTTTGTGGTCCCATTGGTAAAGGCTATTTGTGTAGAAAGGTTTGAAAGTTCCCTACTCCTTGCTGTTATCATTGGGACTGTGGCAGTTGATCCATCCCTCATAAGATGCATCAAACCCTTCCCAACAGACCTGATCCTTCAGAAGACTCTGGGGCTGCTGGAGCAGCAGAGGAGGCCCAGTCAGCTGAAGGAAAGCAAGGCTCAAATCTACATTATGCTCCCAGTAAACCCTTTTGTTCAGCATTTTGCATAGCAGTACAATCCTAGGCATGATTGCTAATATGTCACATTTTCAATAGGACATTATTTTCTACTAAGTGTGGATAGGATCACAATCCTATGTCATTCTATACACTTTTACTCAGTAATAAATGCACTGTGTTCATTGGCGCTTACATGTTAGTAATTGTATTGGAGATTGCCTCCTAAGTAAGGTGAAAAGGTTGTGTATTTAAATGAGTTTTTATCAAAGAATGTATACTTTTATCAAGTAATGGATTGTAGGGGTAAATAATTTGTGCAATACAGAATAGTCGTGTGCCTAAATCATGCTAAGATTTAACTTTTTTTACTTGTATTTTACTGTGATCATTTATCACAGAATAAAGTATGACCATTATTGGTGATAGTAAACAGCTCAGTGTTCACCTGAGGTTTTCTTTTTTTGTGCAGAGTAGAACTTTTTGCTAATGGCATGATGCTACATCAGTATAAATACTAATGAAGCTGAACTGTGGCCTGTTCTCACAGACTGCCAATGCAATGTAGCAACTTACAAAAATATCACTGACAAGCTAATATCTGGCAGCGTGAACTTTCGTAGACTTCAGTTTACTTCCTCAGATGCATTTGGAGGAATGCAAATGCATCTGAGGAAGTAGACTGAAGTCTACGAAAGTTCACGCTGCCCATTTCTTTCTTTCAGTTAGTCTCAGGTGCTACAAGATCTCTCTACCTACTTATTCTACAGACTAACATGGCTATATCTTTGAATTCAAGCTAATATCTGGGATAGTAATGTTTCTGTCTCATGTGAAAACAGAGCATTTCACATTATTATCTCAGCCCTGGCACTGCCAGTGTACACCCCACTTGCCATAAACAATAAATAAAAGCAGAGTGGCCTCACAAATGTTTGCTAGAGCACCTTTCCTTTTATGCCATCTCAGCAACAACAAGCCCCTGTTAAGTCCATACATGGCTACTAGGCTTTTTGTGTGTGTGTGTGTGTTTTGGTGGGGAGGTGAATTGCAAATTATCAATACCTGAATTTAGCTCCATACAGAAGTTTAAACAAAATCTGTTTGATAGCAGAGAAAGTTTACCTGGTTAGTTTTGGTTAACCTTTTTCAGTAATCCTATTAATGCACTATTGTCTGAAACAAAAAAGTTTTAAAAATTCCCTCTTCAAAGATAATATATACCTTGAGTGGCAAACCACATTGTTGGTACAAACAATGAGCATTGGTATAATGAGTAAAATTAGTTTTAGATGTGACTTGTTACAGCTTGTAAGCCAGTCTGTTGTTTATGTAGTCTCATAATAACATAGGTTTCAACAACCATAAAAACCCATGTAATAATAATAATAATAATAATAACTTTTATTTTTATCCCACTTTTCCACGATGATCAAAGCGGCGTACAAATTAAAATTTCAACATCGAAGTACATACATAGAAATAAAAACAATATATAAAAATATCATGTTAAAAACTATTACACAGCCAGCTGAGTTATAACGTGTGTGCTTGAGCCCCATTTAAAGTAATGGGGCCCGTGCATGTGGCAGCATGGCAGTGCGCACCAACCCTTCCTCCCCATGTGGCTTTCAGCGTATGCTGAAAGCCGCATAAAGCATGCCCGCATATGACACTGGCGCACTGTAAATATATTCACACATATTTTATATTTTGAAATACTTTGCCAAACATATGAAATGTAGTTTTGAATTTTTATGTCAAATCTTATACAGTTGTGTCTCCTTTACCTGGCATTCTGAAATCCGAATTACTCCAAAATCCAAAATTGTTCACATGAGTGACTGAGATAGTGACACCTATGGTTTCCAGTGGTTCAATGTACATAAACTTTGTTACATGCACAACATTATTGTGTATAAAATGTCCTTCAGGCTACGTGAAACAGGTGTATACAAAACATAAATGCATTTCATGTAGTACAATTAGTTTAAAAGTGCTGCAAAAATGAATGAATGCACCCTTTGTTACGCCTTGGTTACTAATAAAGGAACCATACTTTCATTATGACATGGCATCAGTATTCTTTTGCCATAAAGAAAAATATTGGTAGTTCCGCACCTTTCCCTTTGTCTGTCTGTATTTTAATATGTTGAGCAAGTAAAGAAAAAAAATGAAGCAGGTCCTAAGATGTTTAGGTATCAGATAATTGGATCATCATTCAGTAATTGTTGCCTAAACATTTTTAGATCTCACATTTCTTGTTGAGAAGCCATGGTTGCTGAATTTCAAGGCAAAATTGGGGGAGAAATGTTCTGCACCAAGTTAGAGAATAAGGGCCCGAACAGACAGATCACTTGGAGGTATGCTGTTTAAATGCTGCATGCATCCTAAGAGGCTGGAAGCTGCGCTCCAGCCCTAAGGACTGGAGCACAGCTTTGGCCCAGCTCCTGGCCTCTTAAGATGTGTGTATCATTGAAACAGCATACCTCCAAAGTGACCCAAAGCAGCTTTATTTTGGCCTGTCTGTTCAGGCCCTAAGTCTGTATACACAAGACAGACTCCAGAAACAGATACACCCTACTAAATCCACATATTCAGTGGAACATCCTCGTCCCAAATTGGAGCATCCCAACAACTGTCCATATATCATACATATAAAGCAGCTCTGTAAGTCCCCAAAGTAATTTGCTTTCTGGCATGGATATCTGCTTGTTCAAAAGAAAAAGCCAAATGTTGTAGTATATAAGTCCAAGATTTTCAGTGTGTATACATTGCCTCTCTGAATTGTGGTTTTTAGCTTTAGGTATGAACAGCTTTGCTCTTGCAGCTTTTCGTGTGTGGCTAAGATTCTTTTTCATGTAATCACAGATAATTACGGTATATAATTGAGGCAATGTAACACAATTGTTTATTTGTCCCCATTCCAGAAAGAGGATTGTTTCTTGAAAAGTATGGAATATGAAGGCCATGAGACTTTCACAAGAGTAGGGGAGAATTAGGAATGGAGGTTCTTCAGCTGTACCTAGAAATTAAGATCTAGTTTGATAAAGGGTTCTAGAGAACACAAAAGCTTACTTGGGACTTTGTGACATTTTAATGGTCATAAAACAGCAAAAGAAAATTAAAAAAAATATTTACAATAGAAATGTAAAAGTTACAAAATTTTTGATTTTTATAACAACTAAAAAATGAATCACACCACCAAATCGTGATTTGCTAATTGCTTGTATCACAGTATTTGCCAAACAGTATCTTATTCAGTCCAGCTATGAGCTGCCTCCAATCAATCTGTTACATGAATGCTGACAGACCTCTAGTTGTAGTGGTGTTTTGGGCTGCTACAGCATAATGCTGCTTTAATGTAATTAAAATTGAACTCTTTACATCTTATAGTGTTGAATGTTGCCTTAATATTACTTTCGTTTTAAGGCTTTCTATTATTAAATGTTTTGGAATAATCATTGTTTCCCCATGCACACACAGCCTATGTTGCGCATGATATCATTATTGTTTTTTGAAAACTGGAAATAACTATGCAAACATATTTTATTAAAGGTACACACAGAAGAATATGTGTGTGTGTGATTTCTTTTCCATCAATATTAGCCAAATTTCATTTATCTCTGGGTGTACAGTTGTCCCTCCATATTCGCTAGGGTTAGGGGAACAAGACCCCTGTGAATATGGAAAAACTGCAAATAACAAAAACACTTTTTACCTGAGAGGACACCTCTCTAGGAATCTCTAGGTCCTCCAGTGCAACTCTGTGGTCAATCCCCAACATACACTGACCATAGAATGGCACTAGAGTAGCTACAAATGGTCTTTCAGTGCAACCTTTAGTTAAAGTTGACCACAGAGTTGCACTGGATGACCTAGACAGTCCTAGAGAGAACATATTAAGGAAATCCGTGAATAATCAAATCCGCAAATATCAAAGCCACAAATATGGAGGGATGACTGTAATTTCCTATATTTACTAGGAATAGACATGAGATTCAAACAAAGTCCAAAGCCCTTCAGACAGGGAGAAGGAGAGAGAGGGTTTGTGTGGTTGAGGCTTCTAATCCTAGGGCATTTTCTCCCTGGCTTCTTGAAATAAGGAGGACCACACAGTTCTACTCAATGTAAGACAGGTTTATGACCTCCATAAACCCATTAGACTCTACCAAACATTATGTCTGGCTGTCCAACATGAGTACTCGCATGTTAGACAAGCGGTAATGACACTGGAAACACCTGTTTTATGTGTGGCCCTGCTTTTTCTTCATCCCCTATTCTCTGTAGTAGTTGTATTCTTCCTCTAGGGAGGCTGAGAGGCAGACCATATCTGCTCCAGCACTTTACTCTTCTATATTGTCTCTCCTAGCAGGACAGAGTAGTGGTGTGACCTGAATGTAGGAGTAGAGTTGAAGTGGTATGGTATTCTGGCTGCTTATCCCAGCCCAGAGGAAGGCATATCATCCATTACCACTTCAAAATGAACCCTATAAATACTGGATGAGAGGGTGAGTGATGGTGGGCTAGCAGCAACCTCAAAGCTAGTGTGAAATGGCATCCTGGGGCTGATTGTCTAGCTCTGCCAATGCCTGCTGCCTTCCCACCCGAGTGCACCACCATGCCTTTTGGCTCTAATCACCATTATTGGTTGTCCTAGGGCCTGAACAGACAGGCCAAAATAATGCTGCTTTGGGTCACTTTGGAGGTATGCTGTTTAAATGACACACACATCTTAAGAGGCAAGAAACTACGCCAAAGTTGCACTTAGTCCTGAGGACTGGAGCATGGTTTTGGTGTAGCTTCCGGCCTCTTAGGATGCATGCAGCATTTAAACATCATACCTCCAAAGTGACCCAAAGCAGCTTTATTTTGGCCTGTCTATTTAGGCCCTTACTGCAACTAGATACTGTGTTTATGGGTTCTAACGCTGCGCTCTGCTACCTCTCCTGTTTTTCTATAACACCCCTTCCAAAAGAGTTTGTGTTTTTGCTTTAAATAGTTCAGTACTGTTATTTTTACATCACTGCCTGTCAAAATCCAAACAGTAAAATTATTAGCATGCATACCGTATTCTCTTACACAGTAAAGCATACCTTTGTGACCTCTGCTAGCTAGTTCTCAAAAAGCCAAAAGATGGCTCCTTTTCACTGGAAAGATTCCTTTGGTTACATGAGCAGTAGCAAGGACTCGTATTAATAATACTGTATATGTAGTGTGCCATGAAGCCATTGTCTTTGTTCATACCTCTGATAATGGATTGAAATCTGTGAATATCATTGAAATCATGGGTTTTTGTGGGTTTTTCGGGCTATGTGGCCATGTTCTAGAAATTTTCCTTCCTGACGTTTTGCCAGCATCTGTGGCTGGCATCTTCAGAGAATGCTTTGCCTGGAAAAAGTTGAGTGTATATATACTGTGTGAGCCTGGGGATGCAGGAGTGATTTGCAGACAAAGCATTCTCTGAAGATGCCTTCGACTTCATCATTGAAATCAGCTGTTTTTCTTTCTAGTGTTTCTTTGTAATTTCCTTGTTCGAGGACTGCAACATGTAAATCCTTACAACAGCAAGGCAGGCAATAATGGTAATTAGAACCAAAAGGCATGGCAGTGAGCTGGGTGGGAGGCAGCAGGTATTTGCAGACTTACAGAATAGCACCAGGATCTGGTAGGCCACAAGTTACTTTGGAGAGGCTGCTGTTATTATTATTCCTGCCTTTCTCCAAGGCTCGGGGGGGGGGGACAACATAGATTAAAACACCAAACACCGGTGCTTTCTGCACCGGCATTTGGGACGTCCTGTGGACGTCCCATTTTAAAAAAGGAGCGTCTCTTATAGACGCCCCTGGGCCTAGTACGGACTCCGTCCGTACAAGATGGCGGCGCCCCTTCTACATGGGCGCCACCATCTTTACGTACTGGACGCACAGCGTCCAGACGTGTCGCGCCGCTTGTGACGTAGCGAGCGCGCCCCTGGCGCCTCGCTACGTCGCAAACGCGACGGTAAAAGAAGCTCCATTTTGGAGCTTCTTTTTTCGGTCCGCGCGGGAGTCGGGCCGTCTGAAGGCTCCGGTTCCCCCGCGGACCTACTGGCGGCGGCGGCAGACCACCGCAAAGCGGCGGTCTGTACCCCGCCATAATTTACACACATCGAGTTAAAACACATAAACATAAGACATTTTAAAATAATCCAACATAAACTTTAAAATATAGCAGTTTAAAATCCATAGTTTAAAACTGACTGGGTATCTTCTAGGATCATTTTAAAGTGGCAATGGATGATCTGCCTGTCTCCAGAGGGTCTTACACAGCTACTTCTTTGCAAATTAGCAGAATGGAAAGCACCAGATTTAGCCAAATTAAGTACAGCGGACCCTCACCTTACACAGGGGATCCATTCCCAATCCCCCCGTGTAAGTGGAAATCCATGTATGCTTGCACCCAATTAAAAATAATGGGGCACATGCTCATAGCTCCAGGGCAGTGTGCATGCCACGGGTGTGTACGTCATTGCTTTAATTGGCGTGCACCCACATATGGCGCGGGTGCACTGTAGAAGATCATCAATCTCTTCAAGAAACTTACATAATACAGATTAGATGCCAAAATATGAGGGACTAGAATATGGCAACCCTACACAAAGCAAGATTAATCCTCAGGAACCATTTACTACAAGATACTCAAAAGCATAATCAGTGAGCTATAACTAATTCTGGAAAATCATACAGCCCTCCCACAAGCTCTGAAAGGCAGGCCTTTATTGGCCTGTGAACTGCCTCCAAATCTTAATTCTTCACTTACAACAGGATACATAACATACAGGGACAGGACCCTGCTACGACTCCAGATGCCAACTGTCTCCACTGTACTCTGGAGCCAATATTATAGGGGCCTATAATATCACCCACAACATCAGAGACTTGCTGTTCTTCCAATGGGAGATCTGCCATCCTGTGTGCCCCTCTACACTCTGTGCTGGACAAACAGGACAGTCTCTACGCTAGAGCATAAATGGACACATTTATTCGACATTAGAAATGGCAATAGCTAAAAACCAGTTGCAGAATATTTCAGCCTTCCTGGGAGTATGGTAAGAGATTTACAAGTTGCAGTCCTTGAACAAGGACATTATAAAGGAGATAAGGGAGAGAAATAGCTGACATAAATAATATTCACAGATTCCAATCCATTATCAGAGGTATGAACAAACATAATGGCTTCATGACACACTACATATATTAATACAAGTCCTTGCTGCTGTACATGTAACAAAAGGAATCGTTTCAGAGACTTTTGAACCCAGGAAAGCAGATGTTTAATAAGCAGGTGTATTGTTCTCACACATTAGCGCTAGCTGACCACTGTAAAGATATGTATCACCTTGCCCAGTCTTTTGAAAATTTAGGGCAAGGGACATGTTTTGCATCTCTCTGGATTCTATTACATTCTGTCCCACTCCCACAGCTGCATAAATATGCTTTATACCTGAGGCTTTAATACTACTACTACTACTGCAGCCAAAGAATTGGGTTTATATCCACAAAGCTCATGATAAAACATTTAAAAACAGTATTTAAAGTGCTGCCACATTTCTTTTTTCCCTCCCCATTCTTCCTTCCTTTTGTTCTGTAGGTTTAGAGTATCTGATTAAAGTACAATATAGCAATACAAGGACTGGGTCTAGTTGGTTTTCCAAGTACAGTTTAAGCTGAGGAGCAATACCACTAAATGCTCAAAAATCTGTTCATCCTATTTTACATCACCAGAAGCAATCAGAAACTGCCTAAAACAGTTTGGACAGTTTTATACGTATCTTCTGAATATTTTATAAACCTTCTTCCCTGAGATATTATCTAATGCATATTTAAATCTATCCACTAAACATGTTTTGAACACCCCTGAGATACTTCTCTCGGAAATGTTTTCTGTGTTTCCTTTAAATCCCTATAGACCTGTGTCCAAAATTAACTGATTTTTTTTTAAATAATCCTTTTTGTATTCTTTGAAATTAATATCTAAATGTAGTATTGTTTCTGAATGCATTGGTTCTTGATTATAGCTTCTAACATGTAGATGCTGTACTTTTTAAAAAAGAGGTGTAGAGTAGCATTCCTTTGAGTCAACTGAGTGCATGATGCAATCACACCTTGAAAACTAAAGTTCTTCAGTTTTGTCAAATCACATGCCAGCTAAACAGAATCATCCCCTTCCTCTCTTTCTCTTTAAAATCATGTACCATGATGGGAAGGACTCTGCACAGCCTGGCCACACAACCTGACTTTAGCATCTCTGCATGCCATCAGGCCCATTTTGTAGACCTTGTTGGTCTAAAACAAGGTCAAGGTGAAAACGTATCAAAATTGCACTCCATACCGTTTAGTGACCAACTGCCTTTTATAGTTGTTGGGTTTTTTAAGTGTCTGAGTAAGATGTGACAGACACACACACTGCTCCCGATTGAAAAACTCTGCTATGGCACGGCGAACACATGGGACTTGGTGTCAGGTATCAGATTGGCCATCGTTTAGCTAATAGCATATTCATATCAAAATTAAATTCAATTTTCTATCATCAAGGTAAATACAGATTCCTGTCAGAGGCCTCCCTGATTTTTCCAGCCTCAAATGCTGAAGCCTAGGAACACTTGAAATAACTTTAGAAGGTTTTAAAATGCTGCCCCACCTTCATAGAGAAAGGAATCCATCCCAGTGGCTAAAAAGGCAACTAGAAGTGATGCACCCCTCAAGCGCTTCCAAACTGTCTTCCAATCATTGGATGCCCTGCCACTGTGACATTATTAGGCCCCATCTGTATGACATCACCAAGACCCACTCCTTGGTCACAAAGTTTGGCCCTGAAATCTCAAGGAATCACTGACTTGTGATCTCCATAGGGCACCCCAAAGATTCTGGGAGTTTGAGGTCTAAGCCAACAAGCACACTCTGGTCCAGAACTGTAGGCAAAGAAACCTTAAATCAGTAATACTAGCCAAAATATATGGACTAGATTCAGTATCAAGGCAGTTTCTGTAAGACACAGGCAGAGGCAAATTGAAAAGATGGAATTATTTACAATGTATAGAATATAATTATTTTGCAGTACTTACTTGTATCCTGTCTTTTTCTCAGTCCTGTTGCTCAACGTGGCTGACAAAATTAAAACAGTTAACTGTGATCATAACTTTAAGCGGAAGTGGAATTAACTTTCAAGAAATAATCACACAATACAAATGTTATCAATGAAAGTTTAAATAGTAAAAACGTTTTTTAAAAATAATATAAATAATGAAGAAGACAATAGTAATGGTTAAGAAATACAATGTTTATGTAAATGTTTTTCTTTAATGCTTTTTAGCTAAAATTGTATAAAGCTGGACAGCAAATAGATATATAAGCATATAAGAATTTTAATGTAAATATATACTCACCATAAAAAAAATTAAAACAGTGCTAAAAGTTCACATCATACAAATGTTAAACGTATAATTAAGCTATCAGTAAAACTAAAAGCAAAAAAGAAGCACAATCATTTAAAAAGGGAGTCTTCTATATCAACAAAAACAGGTTTTTAGGAAATAATATGACAGAGCAAAATCAAAACAGTATAACTAAAGCTAATGCTACATAACAGATTAATGTAAATATTAGTGGTATGTACTAGTCTGTTGTGGCACCATACAGTTCCCAGAATTCCATAGCATTGAGTCATGGCAGTGAAAGTGGTGTCAAACTGCTCCTAGGTGTAGAAAGAGGAAGACAAGGTTGCTCCTTCCCTGCTGTCCGTCCTCTGGCAAGCAAAGACTTTTTATTCAACTGTCATTGGGCAACTGACTGGCTGCCAAGGAAGAGGCTTTAAACCAGCAATTTAAATTATATAACACTTTCTCTATTCTATATTTACCTTTGGTTCCATTAAAATAGAACTTTTTTTACAAAAAAAATCTCTAATGTTTTCAGGTTTTTTAAAATAAAAGTATACTCTTTTTAAACATCCAGCATATATAAAAACAAAAAGTAAGATCTGTGTAAAATGTCAGAAAGTTTGCACGGCTCTTGTCTCGCTGATTCCTTATATCGTGATTTCGTATTTTTGCCCGTAAAACTAAAAAGAATCATTAAAGACATTATTCTGATTGGGTTTTTTTAATTCATTCAATTGTTCTAAGCATTTATGTGTCACACAACATGAGTACTATATATGAAGCTTTCAATAAAAATGCAATAATGATATATAACTAAAACCATTCCAAATGGTTCAGTCTAAATGCCTAGGCCAGGATCCTACAGTGACACAACCCTTGCATAGATGTCCATTAAACAGGCCATGTCATTCCCTCAGTGTTTGCACAAGGAGGAGGCAACCATGACAGGAGGGGGAGGAGTTGGCTTCCAATTCTCAACCACCCCTGGAAGCTGAGGATTTGACAAACCAGCAACTACAAGCTAACAGTGCTGCCCTTTTACCTCTCCTTGCCAGGAAAATGCCTTTTTCCTCTTTTCCTTGCCTTTTCCTCATCTGTCAGCTCTATTAATGCGTCTCTATTGTTGCAGGTATAAAGACTTTATCTCATGTGGCTTTTGAACCACAATTAGACCTGGGAAAAAGTAGCATTGGCAATACTTATTGCATGACAACGCCTCCAACCCGTAGCTGCAGTGTCCCCAAACTGTAGTTAGGATGTCCCTTTTCATTGATGGGGGAAGCCCATAAATGAGCTTGCAATCACACTAGTCTTTAGGTGCAAAACATCACTGCCACTGCAGTTGTGATACTAGGATCATAGAGTCATATAGTCGGAAGAGACCACAAGGGCTATCCAATCCAACCTCGTTCTGCCATGCAGGAAATCACAATCAAAGAACCCCCTGTGACAGATGGCCATCCAGCCTTTGTTTAAAGACCTCCAAGGAGGGAGACTCCACTGTACTCCAAGGAAAGAGTGTGTTCCACTGTTGAACAACCCTTACTGTCAGGAAGTTCCTCTAATGTTGAGCTGAATTATCTTTTCCTGTAGCTTGCATCCATTGCTCTGGGTCCTGTTCTCTGGAGCAGCAGAAAACAAGCTTTCTCCTGCCTCAATATGACATCCCTTCAAGTATTTAAACAGGGCTATCATATCACCTCTTAACCTTCTCTTCTCCAGGCTAAACAGCCCCAACTACCTAAGTTTTTCCTCAAAAGGCATGGTTTGAAGACCCTTCAACATTTTAGTTGCCCTCCTTTGGACACGCTCCAGTTTCTCAACATTTTTTTTGAATTGTGGTGCCCAGAACTGGACATAATATTCCAGGTGGGGCCTGACCAAAGCCGAATATAGTGGCACTGTTACTTCCCTTGATCTAGACACTATAGTTTTATTGATGCAGCCTAAAATTGCTTCAGCCTTTTTAGCTACTGCATCTTACTCATGTTCAACTTGTGGTCTACCTGGACTCCTAGATCCCTTTCACACATAGTCTCGTTCAGCCAGGTGTCCCCCATCCTATATCTGTGCAGTCATGTGCTGTCAATGTCTCCTCCTCTCACCCTGTCTCCCAACCTCCTCACTATTTTGAAGCAGACTGGTTGCCTTTATTTTATTTTATTTTCTGTTTATCCCCCTCTCTTTCCCCCCCAAATTCAATCGCAGTAGCAGAGCTACAGAATTGTGTGAAAAAGTGAAAATAAAATTGAATA
Organism: Sceloporus undulatus; assembly: GCF_019175285.1. Lineage (NCBI taxonomy): Eukaryota > Metazoa > Chordata > Lepidosauria > Squamata > Phrynosomatidae > Sceloporus > Sceloporus undulatus. Next base: position 171,091,030 of record NC_056522.1, on the reverse strand, counting down.
AAAATACAAATTTTAAAATTGCCATGCTGGGTAGGACTTAGGTAAGGGAGGTGGGTTTAAGGGAGAATCAGTAAGAGAGCACAATGGCAGAACCAGCCCCAGTTATGCAGTTGAGAAGACATGTGATAGTGGCTACTCACAAACAGGTATAATTCCACTTGCTTTAATAAGTGTGATTGCGGCAAGGACACGGCCATGCCGTAATGTCCTTAGATCTCAACTCTTGGAAACAGAAAACATAATCAGTCTCAAATGCATGGCTGATTTTAGGACAAACTTTTTTTAAAAAAATGAAGTCGAAGGCTTTCATGGCTGGAATCCATGTTTTTTGTGGGTTTTCCAGGCTGTATGGCCATGTTCTAGAAGAGGTTTTTGCCAGCATCTGTGTCTGGCATCTTCAGAGAAATGATGCCAGCCACAGATGCTGATGAAATGTCAGGAAAAAACTCTTCTAGAACATGGCCATCCATAGTTTTTTGTGGGTAATAACCTATGGATGCTGGCAATGAAAGCCTTCGACTTTACATGGCCATACAGCCTGGAAAACCCACAGAAAACTTTAAAAAAAAAACCCTCTACAGCTATTTTTGCAGTCTGGGAAACTAAAACAGGTTTTCATATGGTGCCAAAAAGTGCTTAAGGTAGACAGCAGGTATCCTCTCTGGGGAGAGAATGCCACATCTTTGTGCCTCCATGAAACATTGCACTAGAATAGGGAACAAAGTTCATTCTTGTGTTGGAACAACAGTGTTTTCAGTCCTGTGCTAACATGGTGTAAAGTAGATTTTAATAAACACTTCAAGTTATTGTCGCATGTAGACTGCACTTATTATATCAGCAGAAGATGGAAATTTTCCATCTTGCTTGTTGTCCTTCTTGTGTGCTTGATAAAGACCATAGGCTGTTGAAGAATTAAACAAAGGCAATACTAATCAGTTTCTGTCTCCGTATACATCAAAGGATTTGAGATCTTTCACAATAGATATTTTTAGTATCAATTAGTCTAAGAGTAACATGTTTGACATTTATTGTTTGTATGATTTTGTAGGGTGTGCGGATCTCCAAAGCCTTGACACAATGCAACCCATGGAAAGGAAAAGACAGGGTTATATACATGAGTTGATCCAAACAGAGGAAAAATACATGGATGACCTTCAGCTTGTCATAGAGGTGAGGTCTGAGTGGGCAAGGTACTTACTGAACTTTTATCTTTAACCCATTCTTGAGCCATTGTTTTATTCAAATGTAAGCTATACAAGGTAAAATATACATTAACAAAAGCTTTTACAAACTTACAATAAAATTAGAATTCAGAATAAACTTCTGCAGTCCTAAGGATTACCAGATTTGCTAGGTAAAGGGCAAATCGTCATCAATTGCTGTTTTATAAATCCAATTTTATGATTGTTAAAGTGACTTTGTAGGAATTTTCCTTTGCTGCCACACTGAAAGTGACAAGATGTAGCCAGCAAAAGATACATTTTCCATTCTGACAAAATTTTTGTCAAGAAAAACATTCTCTGTAACATTACCTCTTTAGTTTTATAGCTACTGAGTTTTTGTTTTTTAACAACGCCTGTAATTTGTGTTTGATCTTTCCCTGATGTTAAGGTGAGTAGAAAATATGAATGGAAACAAAATAGAATCCTGTGTAACCATAATGAATTTGAAGGATGCATCACCTAAGAGAGTGTGGAGTTCCTCTGTGGTGCCCTGGCTCCCTTCACAAACCCCCTGGGCTTTCGCCTTCTTACCAGGGCTCTATTGTCAGTCAAGAGCCCTGGTGGCACAGTGGTTAAATGCCTGTACTGCAGCCATTCACTCAAGACCACAAGGTTGCGAGTTCAAGACCAGCAAAGGGCCCAAGCTCGACTCAGGCTTGCATCCTTCCGAGGTCGCTAAAATGAGTACCCAGACTGTTGGGGGCAAATTAGCTTACTTGCTAATTAGTTTACTTGCTGTTCACCGCTATGATCTTTGGAATAGCGGTATATAAATAAAACAAATTATTAATTAATTAATTAACCTGCCACCTTTTGCAGTCCCAGTTAGGTTTCTGTGGCCTAGTGGTATCAAAATAGCTTACCTTTCCTGCTTTATGTACCATCCTCCATCTGCATTCCATCCTATGCCTGCAAATGCTCTTCAAACCAGGATCCCTTTTCAGAGGTGAAGCCCAAGGAAAGTACTATCAGGACATTATGAGGATCTTCAGATATCCAGTAGTCTCTGAGATGACTGCCCATGACTTGACCACCATTGAGATTTTCCAAGTGGCTACCTTGATCCTTCTCTTTAATCTGCCTTTCTAGCTCAGCGCCAGATTCAATCTCTTTCATTGGCTTCATTGCCAGTTATGTCAACCAATGCACTAACTGAGTTCAATCATTGGATCTTGAATATCTGTGATAATTCCAATTTGTGGCGTGTGTGTCTGGAATGGATCCCCAGCGAATTGGGAGCGAAGAGTATACTAGGTCGCCAACCAACTTCTGCCTAAAGATTTCTAACAAAGGAGAGTCTAAGCATCTTCCATGCCAGTCCCACTATTCCACTGTGAACACCTTGTATTTAATCTCAGTCTTCTTCTTTTAATGTTTAAATTCTACCCTCCATTTATCTGTATGCCTGTCCTTCAGATATTTGAAGATGGCTGTCATGTTTCCTCTCAGTTGTTCTGCTCCAAGCTTAACATAGCCACCTCCCCCAAATTTGACAACCACTGAGACTTCCCTGATGTGTATGTATATGTGTATGAGAAAGGGAGATTAAAATGTTATGGTGTATATATGACAAATCCATGAAACCTATTTATGCTTGGTTGAGCACCATTTTCATTATGCGAGAAAACTAGGTTAAGTGTTGAGCAATCTCTCTTTTTTCCATTGCCTGTAGACATCCCTTCATCTTCTTTTTGCAATGAACCTATGGCCTCTTTTTTGAAAGAAGAAGAGAAAAAAGTTTATGTTATCAAACATATCAGATTTGAGATTTGTCATTTCCATGACACCTCTGAGCCCCTGTTAGGCTATTATATGTGGTCTTTGTACATCTGCATGGAGTTTTATTCTTTGAGTGGTCACTTCTGCAATCTCACAGGCCACCTCTTTCAGTGCTATTCATCCCCTTCCCAGTTTGAATCCAAAGAGAATAGTGTTAAAGAATTGGTGTTTTTCTTACCTTAGAAATGCAAACCAGTTTTCTGACTAGAGCTCCAGGATTTTTTAAAACTAGCTCTTTGTTGATCTCCTAACTTTGGCTGTTCAGATTGTCTGAAGATCATCAGTTACAGTTAGCAATTAGTTTGATCACATCCAGTAAAATACAATGCTCTTGAACCTCCGATAGCCATGCAGGAAATCATTTTAACTTATCACATCATAATGCTGAAGGAATGAGAAAAATTTCATATGTTGGCATTTGTCTACTAAAGAGCTGATAAATGGCATAGTGAGAACCCTGTCCTCTCTGCATGTTTTGGAAATGCACTGCTTGTCTACAATATTGCTAAGAACAGATGCAAATTTAAGTGTCATGAGCACTCATGTTACTTATCAAACAATTCATAATTTGAGAGGAATGTGCTACTTCTGAAAGTCTGTCATTCCATCTGAAGCATCTCCCGTGTCTTTCACCATTGTAGGTTTTTCAGAAACAAATGGCTGAATCAGGCTGCCTTTCAGAAGCTGAAATGAGATTAATCTTTGTCAACTGGAAGGAACTCATAATGTCTAATACAAAGCTACTGAAGTAAGTGCTACTATTGTTGTATTAAATTTTGTGTTATTAGCTGTCCCAAAAGTGTTTCACATCCCATGAAAAATCAGGATCAGAGTCTGGAGACCTATACTGACTTCACCTTTAAGTAACGCTGGACATGACAGCGAAAATGAGAAATACTTTTGCATCAGCTGTTACTTTTCCTGAGTCAGCATGACTTGGCAAGAGTCATCTGTGTCCTAGCTGCATTGTGCCTTCACTATTGCAGTGTGCTCTATGTGGACCTACCCTTAAATAATACACAAAAAATTTAGGTGCTACAATGTATTAGCTGTAACAATAACAAACACACAATATTGAGATGATATTAGTCTTGTACATAAAGGCGTGTGCTGGTTGTCCTTGGCAATATACATACTGGACACCACAATTCAAAGAGGATCCTGACAGGTTGGAGCATGTCCAGAGGAGGGCGACCAAAATGGTGAAGGGTCTGGAAACCATATGAAGAAAGACTTAGGGAGCTGGGGAAGAGAAGGTTAAGAGCCTGGAGAAGAGAAGGTTAAGAGGTGATATGATAGCCCTGTTTACGTATTTGAAGAAGTATCATACTGAGAAGGGAGCAAGCTTGTTTTTTTCTGCTGCAGAGACTAGAACATGGAACATTGGATGCAAGCTACAGGAAAAGAGATTCCAGCTCAATATTAGGAGAAATGTCCTGACAGTAAGGGTTGTTCGACAGTGGAATAAACTCCCTCGGAGTGTAGTGGAGTCTCCCTCCTTGGAGGTCTTTAAACAGAGGCTGGATGGCCATCTGTCACAGGGGATGCTTTGATTGTGATTTCCTGCATGGCAGGGGGTTGAACTGGATGGCCCTTGGGGTCTCTTCCAACTCTATGATTCTATGGTTCCACTGTAACTGCTACAACTCCACTCTGTGGAATCATGGGATTTGCAGTTTAGGGAAGGGTACCTGGAATTCTCAGTTGTTCCTGCTGGAATTTTATAAGTTCTTTGGCATTATTTTCCTTTGCTTCCTAGATCCTTTGTTACATGCCCCTAAATTTTACCCTCAATTTATTCACGGATCATATCAAAATCCATAGGTTTGGCCCCAAAACCTGCCCTTGACTTATACATGAGGTCGACTTATAATTGAGTATATAAGGTAGATTCCTTGGGAACAGTGGAATTTATTACACCGGAGGAATTTCTCTTAATTTCGAATGAAAAGAAAGTGGGGCCAGAACGCATTCACATAAAGTCGCTAGTTTAGCGAAATTACATGAATGCTTATTGCATTTGAACTGGCTCCCCATTGCCCAAAAATAGCATGCCATTGCCCAAACTTGTGTGTGGCAGTCTATCATGCAATAATGTGAAACCCCATGATTGCGTTCGGACTGACTTCCCATTACCCGAATTTGCGTGTAGTGGGTTATCACGCAATAACATTAAACCCCATGATTGCGTTCAGATTGCCATTGGATTATACTTCCAGTTTCCCTTGTCTGATAAACTCCACTATTTCACTCAGTCTGCATCCTTGCTAACAGAGTTGTTCCTGCTAGTCAGAATGTCGTCTGTGAACAATAATAATAATAATAATAATAATTTGTTTTATTTATATACAGTACCGCTATTCCAAAGATCATAGCGGTGAACAGCAAGTAAGCTAATTAGCAAGTAAGCTAATTTGCCCCCAACAGTCTGGGTACTCATTTTAGCGACCTCGGAAGGATGCAAGCCTGAGTCGAGCTTGGGCCCTTTTGCTGGTCTTGAACTCGCAACCTTGTGGTTTCGAGTGAATGGCTGCAGTACAGGCATTTAACCACTGTGCCACCAGCTTTCCTAACTTTTTCTACTGCAATCGCTTAAATCAAACTGCTCCAATTATATTTTATGTTGTTTTACTTGTAGAGCCCTCCGTGTGCGTAAGAAGACTGGGGGTGAAAAGATGCCTGTGCAGATGATTGGAGACATCCTGGCTGCTGAACTGTCCCACATGCAAGCCTACGTCCGCTTCTGCAGCTGCCAACTTAATGGGGCTGCCTTGTTGCAGCAAAAGACAGATGAAGAGCCAGAATTCAAAGAATTTTTAAAAGTATGCTATTTAGTCACTTCTTAATCCAGACCTGTTTCATTTCTCTTCAGGGACAGGTGCAGGTCTCTCTGATAACCACATTTATTTAACTGAAAATCACAACCTAATAATAATAATAATAGGATTTATTTATATACCGCCCAATCACTGGGAATCCGAGCGGTTTACAACAGAGGGGATAATAGACGGTTCCCTGCCCTCAGGCTTACAATCTAAAAGACATGACACAAAAGGAGAAGGGAATGGTGAGGGGGTTCTTCTCTCCCTCTGAGGCCTGGACCAAGGCAGATGGACCTTCATCTTCAGGCTAGCCCTGATGGAGCTGGGCCAGCCTATTCTCTCCCTCCCAGGCCGAAGGATGACAGTTATGGAGGGAGGAGCTTCTATCTTCAGGGTAGCCCTTGAGGGAGCTGGGCCAGCCTATTCTCCCACTTGGCAAAGTAAATATGTGCTTACAGTTTTTATTACTTCCATGGTATTCGAATGGCTTTTAGGGGCTCGTGTTGGGGAGATGCTCTTTGTGAGTAGCTCCTCTCATCTTTGCTCCAACTGTAAATATAAAAGATTTTTTTATTTAGCCAAACCCAGGATTTTCTGGATTAAATGGAGCCTTGCTTCACATCTGTAAAAGGCAATGGGTTCTCCTAGTCCTTCTAATAGTGTGTCCATATGTAAGTAATTTTCTCTCAACCTTCATATTTCCCATTTATAAATCAGGGATCCAAAGTCCATTCCTTTGTGATAGTCTATACAGGTCTTTGAGCACTAGAAGAATTTAATATCCATAGAAACAATGCAACCTTTTCATTTACAATTCTGGTTTAACTTACAGAAACTGGCTTCAGACCCTCACTGTAAAGGAATGCCACTCTCCAGTTTCTTGTTGAAACCTATGCAGAGAATTACACGCTATCCACTTCTCATCAAGAGTGTGAGTATCAAATTGTTTGCTCATTAAAAAACTAACTGAAATGAGAAACTCACACATGACTGGCCACGTGGTGCTAAGTTGAACAGAGTACTGCAATTACATTTCTAAATAATTTAGAAAGTGGATTTCCCTTGAAAGTTACATTGTACTTTTTAAAACCTTCATTTGTTTTGTTTTGTTTCCAAACAAGATTCTGGAAAACACTCCTGAAACTCATCCAGATCACAGTAACCTGAAGCTGGCCCTTGAGTGTGCTGAAGAACTGTGCTCTCAAGTTAATGAGGGGGTGCGTGAAAAGGAAAATTCAGACAGACTAGAGTGGCTACAGTCCCATGTTCAATGCGAAGGACTTGTGGAGGTAACAGTGGCTTGTGTTGTATGCTGAGGACTGGTTAAGTGTATGCTGAAACGGAAGTTTTGGAAACACTACACATAAATCCCTATCAGGATTGCATTAAAATGGGATATACCATCAAGTATTAGGAAAATTTAAAAAAAGAAAAGGATATGGAGAATGGGCATTGTTAATTGCCACAGAACAGTAGCAATGAAAGCAACAGAAACTATCAAAATATAGCGCATCAAAACTTTCTTTTTAAACTACAAAAATGGAATGGATAGCCAACGGTGCTCCCTGGTTTTCAGGAGCAAGGAGTGAACCTGTCTTTTTTATTTAAAAAAATGCTAAATTCTGAAGCTCATGCCAGATCTAGCATTTTCATAGCCCTACCTATAACTCTTTTAATTATGTGATATTGTATTAATAATGAAATGGTTATACATCAAAATCAGAATCAGTTAATGAATGGGGAACAGTGAAAAAGTGAGAGAAAGCTAGATGATACACTGTAGTTTGTCTTTTATTTTGTTGCTTTAGTGAACAGCCAAAGTGCTGTTTGATGTTTGATGCTAGTAGCATTAAAGAACTGGTGGCTGATAAAGTTTACCATAGGGTATCTCAAAGTCACTTTTTTATGTTAAAAACTCAAGATGTAAAGTGTATGCCTTCTGCATTTGCTTCGCTGATCCGTTGGTTCTGTTCAGTTGCTCAGTTTTTTTCTAGAATGAATGCCTGTGAATGAAGATATGGCCATGCCTCTTTCATTTGACTTCAAGCTTTCACATGAAATCACCTGGACACAATGAGACCTCCCAATTTTTCTGATATCAGAGTGGATTTTCAGATTAAGTTATCTCATTTTATAATAGTTTTCTGCTTTCATTAGTTTTGTTTTAAAGCAGTGGATGACACGAACACAATTTGTATGCTGTTTTCAGAGCATTAAATGTCTGTTTTTAAGAGAGGGAATTCAACTGATTATAGGTTGAGTATCCCTTTTCTGGAAATCCAAAATACAGAATAACTCAAAAATCCAAAATTGTCTACATGGGTGGCTGAGAGAGTGGCACCTTTGCTTTGTAATGATTTAGTGTACACAACCTTTGTTTTATGCACCAAGTTTTTAAAAATATTGTATATAAAATTACCTTCATGCTACATGTATAAAGTATATATTAATATAAATGAATTTCATGTTTAGACTTAGGTTTGATCTCCAAGCTATCTCATGTATATATATAGTCCCATTTCAGGTAAGGGATACGCAACCTCTATAAGGAATTGCAGGCTTCTCTTGCAATTCGTTCCCTGATCACATAGATACAGTATTTAAATTTGGACTGACACCATCTTAAAGACTTCCCACAAATCATTTTAAAAACTAGGAAAGATTTTGTAATTGTTTTTAATTTTTAAAAAAAAAATAAAAATTCAACTTATTTTCTGTAAGTTTTAAATTCTCCCTCAGTTTGTAACTTAGGCAAACAGCATTCAAAGTTTTTCTGATGCTCTAGAGTAGCCAACTGGGAAGTGTGCCAGTAGTGAAAACAACAGCTAGAAAGTTTCACGTTTTTAAACCATTAGTGATCTAAGTGAAAGAGTTGGGTTTTTTGTTTTTGTTTTTTAGATAATAGAGAAAAGAGAATTGAAAGGAGAAGTGAATGTTGCACTAATGCTTGCACTAGTGTAGTGTCTCTGTTTTAAAGATCAAAATCAATTACTAAATCTGATTAATAGTCCCACCACAGTAGACCTATTAAATTAATAGAATTTACACTTAAGTTGCCTCACCAAATTCCTGTTACTTTAATAGGTCTGCTTTAGCTGGGTCAAACAATTGTATTTAGTCCTAAGAGTGCATGTTTATGTTAAACCTAGCAAAATAGCTTCAGTTTTGGGTAGAACTGTTTGCAATAGCGAGGAGAAGTCAGTGCACTGGTTTTCTTTCCCTTTTAGCAACTGATTTTCAACTCACTGACCAACTGCTTGGGACCACGAAAACTTTTGCACAGTGGCAAGCTTTACAAGACAAAGAGCAACAAAGAACTCTATGGCTTCCTCTTCAATGACTTCCTGCTTCTCACCTACATGGTCAAGCAGTTTGTCTCTACTGGATCGGATAAACTTTTCAGCCCAAAATCAAATTCTCAGTTCAAAATGTATAAAGGGGTGAGTAAATTAAACAATCTGTTGTGGTGCATTTGGAGAAGGAAAGAAATGGATACGCTTTGACGGGAGATAGCTCCATTTCTTTAACTTGTTGAAGTTAATGAATATGATATTGTCATCCTGTAAATAATAACTGTTCCAAATTTTAGTGACACACAGGTCTCTTAATGAACAGAAGCCGCATAGTTAGTGTGACTGAGAACTTTTGATTAGTTGAAATCTTTGTCTTTCCTCCATAGAGAATGGAAATGTCCAAGGGCTACCCGTATATACTCAACTATAAGTCGACCTCATGTATAAGTCAAGGGCAGGTTTTAGGGCTGAAATTATGGATTTTGATATGACCCATGGATAAGTCAAGGGTAAAATTTAGGGGCATATAGCAAAGGATCTAAAAGATGAAGCAAAGCAAAACAATGTCAAAGAACTTACAAAATTCTAGCAGGCATAGCTCTTTGTGCTCACTCTTAAAGCTGGATGGATGAGAGAGTAGAGGGGATTGGTGCTTCCAGGATAGATTATACTCTTGCCTTTCACCAGGGGATAGTTCCTTCTTTTAAATAAGAGTTAAGATACACTACTTACATGACCTGTGGATAAGTCGACTCAGGGTTTTTGGATCAATTTTTTGACCTAAATTTCTAGACTTATACATGAGTATATACAGTATGTGACTTATGCAGAGGGTTTTTTTTAAGTTGCCTCAATATACTTTAGTGTATGCATCTCCATTTGTGGGGACTGAATTGATTGCATTTCTTCAAGCCATTACTTGGCTATGTTATTCTTACAATTATTAATTTAGTGTATGACCTGACCATTTAAAGGTATTGCACTGAAGTGAATGTTTGCATGTTACGTGACCTGCATATACATTTAATGTATGTCAGTCTTCATCTATTCCCATAAAACAGAGTGAATGTCTTTTCATACAAGGATTTCTGGGTGATCTCCACTATTGTTTTATCTATAAAAGGACAATCCTTCACTTGGAGGAAAAGGTTACAACATATTTTAAACCTTCAATTGCTGTTGCTGTATTTAACCTTCTTGACAAACAAACATTAGAAATTAGGAGTTCACGATCTTGAGTAAATGCATTTTTTTTAAATCAAGTAAATGCAAAGTACTTCTACTACTTTTCAGATAGATTTATAGTGTGGAAATGCTTCAAGTGAACCCCTTGTGTACTACAATGAATGTATTGCCATGAAGATTCAGGCCTTTCCTCTGATCATCTGATTCTAATATTTATAACCAAGGACATGCTTTTTCCAGTGCAGGATGGTGTGGGACATTTGAAACAACTTTAGGATTACTAACTAAACTGAACCACATTCAAGAGAATGTCACTCTGCATCCAGTTTCAATTGTCTTCTATTAAGAGATATCTAAGTAACTACTTCCTTTTTCAAGGGAAGGTTAATCTTTAATGCCCAGGTGTATCTGTCATTTTTAACAATGACCTTTATTTTCGTGTCTACCACTGAACCTTTTTCTTTGTATGTGAATATCTGTGAATGTCATTAGTTTGTGTAAGTTATATGAGTAAGTTGATGCTTGGTTTGTAATGAATAGAGGAAAATTTTGCAAATAGCTTTATAAACCATCTCTAAAATGGAGCCCTGGTGGCGCAGTGGTTAAATGCCTGTACTGCAGCCATTCACTCGAAACCACAAGGTTGCGAGTTCAAGACCAGCAAAAGGGCCCAAGCTCGACTCAGGCTTGCATCCTTCCGAGGTCGCTAAAATGAGTACCCAGACTGTTGGGGGCAAATTAGCTTACTTGCTAATTAGCTTACTTGCTGTTCACCGCTATGATCTTTGGAATAGTGGTATATAAATAAAACAAATTATTATTATTATTTACTTTGCCCAAAATTAAGTCCTGGTGTGTTCAGAGAGCCTTACGTATGGTGATGCTCTTTGGAAAATTGGCTTTACTTAAACTCTTATAGGTAGCACAATAGTATGGAGTATTCCTTTATCTACTTAATGAAATAATGGGGAGCCAGCATGGCCTAGTGGTTTGAGTGTTGGACTGTGAGTCTGGAGACCAGGGTTTGAATCCCAGCTGGGCCATGAGAATGCACTGGGTGAAATTGGGCAAGTCACACTCTCTCAGCCTCAGAGAATGACAATGGCAAGCCCCTTCTGAAAAACATGCAATGAAAACCCTGTGATAGTTCACCTTATTGTCGCCATAAGTCAGGACTGACTTGAAGGCACATAACAACAAACCAAAATAATATTGGCAAGCTTTGAAAATATGTTATTAAAAATGAAAAATACTTTCTGCCAAGAATGTATATAATTAGGGAGTATGAGGTAAGAAAGCAGTGGGAACAATACAAGTTATATGTGTCAAGGTCATTATCTAAGCAGAACATTTAAAAAAAAATAGGAGGGGATGGAGTCCAAAACATCACTTATCACTTGGAGATGAGGGTCTCTCCTCTCCTTCCTGTCTGTTGCTTCACAGCCCATAATTATATGTACATTCATTCAACTCAAGTAAACTTGGGTTGAATGAATGTACAAATGAACTTTGTACCTTGAATTAAGCAGGGTCCTAGTGCGTGTTTGCACACGTGTGCCTTCAAGTTGTCTATTGAATTACAGTAACCCCATGAATTGCATCTTGGGTTTTCTTAGGCAAGGAATACTCAGAGGTACTTTTACCAGTTCCTTCCTCTGAAATATACCCTACAGCACCTGGGATTCATTGAAAATCTCCCAACCAAGTACTAAGCAACCTTGCTTAGCTTCCAAGATCAGACAGAATCTGGTACTTGTAGGGTATTTAGGCCTATTTAGGGTCCTAGCAGTTTAGTACATTTCAGATGTGAACACATGGAGACAGAAGCCAATTCAGTCATTATAAAATGGAGAATAAGCATACAAGAATGCTGATTTTCTGAAGGAGAGGGACGTATCTAGCTTTGGAGGAGTTTCCATGTGGTATGGAACACTGGGGAGGGAAAGTGGTGAGGGTTTCCAGAGTTAAAAGAGACTTTCTTCTTCAGGAGGCTGTACCAGATTTATGATACAACTACTACAATAGTAGTAATGGTGGGGTTTTTCTTCCATTTGAATATCTATTCTGCCGTTTCATGGGTTGACCTGCCAAGGTAGGGACACCTTACTGTTCCTCAGCTCTTGATTTTTCTGATCAAGCTTAAAGGTGTTGTAAAACTGCCCTTACCACTTGACTAGATAATATTGAAACTAGGTTACAAGGTGAACACTCAAAACATGGTGTTATTACAAAGAAAATAGTCATTTGTATCCACTATCCTGTTATCCCATCAGGCATTTAGATGAGCTTTACGTGCATAAGGTACAATCTATGATAAAATAAACATCTGTAACCTCCCATACTTATTCACTCTTCCTAGTATGGTAATGGGTTATCTTGCATTATTGCATTTTTCTTGCTACTTCAGAAACAATTAATTTAATGATCATTTTGGCTTAGCTTGTTCAAATGCTTTTTTTTCTCCAGCTGAAACTCTATCTGTTTCTTCCAGCCTGTTTTTCTAAATGAAGTCTTAGTAAAATTGCCAACTGACCCTTCTAGTGATGAACCAGTTTTCCACATCTCCCACATTGACAGAGTATACACACTTAAAGCAGACAACATCAACGAGAGGTGAGCCCAGAAAATGTTTGCCTGAAAGATGCTTTGGGAGCTTGGAGTTGCTGCTTCTTAAAATAGGCTTTGAAGAAACAGGGTTCAAGCACAAAAGTATTTTGGAAGATTCCTACGCAAAGTGGCTGTTGGAGTGGCCTGCAGAACTCCACTTTTTGTGAGTTTGTATTAATGGATAGAATAGTCACTTTCCATAGATTACAGTGATCAGAGGACTGGTTTTAATTATAACTGGGATTCCCAAGACACTGTGCCCACAGAGGTCTGCTATAGTTTTTTTGTGGATTTTTCGGGCTATGTGGCTGTGTTCTGGATGAATTTATTCCTGACGTGACAGCGAAACATCAGGAATACACTCTTCTGGAACATGGCCACATAGCCTGAACAAACCCACAAAAGCTATGGATGCCAACTGTGAAAGCCTTCGACTGCACAGAGGTCTCCTATGTTGCCCACCAAGCTCCCAACTCCTCCAGTTTTTCACCTTTTTGTAAAATTGAAATAATATTTTTATTCAGATTCAGGCATGGTGCTGAATGATCTCCAGTGCCATTTAAAATAAAGAAAAAGATAAACTTAGTAGGAGTCTATCTTGACAGGCTAGAGTATAAAAGCATTGTTTTGTCTGTGATGTTCATATGTATTGCTTGATGTTTTGGAGTTGTGATATGTGTTAATTGGTTGTTGGCTTATGGGTATTTTGTTGTGGTTTGTGGGGGCAGATATATTATTTAACATATAACTTTGCTGTCTGTGAAAGAAATATTGGAGCAAAAGATTATGATTTTTGAAAGAGTGATTTTGTTTTGGAACTCACATTCCACTTGTATGTTATGCTTTGCTTCTGAAGCAAGGTACCTTTCTCCACCATGACAATAATTTTGTGAATAGACAACTATTTTGGGAGAGTGCCCATGTCACTCTGAAAATTCCCAGTTTGCCAACCAGTCCCATATGTTAGGGATAGGTAGTCTTAATGGACAGCATATTATTAGCAATTTAGATACAAATATAAAGAGTAAAGATATACAACTGAGCACTAAAGTTAGAATCATCCAAGCCATTGTATTCCCCTTCACTATGTATGGATGTGAGAGTGGACAGCGAAGAAAGGAAGAAAATCATTTGAGATGTGATGCTGGGGAAGAGTACTGAGGATACTGTGAATGGCCAAGAAGACAACCAAATAAGTCCTAGAACAGATTAAACCAGAAATCTCCCTGGAAGCCAAGATGATCTAGCTGAGGCTGTCATACTTTGGCCACATCATGAGGAGGCACAACTCATTAGAAAAGGCAATAATGCTAGGCAAGGTGGAGAGTAGTAGAAAAAGAGGAAGACCCCCCCCCCTACTCTAGATGAATAGACTCAATTAGGAAGGTCACCGGTCTGAGTTTACAGGATCTAAGCAGAGCAGTGGAGGACAAGGGGTCTTGGAGGTGTCTCATCCACAGGGTTGCTATGAGTCTGGGTCAACTTGACGGCAGCTAACAGCAACAAATGTTTAAAGTGCAAATATGCTTAAACCTTGAAGGATATGGAAGAGACAAAAATGGGAGAGAATCCAATCAAACCCACAGGGGGGAAACATTGGCACATTGCAATTTGAGCAATAGCAAGCATTTCTATACTGCTTACATTAAACTAAATACAATATGTCCCCCATATCCTGTTTTCAGACTTCCTATGGGTAACAAAAATCATGAATAATGACAAACCCTATATTTCTGCTGGATGTTGACCACAGAGTTGCAATGGGAGACCTCTAGATGCCTAGAGAGACCTTTTCCCCCCAGATGCAAGTGTGTTAACGGTCCCACAGATACAGGGATTGTACTGTACTGTTAAGTAAGTGCTCATTTTGATATCAGCAGTAAATCAACTGTAAAGAAACTAAATCAGTTTTTGGTTTTCTAATTATATATTAAGATTAGAGACCCCTCTGCCTTTTAACTAGTTTTCCCAGGCTCTTTACATTGAGTACAAATCCTTTTAAATTGTTCATGAATCACAATTTGCACTTGACATTGACTCATAGTTTTAAAAAAATGTGTTGAGCACTTTCCATTGTGTTTTGTATTTGTCTTCTATGCTGCCTTGGGAGTATTCCAGCCTTTAAAGTGGCCTAAAATAATTTAAATTATTAATTAATTAACATAAACCAGCTTTGGAGTGATTTCTTTTGTTATTAACAAAATTTGCTCACTTTTGCAGAACTGCCTGGGTCCAGAAAATTAAAGGAGCATCTGAACATTATATTGAAACTGAAAAGAAGAAACATGAAAAGGCTTACCAAGGTACTGATATCTCAGTTGATTAGTATTTTAAAGTGTTTTGTATCACATACACTGCTAGATTCCCAATATCATTGGAAAAATTTATCAGTGATTCTTTAGAGATGCTTTTTTCCTGACTCTAAATGGCCAAATATTCTGATTCTCAAATCACATTCTCTGGATTGCACAGAGGAGCAATTCATGTACTGTTGGATTATGTGCCAACTGAGGAGCCAGGAGTCCAAAGTTCTTTTTCTGTTACATTCCTTGACTCCTTTTTTATCATCCTGCCTAGCCAGCAAGACATGTTTTTCCTTCACACTCAGCCATCTAGCATCTAAGAAACATGCATCTGAGGAAGTAAAGTCTACTAAAGCTCATGCTGCCAGCTTCCTTTCAGTTAGTCTCAAAGGTACTGCAAGATCCCTTTGCATACTAACCAACTATCAGTTAGGTGTAGAGAAATCAGTGATAGATACCATTCAAAAGAAAAAACCATCAGAGGACAAATCTGATAATATTAACTCTTCCTTTCCTTCTCTAAAGAAAAGGAATCAAAGCACAGAAACTTTAGCAAAAGAGGTGACTTTTCTGACTGCTGCCCAGCAAACTGCAAGCTGAGAAAGCAAACTGTCCAACCTCGCTCAGATGGCCACAACTCAGCAGGCATCTGAGATGACTTTAGCATTAAAAAGAATTTTCTTCTCATCCAATGAAAGGGAGTCAGAAGGATTTACAGAAGCCACTCTGGGGTGGTGGGGGAGGGGGTGGGATTTAGCAAAGAAGGACACACAGGCTGATCAAACCACAGCTTTAAAAAAGCAGATAGAAGAAATTAACTTCATTGTTAAAGCTAAGAAATCTGAGTTACCTCCTAAGCTGGAGCCAGAAATTCCAGATTTAAGTCTCTGAACATATCTGCATGTGGCCATGTTGGGAACAGAGGTTCCAAAGCAAGGGGCAGAGCTGAGCCCCACAGCCTCTTTAGGCAACCAGAGCAGCCAAAGGAAGCTGTGACCCAGGCACATGAAGTGATTGACAAGACTAATGTAAACAGTAAAAGGGAGGCAGAGGAGCTTTGGAAGAACACAGAAACACAGCCTTCACTCCTAACCTATTTAAAGGCTATTACAACAGAAAATCCAATGTTTACGCAGCAAATATCACAGGTTCAGCTGCAGTCATCTAATTCACCAATTGAAAACAGCTTAAATTTACATGACTTCATTAGAGAGTGAGCATGCAAATAAATTAAGAGCATTTTAATCCAAAAATACAACACATATAGGAACTGGGGGAGGATCAATCTAGTGTTAAACAGGTTAACCAGCCCCTCCATTTGAGCCAATAAAACAGGCATCATTAAGATTGCTAACATTTACAGTTGTTTTTCTAATAGCCACTACATTGGCAAGAAAAGTGTCAGAGTTAGCAGTGCTATCAGTACAGTTAAACAAAGGACGTCATCAGTCCATACAGTTACCAAATTTCTCTCCAAATCCCACACATCCATTACAGAAGAAATGGCACGCTTTGGATGTGTACTATAAAGAAATACATTAGCAGGATGAGACAAATATGTATATTTCTTTGCTATGATCTAACTAAGGTGCTAAGACCTCAAAATGTTTGGTTACATGGCAGCTTACGCAGTTTCAGTATCGCTGGAAGATACATGCAATTATGCAGGGTGGAAGGAACCATCCATGTTCATGAGGTATTGTCAAATAAGTAAGTTTAAGTCAGCATAAGCAGCCTTTGGACAGACTGTCCTCCAATCTATAACGTAGGTTAATAGCAGCTGCACCCATCCAGTTGATGGAGGGCTTGGGTACATTCCAACAATATGTAGATTGCTCCACCATACCATTCAAAGAACATGGGGTTCATATTTACTATGGATGTTCATTCTTGGATGTCCTTGAGGAGCAATCCATCCCCTCCCAGAAATAGGATTGCAAAGTAAAAATAAGAAACAAATAAACAACTGATAGGTGGATTGGACAGGCTTTGTCATGAAACTGGCAGGAAGGGGAGCAGTCAACGGTAGTGTCAGAAAAAATCTTTGGATTTAAGACCCCTGCGTTGCCATATGACATGCAGGAATAACACAAAAGTACAGTATGTGGATTGTTTCTCTGGGCCATCCAAGAATGAACACTCAAGGTAAGTACCAACCCTACATTTTCTGGCATGTTAGGGAGTGCTTGTTCTTGCTGAGTTCTCTTTATTCTCCTCTTAATGTAGAAAAAAATGTGGATTATATAATACAGTACAAGGATATCAGTGAAACTGAAAAAGGACTGTATGTGTTTGTAAGCTAGGTCATCAGTTCTATCGAGCTCTATAAATTGAACTTGACAACCTGTTTATTCCGGGATAGACTTCTTGAGACTTTAGAGAAGTAACTCCCAAACTTTGATCCTCCAGATGTTTTGGATTTGTGTCTTTGTGTGTCTTTGGGGCCAGTCACACTTACATTTTTTACATGGAGAGATTCACATCTGTGAATCGGTTCAAAATAGATTCATCATTCCCACTTCGTTTTAAGGCAGTGAATCTCTCCATGGCATTTAAATCCGGACTGAAGTTCCCATTTGCCACCATTCCGGATCAAAATGGAGGCACCTGCATTTTCTGAATGGTGGCTGAGCGATCCTCAATTTCAAATCTGTGACTTAACCTGCATATTCTTCTATTAGCTTCAGTTTTTGTTCCAAGCATTTAATTAGTTCCAACATTCTTCTTTTTCAGCTCGAACACAGAAGAGTTCAGGAATAGGACGTTTGATGGTGCATGTGATTGAAGCAACTGAGTTAAAAGCATGTAAATCTAATGGTAATAATTTTGAAATGGATCTTTTTTATATTTGGCAAAATAATTTAATTTGAACTAGCTTATATATACAGACTACACTGTTATAAATAGCAATTGCCAATAACAAATTTATGGAGAAAAAATAATGTACAATCTGCCCTCCCCATACATGGGGATCGATTCCAGACCCACCAACCCACCCGCGTATGGGGAAAAGAGCGTATGCTCAATCGCCATAGAAAATAATAGGGTGTGTGCTCATGGCGGCACTTCTACGCACCCCATTACATTTGCCTGGGCTTGCCTTCTGCATAAGCTCAAAGCTGTGGAAAGCAAGCCCACCTATGGGGAAGGTTGACTGTACATCCATGCAATTGACAAAATATTTTGCACTGTACTGTGAACAGACTGAGGGTAGGGTCAGCACCATGTAAACTAAATGTTAAAAAAGGAACTGGTGAAAAGTGAACACTTTTTCTGATAGGTTGATTTGTCTATATTATTCTCTTTTTTTAAAAAAAAAAATCATGCCTGCATTTCCCTGTTTTGTGTTAAGGAAAAAGCAATCCATACTGTGAAATCAGCATGGGATCACAATGCTATACTACAAGAACACTGCCAGATACTTTGAACCCAAAGTGGAACTTTAACTGCCAATTCTTCATCAAGGATCTTTATCAAGATGTGCTGTGTATCACCATGTTTGACAGGGATCAGTTCTCGCCTGATGGTATGTGCTGCATTTTGTCTGTGATGGTGATGATTATCACTCTTTGTCCCAGGTTGATGACTGGAAATCGGTAGAGTGTACTTAGGGACACAGCAAAAATCTACCAATTCCAACTGTCCATTTCGGGATAAAATGGAGACATAGATTGGCAGTCCCATATTTCTTATCCCCATCAGTGTAATCTTTCAAACTGGAATTGTAACACTGACATTGACAGTAGCAAGTGAAGATTTCTGCTCTGTAGACAACCAAATGTGTATTATTTCCTTTGGTCAAGAAAAAACATCATGTTTTAAAGAGAGCTTGGATGGGCATCTTTCAGAAGTGTTATAACTGTGGATTCCTGTATGGCAGGGATTTGGACCTGATGGTCCTTGGTGATCTGTTCCCTTCCCACTTTAATTGTGCCTTTCCATTGATGTTAATGGGAGAGAGCATAGCTGTTCCCCCCATTCTAGGGGGTGTGCTGAAGGCATGAGAGGGCTTTGGATTCTCTAGATCCCCAACATTTTTCAAAACACGGATTGATCTGCTGTTTTTGCCTCTGTCAGTCTTAGGGAAGGGGTCCACCGTCAGAGAGATAAGCTGAGGAAGGTGTGCCTTGGGATCTGCCTTCTGAGACTAGATCTCTCCCTCCAAGGCAGGCCTCTATTCCCTGTCTCTGAGGGTGACTGCTAAAAAAATCTTATTCAGCTAAGCACTATTGAACTCAATGGGAGTTATCTGTAATCAGGCAGTGTAGGGCTGGAATCCTGTTGGCTAGCCCGTTAGAATAGACCCATTCAGTGAATTGTTGAATGGCAAGTCAACACATAGGTGAATCCCATTGATTCAATGAGTGCACTTTAGGTAAATTAGAAACAGAATTCAGACCAATGACTACTAGTAATTTAACCCATGGTTTTCCTTTGTTAAATAGATTTCTTGGGTCGCACCGAAGTTCCAGTAGCCAAAATCAGAACAGAGCAAGAAAGCAAGGGTCCTACAACGAAACGTTTATTACTTCATGAGGTTCCAACTGGAGAGGTCTGGGTGCGCTTTGACCTGCAGTTGTTTGATCAGAAAACTCTCCTTTGAACTAAAAACCTTTAGTTTTGTTTTGTAACTATTAGATCTAACAAAGAGGCCAGACTGCTCTCATTGCAGTGGAAAATGTTCTACTATCAGGCAGACATCTGAGCGTGATTCTTGTCACAAAATCACTTTGCTTGGTCACTTGTCTAGCATTTCTTTGCTGTGCATCTTCCTGTCGGTGACAAACTATGCAATGTAAAATGTACTGTATATATGTTAGTTTAGTACACTGCCTTTCCTCATTGATGCTGAAATTTTTGAACACAGATGCCAATGTTTTAAATTTCAGATCTGCTAAAAGTACTAGGAACCTGCTGTTTAAAATGTTTTAAGCGTTACTGTTTTGATTACTGGAGAATAATTTTACTCAGGGCTAGAATAATTTCCTCTGCAGCCTGGAAAAAAGAAATAATCTGCTTGACTGTGATCTCAGGATATTAATTGTATGGGACATATACTGAAATCTTAGCACTTTAGCATCTGTTAACTACTACTGTGTTCGTTTTAGAAAGGTAAACTTCAGTTCTTTATGGAGAACTGATAGAAAAGGTTACAGCAGGAAGGCTAATCCTGCAGGTGAGTTGGGATGCTCCACATTTCCAAAGTCGTGTGGGCTCTTGCCAGATGGGAAGGAAAAAGCTTTGCTTACCCTCCCTCCAAATGTTTTCAGACCAGTACAAGACTGATCTGTGTTCCCCAAGTTGGGGGTGTAGTTTGGGGCTGAGTATGTCCCAGAGCTTCATAAATTCCATCCACAGGATCCCCCTGATCTTCTTCATCATCATCAGAAGGGTGCAGATGTTTCCTGAGGGTCTTGGGGGGTGTTCAAGGTCCCATCTCACTGCCTCCCTCTGGCCTCAGAGAGGGAGATCCAATTTTACCTCTGTCCCTAGTGGAACACTGTCCCAACTTTAAGCTTTCTCCCCCAAATTTTTTTATCTATTTTATAACCATTTTCTGATTATGAAAAGGAGTAACTAGGTGGTGTTGACTTTAAATAGGATGACGTGTCCTGCTATAATGTGGATATTTTTCACATTATTCCCATATTTTTTCACATTATTTGTAAAAAATCTGTAAAAAAAAATCTAGGGTTTTCTTTAAAATGTGCACCTTTAAAACCTTCCATAGGCGAAGGCCCCTTAATATAGAAAGTAAGTTGCACTTAAGTCTGTATAGCAGATTAGATAAGCTTATTAATATAATTGTTTAAAGATCCATATAGAAAGAAAATGATTTTCTAAAGGGTATTTTATTATGCTGAATAAAAAAAATTGTATGTAAAAGCTAAAGCAAAAGCAAGGCGATCATAATATAAATCATGTTTGTTTGTTACCAGCATTTCTCATGAGATCCTACAGGACTGAATGTTCAACAAGCCAGGTCTTCCTCTTAAAGCCAAAACATCAGTCAGAAACGCCTGTGGCAAAATCCCTGCTAAAAGACCATGTAATGCAGCTACTGGTTATTTTATGTGCAGTTTCTTAAAAAAACAACAACACTGGGTTTGGGTTTTAAGAGATGCCAAAAATATATGCATCTTTTCACTTATTTCTCTGATATTAAGTGTTGCTTTTAACTTAAAACAGCAAGTTGAGTTGTATCCCTTAAGCGCTATTTTGCCTAATATGTTTTTACAGAATTGCAGTTTGCAAACCCAACTGAGAGAGGGGATGTGTGTTGTGTGATTCATGTTTCAAATACTGCTTTTAAATGATTTTTGTTTTTAATCAGAATGATATCCTGTGTTCTCTGAATTGGCCACATTCTTGGTAAAAAAAAATGACAATAACACGGTTTCATGTTTATAGTTGAGGCAAGTGTCAGTATGTAATCTCAGTAATACTTTAAATTACATTGAGCCCTCGTTATCTGCTGGGGTTTGGTTCTAGGATCCCCTGTGGATAGTAAAATCCTTGGAAGTTCAAGTCTCATTATATACAATGGTGTTGCAAAATGGGGTCCTGTATATAAAACAACAAAATCAAGGTTTGCTTTTGGGAATTTTGTAGGGAGTGGGTGGTTGAATGCGTGGATATAGAGGCTTGATGGTAATTTATTTTTACAGTAAGAACTGAGTTGCTTAAATTTGTAAATGTTAAAGGCCTTCTGTGCTATTGTTCTCACAAGATACAGTGGACCCTTGTTATACGCGGGGGTTTGGTTCCAAGATTCCCTGTGGATAACAAAATCTGTGGATGCTCAAGGACCATAATGACATAACAAATTGTGTCCCTTATATAAAATGGAAAATCAAGGTTTAAATTTGAAATTTATACTTTTTTGGAACATTTTCAAACTTTAGATGCTTGAATTTGTGGATAAAAAATCAGTGGATAAGAAGGGCTGACTGTACCATTAATCATTTAAACTCGTGTGTGTGTGTGTGTGTGTGTGTGTGCTTAGCAAGTCATCTGCGGGGGGGGATCTGGTTTGTAGAGAAAGCAAGCATCACTGCACAGGCCAGAGTAAACATAAATAATTTCATAATTACTGAAGTAATTAGAATTGTGCATTTGCTATTCCTAATTGCAATTGGCATATTTATGAGCTAATTCTGGAGAACGACAAAGTTTGCTATCAAAGGATCTACAGGATGTAGCCAAACTAGTATCTTCAGCTGTTCGTTTTAGGAAGATGCTGCAGGGAGAACAGTTACCTGCCTGAGAAACAATGCACAGCCATTATTGTTCATATAAAAACAAAGTTCAGCATGTCCATTTCATTCTTAACTCAGGTCTCAGCCTTTGCTCTTAGCTATGTATTCCTTTACCCAGAATGCATGATAGCTATTTTGGCATTGTCATTATTGGTTGGACCACAGCTGCTACTAGTTCAGCTGTGGTATGTTCCACATTACTGCCAAGCTCTAATACTAACATTTGATCAAAAGTCAGATAACACATGTAAGCTTGAAAGGTTCATTTGCAAGCAGACTAATAGACAGGTTTTATTAATCACTCTGAATAGAAGGGAACATGTAGGACATCATAGTATTGAACAACTGACTTGGAAGTTCCTTTCATTTCTACCTATACCTTTCATTTCTATTTTTATTTCTAGCTGCTAAGCACTTCAATTTAAAATGTTCTTTACTTGGATAATTCAGCCTGGTCCTTGACACCCTCCTACACACTCTGTGACATGTTAGGAACTTGTTTTGACCACCATGACATTGATATCACTCTCTGATAGAGGCCTGTGGTCTCTCAACAATAATGCGGTAGTTAAAATAGATATATTAGGCTAACTGGATGAATGCACCAAGTATTTTATATGCAAGCTTAGTTCTTGGCAGGGAGACATTATCTGAGAGCCAGGCTTAGCCTTAAGATTAACCATTGTGTCCTGAGTTTTGCATAGAAGTACATAATACACACAGATTCAAACCTAAGTTGGGAGGATTCTCTTCTCTCATTATTCCAAACATTCCAGACGCAGATATTAAGATATTGTGGTCACAATTAGTAACTTTCTAGATTAACAAGGCTTCTTCAAAAATGAACCAATACCCGTTTAGAGCTTGGTTGTGTTCTTTTGTTGGTGTGGATAGATTTGTGATATCCTTTGCCTGAATTCAAAGGGAAAGTGACTGCCTATCCATTTGAATACTCACACTATCGCCACCAAGAAGCTGATAAACTTACAAAATAGCTTTGTACAAATGTTTACCAAGTATTTAACTCTTCTGTTCTGGATGGCAAAACCTGAGGATCTATTGTTTTTTCAAAATATGTATTGTAACTGACTCACATTACCCACATTCATATAATTTTATATCTTATACAAAGAATCCAGGTCAAAGACATAATTAGGAAGCAGATTTTATTGGTTATTTTCAAATTGATGAACTGGATGTAGGAGCAGCATCTGGTTTCCTGGCAGAGATGCGTCTCTTGTTTGCTGAAGAGCAGGATGTATCAGCCCAGCTTCTGAAATCCATAGTACTTTCATTTCTAGTTGGGAGCATTTTTCGCCTTTTGAAGAGAATGACAACCAGATGGTTAATGCTGCCTACTAATGTCAGGCATCAGTGAGGCACAAATTGCATATTGTATTGTGTTGACACTGTTTAATACTAAAAATTAAAAAACCAAAATGACAACTGGTTGATATAACAACATTAGCTTTGACTTCCCATTATATATATAAAAAGGCCTTATTCACTTTTCATTTTTGAAGTATTGTAAAATAAGATACGGTACAAAACACTTAGGGGGTGCCTGAGTTAGACAAATCCTCTCCAGCAGAATGTTTCCACCTCGATTAAAACGTATGAAGCTGGGTCCAGACTAATGTCTGCAGTGAACCAGAGGGTAGATTTCTCTCAAGGGTCTTGGCTGTCCTTGTTGGGTAGATCCCCCCCCCTTTTGTTGTTGTTGTTGTTGTTGACTGTTCCTCTTCACTTCCTTAGCTTTCATATATACAAAAAGATACTGTACTAAAAAAAAGCATGCAGACCACACATCTTCTCTAAAGGCCAATTCAAAGAATCTGCTCCTGCCATACTTCTGCTTTGTCCCGCAGGGTGGACATTTCAAGGACAGGATCTACATTCTCTAGCAACTTACCAAGGTAATCCCCTTGCCCCTCACAAGCAGGAAAAGCCAGAATCATGTGGTTTAAAGCGAAAACCACCATCTTTAAACTGGATCAGGTGATCTTTTCTCTAAAATGAGTGGCACATGCTGGAATTCAGCATGGCTTGGCATAGCGTAGTTTTGCCTGTGGGCCTATGACTGTGCTGAGCCATGTACTACCACCACTCCCTAACACTGTGCAGATTCTGAATCATCCTGGTGCATACCCCGGTACAGCTGGGGTCCTCTGGAAATCTCAGTGCTATGATCATTATTTAACATCTGGCTATGGGATATAGCCAGACACCTCTTTAATCCTCCCCCCCCCCCCCCCAATGAGACAGAGCATGGCGGGGAGAACATTAGATGTACTGTAAGTCAAGGGGGTCTTTTGCTGCTGTAGAGGGAAAAAGGAAATGTCCAACCTCATAGTGCCCAGAAAAGAATATAAGCAGGTGTAAGGAAGCTTAGGTATGCCTATGTCCCTAACAGGATGCCAGTTAGAATCCATTTGGAATAATACACTCATTCAGAGCAAGAGCAGCCAAGCTGCAATACAGTCCCTCCTTTCCTCTTTGTTAAAGAAAACCTTGCTTACCTATAATATTCACCTAGTAGGCAGGGATCTAATGGGAGAAAATCATGAAAAAAGAAATTTTCTTACTATATCTATGGTTCTAGGACTCACTCTAAATTAGGAAAAGTGAGGCGGACAATTTAATGTTAGAATCACAATTCTATTCACATTTCTTACAAGAGCATCAGAGCCTAGGTTGAAATATGCCTAGAATCACTTTTATTTCCATGCCTTCTTCTCAGACCTTTCTTGAAGGTGCTGTGCTTCCCACTCCGCTTGCCTTCAGACATCCCAACAGGTTGTGAAAAGACGTTTCTAATTGTACTTCACAGAAAATCTCAAATGTGAGCAGCATCTTTATTGTTAAACCTCTGGGACAGTAAGGTTATTCCCTGTCTTCAAAGCCAAACTCAAGTTCTACATGTGAAAATCATTACAGTTTCCTGTTTCAGGTGATCACCTTCCAGTGCAAGTATGCAGGAAAGCTTGCAAACCATGGATTTTCAAGGAGGCATATCCCAAGCCTCAATGAGGCTTCTAAGAGATTTGCTTTATAGGACTATTAGTTGGGACCAGGAACAAAAAATTCATAAGGCCATTCCCCAACATTTCCTCAAGACCTCCCAAAAATCCCACCGTATCTCAAATGTAGTATAAGCCCATTTCTGACATGAATTTCCCAATGAATATTAGACTAATATTTAAGTAATCTGACAATTTTTTTATTTGCTGGCACCATGTAACTTGGATGTCTGGGCAGTCTTAAAGATAGATAAAAATATTGTCATGACAGAGCTTCTGCTGAAAACTTTGTATTTTGGAGGGTGGATTGGATCGTGCATTGCTCCTCTATCTAACAATAATCCCTTTGAATATAAAATCAAAATGCCAGGAAGAAGGCTGGAGACCAGGGGAAACCAGGATAACTGTCAGGGGTTAGAAGGCCACATGGCCCTGACACCACTACCCCAAAATGCAGAAATTTTGTTTGGGACTCCCCCAATGTGCCAATTTTAAGGTCAGGCAACCTTCTGGTCACATCCTGTTGGAAAAAAGACCTTCTAGGCCAACAAAGGCTTAAGGGTGCAAAAATTGTAACAAAAATGCCTCTCAAACCCACGGGAGGTGTTTGGGAGCAGTCGCTAAAAAAAGATTAGGGAGCCTTGGAGATTGCGTACAGGTCCTGGACTAGACTTTCCCCATTCCTGCTGTACGCTAACCTTTTCTCCAATAAACATATTCAGGGGTAGTTGTGTTAGCCATGGAATAAAATACAACAAAATACAAAATCCACAAAACAGTGATCCCATTATTGGCAAA
The DNA here is from genome assembly GCF_019175285.1 of Sceloporus undulatus. Classification (NCBI taxonomy): domain Eukaryota; kingdom Metazoa; phylum Chordata; class Lepidosauria; order Squamata; family Phrynosomatidae; genus Sceloporus; species Sceloporus undulatus. The sequence continues at coordinate 171,064,741 of NC_056522.1, read as the reverse complement.
CCAAAGCTTTTGAAATTTGCTTGGGTTATCAGGCAGAAGTGTTAGTCATACATGATAGGAAAAGTGATGATATTAGAATCACAGGCCTACATTTTGTCTCAGGTGTTACTTTTGTTAGCTAAGATGGTCTGGAGAGATCGCCCCTTCTTAACCATGTGGGGAACAAGGACAAAGGGCAATTAAATACAGGTAATAAAATTTAATTTCCCATGCAATTTGCCACTAATTGCTCAAGCAAGTAAAATTATGCTTAAAACACTGCAACACATTCTAATCACATATATAGAGAGAAATCCCAGAAATCCTGCAAGCAGGATTCAAGAAAGGTAGAGGCACTACGGACCACATTGCAAACATACAATAGCTATTTGAGCGCACAAAAGAATTCAAAAAGAAAATCAGCATGTGCTTTACAGACTTTATTTATTTATTTATTTCATGGATTTATACACCACCTTTTCCCCACAATGGGATTCACTGGACTATAACAAAGACTATAACATCAAAAAACACGAAAAAGCACTGAAATGTTATGAAAGACTGAACTGCTACAATCTGTTTATAGGTGAGTCAGGGGATTTCTGCTCATGATTGAATACCTAGATTGCAACCTTCAATAATGTAATATAAGAATCAGAGGAGAAGAGGCACATTTTGTAACACACTGTCTCCAAAGGCAATATTAGAAAGATCACACACAGGATGAGAAATTCATCCATTCCCCACACAATCCACACTGCATACCTATAACTGTAGTTCTCAGAGTGGTCATCTCTGAATTTACACAACTAGGATATTCTGTGTCTGTGCAGTGTATCCTTGGAACCTTCTAGAATATTTACATAAGCTTTTTGGCAGTAGCTTTACTCACCCACTGCTCTATCTCCCTCTATTCCCTCTCATTTGCCTCAGCTCCCAAGGAAGCTCTCTGACAGCATCACCAAACCATATATGCAGGGCACATAAGGGGAGTATGGGTGGTTTTTTTGTGAATTCACAGATGACCACTCGAAGAACTACAGTTATAGATAAGCAACCTATCCTCCTTCTTCATGGTCTCTGTGAATCACACAAATGAGTAGACTGACAAGCGTCGGTCAGTGGAGAAGGGAGTGTCATGACATCACGTATCATGTCAATGAAGCAAAACCTGTTTTATTAAGATCAGGAGAAAATACCTGAACTTGAACTTGAAAGGCAGCAACATTCACTGAAACCCAGATGTCAGCACAGCCTTCCCAAAAGCTGCAGCGTTTCGTGGCTTGGTATCCAGCCTATAATGAGAGATGAAAGCCAATGGTTGGGACCAGACAGCAGCCTTGCAAATATCCTCCAATGGCATGCCGCTAAGAAAAGTAGAGGAAGCTGCTACTGCCCAGGTAGAGTGTGCACAAACCCGAGCAAGAGGACCTGAGAGTTCGTATGTGAGGTGTATTGTGGCAACCACCCATTTTGAGAACTGCTGAGTGATGACAGCCAGTACCAACCTCCAATCCAAGTATCATACAAACAATACTGAGTACAACATGAATTCAAGGTTCTGTCCACACAGAAAGCAGGTGCACTCTTGACATCTAGGGAGTGTAAGGCCCACTTGGTATCGGAGATCGGTACAAAGGTAGGAAGCACAATGTCCTGATTCACATGGAAAAAGGACACCCCCTTGGGCAAGAAAGTAATATCTGGCCAGATAATGGCCTTGTCCTTATGAAACCTAAGACAGTGCTTGTCAACACAAAGCTCTCCAGCCTGTCTGGTAGAGGGGATGGCAACCAGGAAAGCAGTTTTCCAAGTGATCAACTAACGGTCAATCATAATCAAGAGTTCGAATGGCTTCCTAGACAGAAACGAAAGGACCAGTTTGAGGCTCCATGCCAGTTTTAGTACTGATGCAAAGGTTGTTGAACCCCTTGAGAAACTTCTTGATTAAAGAGTCCTTGAAGAAAGATGGGTGATCTTCAAACTGATAGTGAGCACATATGGCAGCAAGATATACCTTCAAAGAAGATAGGGAGAGACCTGCTTCTGCTAGCGTCATCAGAAAGTCCAGCACATGAGGCACTCCAAACTGAGAAGGAGACAAGCCTTTTTCATTCAAAAAGACCTGAAATGTAATCCATTTTAGCTTGTATGACTTTTGAGTTGACGGTTTGTGGGCAGCTCATAAGACATCGTGTACAGAGTCAGGCAGAGTTTAGGGCCAAATCCGCCAACCAACCAGACATAACATTTTGAGACCCGGGTGAAGGACCAACACTCATGCAGGGTGATGAGATCTGGATGCATCAGCAAGTGAACGTATTCCTTGTGCACCTGCTGTAAGAGAGGAGTGCACCACGGCTGCCTCAGCCACCATGGAATGGTCAGGATGGCATCCATTCAATCCATCCTCATCTTTGCCATGACCTTGGTTATGAGTAGAAACAGAGGGAAAGTGTATACCAATTTTCCTGTCGAAAAAGAAGGAATCGCCTCAAAAGCTCCCAAGTTGGTTCCTGGAGCAGAATTGTAGACACTGATGGTTGAGGTCGCTCGCAAACAGGTCAATTTGTGGAGAACCCCATCGCTGGAACAGCATCTGTGTCACTTTGTTATTATTGTTATTAAGCTTTATTTATACAGCGCTGTAAAATTAAACAACACTGTACATACAATTTTTAACTTTCCCTGCCTTCAGGCTTACAATCTAAAAAGACACAACACAAAAGGAGAAGAGAATGTTTTTGGGGAAGGGGATCAAGTCCAGCATTTCTTCTTTCCCTCTGAGGCCTGGACCAAGGCAGATGGACTGGAGGGAGGGTTCTCCTTCTTAATCAAGGCCAGGCCCGATGGAGTTAGGCCTGCTGTTTCACTCCCTCCCAGTCCAGATGGTGTCAGATGGCATGGAGGGAGGGCTCTTCTACTTCAGGCTACCCCTGATACAATTGGGCCTGCTTTTTCTCTACCTCCCAGGCTGGATGATGACAGTTGCCATGGAGGGAGGGCATACTTTTTAGCCTAGAGAAAAACCGAGTTCCTTTTCTCCAGGCCAAGGCTACCAAGATATGTGCAAACACATAGGACTTTTGGCATGCTCTCTAGGAAAAAGGGAGGGAAGGAAGGTCTCTCTTGCAAGAGCAAAATACAGAAATTAAGCGTGACTGGAGTCAACGGCAGTTACCCAAATCACCCAACTATTCAACCACTGATTTAGTAGGACTACTCTGGTTGAGGTTGACTAACCTCCTGGATTCTCCCCTGCCCGTATCTCATATAAGGCAAGACCCCAGCTGGCTTCCCCATAAATCCCTTCCAATGGGGGGGGGGTTGCATGCAGCAGCACAAAGCCCCCCAATCTACTACCTCCACCAACATTCCCCTATTCACAATTCTGCCACTTTACCTCTTTCACCTGCCACCTCATCCCCTTCCAGAGTCAGTGAAGGGGAGGGGTATTTCTAATGGGGGCTGCATGAATCAGAACCAGTCCTTTTCAGCCATGGTAACTACTGGATGACTATTCCCCCATGCTATCAACATCTGGTGTCTCACTCACTCCCTCATCATCTCCCCAAATGTTGCACCTCTCATCTCTTTGCTCACTAAAGCAGAAGTGTGAAGGGAAGGGGCGTCCTCCCTCGTAAAAGGTCTTCTTCCCCATGTGGGTCCTTTGATGTGAATTTAGACTTCCACTGTGACTGAAGCTCTTTCTACATTCCATGCATTTGTATGGCTTCTCCCCCATGTGGGTCCTTTGATGTGAGTTTAGACTTCCACTCTCACTGAAGCTCTTTCCACATTTCATGCATCTATAGGGCTTCTACCCTGTGTGGGTCCTTTGATGTGTATTAAGATTTCCTCTCTGACTGAAGCTGTTTCCACATTCCATGCATTTATAGGGCTTCTCCCCCGTGTTGGTCGTTGGATGTGAGTTTAGACTTCCACTCTGACTGAAGCTCTTTCCACATTCCATGCATTTATATGGCTTCTCCCCTGTGTGGGTCCTTTGATGTAAGTTTAGATTTCAACTCTAGCAGAAGCTCTTTCCACATTCGATGCACTTATTTGGCTTCTCCCCTCTATGGGTCCTTTGATGGGGATGCAGATGTCCACTATGTGAATTCTGCAATTTGGGGGCAGGGCGGGAACTTGGGCTCCATTCTGGCCTCCTCAAAGTCTCCTCAGACCAAGGAAGGAAGGAAGGAAGGAGAGGAGGCCTGCCTTGGAGCCCCTTCTCTCCTGAATGCTCCCCTCAAAAGCCTTCAGCTGAAGAAGAGGAAAAAGCAACTTGTGGCATGAATCCTTTAGGAAGGAGCATCCATTTGTGACATGACTCCGACAACTGACTGAGCTTGTCTGCCAAGTCATTGTCTTCCCCCAGCAGGTGGACTGATACACTGATTCTACTAGACAAAAGGGGAATTGTCAATCTGATCTTCGTTAAATATTGAGTTTAGACAAAAACTGAATGGGTTCATACAATTATGCTTCTGAACTTTAAGGGACAAACATTTCACAACTTCAGCTATCATCAGTATACCCTTTTTCATGGAATGGACAGGAAAGCTGGCACTCATTTGTTCCATGAAAGCCACACAAAATCAGCTCCTCTGAGAAACCACATAAACGAGAAACTTTTTTTAAAACAGCAAAACAAGTCTTACCGACTTTTCACACGAACTTCACTTTCCATATATCCAGATGGAACTTTCTGCCAATCTACTGGACTCATAAGCTGTCGACTCAAAGGAAGAAGTGGCAGCTCAACTTTATGGAGTTCATTCATCTCTTTGGGAGAGAATATTCTTCCTGCAGGAAGTTGAAAACATGGAAACAGAATTATTTTCCTCCACTTGAATGGCTGCTCTGAAGATGAAGTAAACGCAGTAGCTAGTCCCAAATTCACTTCTCCAAGATATGTATCATCCACCATGCCACTGCCACTTGATAATATTTTGGGAAATACTCTTTTAAAAGCATGGTTTGCATGCTTCTGTTTCCTCATATTTTTACTCAGATCTGGTCAGATTAACCTGTAGTCTTGATGGAAAAGAGAAAAGAAAAGGTAAACAAAACAAAAGGCAATCAAAGGTTCCCAAACTATCAGATATTAATCCTGGGATACAGAATGCTTCACAAATGCAAATGTAGGAAGAAGTAAGCACTACAGAATACCTGTATCACACTGTTGGATAATGCCAGCCTCAAGGTATCTTCTTCTTATATCCTTTAACAAGGGATCATGTAAAAGTGGAACTGATACCTATTAAAACATAGCTAAGTTTATGCTTTTGCAATCAAAATCACTCAGCAATCTCAGATCCAACATATGGAAATGAATAAGATATTGTACTCCAAGGGCCAGAGAAATGTGCAGATCATTTTTAAAAGCTTCTGTGTGTCTTTCTGCTATACTGTACTGTGATTTGGGGAAGAGGTACTGCGGCAAGAGTGGAATAGCAGGTTTGAACTCAACCAAGCTGAGTATTTTTGATAATTTAATAACAAAATAAAGTCTGACTCAGGGTTAAAGCAACGTGTGGGGGGGGGGGCTGTTCTCCCATAGGAATTCTACTGTCCTATGACATTTCCTTCTATCTGCAAATTTCTAGCATTACAGCAACTTAAAACATCAATGAGCCATTTAGATATATCATTCAGACATACAAAGAAAATGGGCAAAGTTACCATGGAAATGCTAACACAGAAAATGTAAGATAGGTATGAATGGTTTTCCGTTTCTCACTTGACAAGTCAGAGGACTTCCAGTCCATTTCCACTGTCCTAAACAAACAAGGGATAACAGCCAGCAAAAGAGGAGTGGGGTGGGTGGATAACAGCTTAGTCAGGTCAAATTGAAGCTCCATGCCAAACAGCTGTTTTTGCAAATCACCCTGAGGCTCAGCAGACAGAATGTCTCAAAAGGGGGGGGGGACTGTTGTGCTGACTTCTGTCAGGAGATTACTTTCAGCAAGCCTTATAATAATAATAACAACAACAACAATAATAAAATTTCTTCTTTGTGGTCTCTGCGAATCATACAAATGGGTTGTACTGCGCCTGCGCAGTACCTTTCGGAAACTTCTAGAATCACTAGGCAAAGTACACTTTGCAACATATAGAAACTTTTTGGCGGTAGCTCCGCCCATCCCTTATAAAGCCCCTGGTTTCCCGCTCTTTCCCTAGTTCCTTTTTTCTGCTGCATTTGCTGCCTTAGGGAACTTCGCTCTTTAGATCTCAGATCCAGAATCACTATACTGACCAAGGACTATGTTTTTGACCATTCTATTCTTGACCCCTTGGCCTGGTATTCTTCTCGATACGGCTCGAACCTCAGACTCCTTCTGACCACGCTCCCGCTTGACCCTCAGGTTCGGCAATCCTCGATACGTTACCGACCTCGGACTCTCTTGACCACGACGTGTAAGCCGCTATGCCCCCGGTTCCCTTTAAAAAGTGCTCTGTTTGTGGAGGCAAAATTCCCAGACAAGACCCGCATTCTGCCTGTCTTCTTTGCTTGGGGGAGACTCATATTCCAGTGGCCCGTGCCCTTTGTAAAACCCTCACCCCACAAGCAAGAAAGAATCGGGAGACGCGCCTGAAGGCAGCGATATACAACAAGGTCTTCACTGCAGGTGCGATATCCTCTTCTGCCGGGGCATCTTCGACCGGGTGACTCCTTCGGCCATACCAGCCGTCGTCGACTTGTCGACCCAATCCCTTCCTACGGAACCCACTCCTCAGTCTGGCTCGCCAGAGCCCGCACCGACACTGCAGGATAAGGAGACCGGCCCCAAGAGGCCCTCGGAGGAGGTGTCTCGTACCTCCAAGAAGGACAAGCGGAAGAAGGGCTCTGGCCCCAAGGACGGTTGGCCGACCAAAAAGGACTCGAGCTCCCAGAAGGGTTCTGCCTCGAGATCCTCTTCTGCAAAGGTCTCAGCCTCGACAGGCACTGCACCTTCGGCGCCAAAGAGAGTCCACACCCTCTCGCCTGAGGACCAGCATTCGACCTCCAAGCACCACCGCACCGACCGACAAGAGCCCCACTCTGCTTCTAAGCGTAGAGATTCTTCTTGGGACCGGTCGACTTCCGAGCGGATGCCCTCAGCTCCGCGCTCTGCCTCCAAGAGCTCTGCTACCAAGGACCCTGTCAAGGACCCTGAGAGCCGCTCTGAGCCCCGTCGGTCCCTAACCTCCCCGACTTGATGATCTCCACTCAGGAAGCAACCTCTTCCCACATTCCGGCATGTGACTGATGACACCATCGAGCCGCTGTCTGATCTGACCTCCCCGGCCAGCTCCTGCGATTACCATCGGTCCACAACTCCAATGCCCAAGACTGTTGTTCATCGGGCCCAGATTCACCATGTTGCTTCTCCGTCTCTTCATCAGGAACCAGAACCAGACTATTTTTACGACAGCGAGACTGACGGATATTATATGGCTGTCTTGCATGATTCCATCAGGTCTTGTTTTGGCTTACCGTCGACTTCGGAGCCACACAAGTCCAGCAAGTCGTCCGTGTCTCCCAAGCCCCGGACCACCATTCCCACGGCTGTCCAGGATATTGAGGTCGCGATGGGTCTCGACGTCATAGACCTATTAGACTCAGACAGTGAGGGGTCACTCCATGCCCGACACCGTTCTCGATGCGAGTTGGAGTCCTCCACCGATATGGATTACCATCAGGACTTTGCCCAACCAGGTGCAGTCTCTCTGTCCGATGATGTTTGTACCTTCGCAGAGCATGTGATAAAGATGGGCAACACTCTCGAGATTCAGATATCCCAGACGGAGGAAGAGGCTTCGGATCCGATTGAGAAGCGGATTCATGGCAAGCTGCCCACCCCTCCCGCGATCCCTCTGCTCCCTTCCCTGGATAAGTTGGCCAGGCGCTCTTGGGAGGCTCCGGCTTCAACTTCGTCTAATAACAGGAAGATCGAGTCCCTTTATAGGATTGCGCCTAACAATCCCTCATGGCTATTTGGACACCTGAGACAAAACTCCGCGATAGTGGAGGGCTCCCAACGCACCTCCACCCCCCAAGGCCTCTTCAATGCCATCTGACAGAGAAGCCAAGAAGGGGGATGCCCTAGCTAAAAAAGCTTATTTTTCTTCTGCCCTGGGGATCAGAGTTGCCAACTATAATGCCTGTATGGGCGCCTACATACAATGGCTTATGGAAAAAAATCTCCCAGCTGATACCAGACCTCCCAGACGAGTCGCAGGGCACTCTCTCAGAGATTCAGGATGAAGCGCACTCCATTGGCAGTTGGCTCATCACATCAGCCAGACATTCAACTGATTGTGCCGCCAAATCCATGGCTGCAGCAATAGCCTTCCGGAGGCACGCATGGCTGAGAACTTCGGACCTCAACCAAAGCGCCCATTCCACCATCGAAGAGATGCCCTTCAAAGAAGCCAGCCTCTTTCATTGCGAGACAGATGAAAAACTTAATTTCAAATACCGGATGAAGACTGCGGCGAAGAAGCTTGGTATGTCAACCTCTCCCCATGTTTCTTCTCGTAGGAGATTCACCAGGCTCCGGCAATGGTATGGCCAGGGACAGAGGTCTTTCCAACAAGACCGTCCCTTCCAGTGCCAGGACCAGTCCAGACAGAGGTACCCCTCGCAGTCCTCTTCCTCCTCAGGACGTCGCTCCATGCCCTCGCGATTCAAGAATTATTACCGCAGACAGGATACTGACCTGGCCAAGTAAAGACCCTGAAGGGATGCAGCATACTCCGTCACCCCCTCTCCTTTAAATTTTCTGGACAGACTGAGGCCCTTCTTTGACACCTGGGCCCCCATAACCTCCGATTCCTGGGCCCTGAACGTCGTCTGTAGGGGTTATGCCCTCGAATTCGAAGAGCTCCCTCCAACTGGAGCTGTCATCTCCACCCCACCCTCAGACACCCTTCTCGACGAAGTACGCACCTTACTCTCCAAGGGTGCCATCTCGCCTGTCATCCCTAGGTGTTTCTTCTCCCGCTACTTTACGGTCCCCAAGACAGATGAAGGCATCAGGCAGAGAAGCCAAGAAGGGGGATGCCCTAGCTAAAAAAGCTTATTTTTCTTCTGCCCTGGGGATCAGAGTTGCCAACTCTGGACCTATACTGGACCTAAGACACTTGAATTCATTTTTAGCCTACCGTCGCTTCCGTATGGTAACCCTTGCTTCTATTTTACCCTTGTTACACCAGGGCCTGTGGTTTGCGACGATCGATTTGAAGGACGCTTATTTCCATGTCAGCATCTGGGAGAGCCACCGCAGGTTTCTCGCCTTTGCCGTCGGAACCGACGTCTACCAATACAACGTCCTTCCCTTTGGCTTATCCACAGCCCCGCAAGTGTTCACAAAATGCATGGCTTCAATTGTGGCGTTCCTGGAACAACGAGGCATCAGGATCTTTCCATACCTAGACGACTGGCTTCTGGCTGCTCTGTCAAGGGCCGAGCTCCGACAGCACACCACCGACACCCTAGAACTGCCCACTGCCTTGGGACTAGTGGTAAACTTAGAAAAGTCACAGCTAGCCCCCACCAAGCAGATAAGGTTTATAGCCTCCATCCTTGACTCCGAAAGCTGCACAGCATTCCTTCCTCGAGACCGCTTTCGGGCACTCTGTTTGGCCATCCAACCCTGCCTCAGACGCAGACGAGTCGCTGTCAGAGAGGTCCAGGTCGCCCTCGGTCATATGGCATCAACGACCTTCGTTACACCGTGGGCAAGGCTCCGGTTCCGAACCCTTCAGTCCTGGTTCCTGTCGGTCTTCGACGCCGAGACGGACCCCCCCCCATCCAGGCCCCTCACCATGCCCAGGCCGGTAGCCCGCTCCCTTTGTTGGTGGCTCGACTCCCAAAACGTCTGCGCCGGCATGCCTTTTTCGCCATCCCAGCCTCAAATCTCCCTCACCACGGATGCATCCAAAGACAGGTGGGGAGCCCACATGTTGCATTTGTGGATCAAGGGACAATGGTCTCCGGACGAGTGAGCCCTGCATATCAACGCACTCGAAATGTTGGCAGTGGAAAAGGCATTAAGGGCTTTCGAATCCAGCCTCTCCAACAAGGTCGTCCAGTTGAGAACGGACAACACCACGGTCATGTACTACATCAACAAGCAGGGAGGCACAAGATCACCTACCCTCCTCGACATCACCCTTCGAATATGGGACTGGTGCATCTTACGAGGAATCCTGCTCCAGGCCATCCACTTGCCAGGGGAGCTGAACGACCTGGCAGACCTCCTCAGCAGGTCCCCCTCGTCTTGCCACGAATGGAGGCTCCACCCCGAGACGGTCGAAGACCTCTTCAGCCAGTGGAGAGCCCCCCAGATAGACCTGTTTGCGACCGTCCACAACACTCATTGTCCCCAGTTCTGCTCCCAGATGTGAGATGAGGACTCCTCCGGGGATGCATTTGGGTTCGACTGGTCAGGGGTGATGCTCTACGCGTTCCCCCCCTTCCCTATGATCACCAGGGTGGTATCCAAGATGACATCGGACAGAGCCAACACAATCTTGATTACTCCATGGTGGCCAAGACAGCCGTGGTTCCCGTCCCTCCTTCACCTCTCTGGAGGGAGACTTCTCGGGCCTGAGCGCAGACCGGACCTTCTCACAGTATAGGGCGGACGAGTCCGACACCTGGGCGTCGAAACTTTGCCTTTGGTAGCCTGGAGAATCCATCCCTAGCATCGCTACCCACTTCAGTTCAGAATGTCATTTTAGCTGCCCAAAAATCAGCGACCCAGAAATCTTACACGCTGAAGTGGAACAAGTTCCTGTGCTTCTTGGCCGACAGACATCTATCTCCAGCCCATGTGTTGACACCGGTGGTGCTAGAGTTCCTGATGTCCCTCGTCGACGCGGGACTTTGCCTGACATCTATCAAGTGTTACTTGTCGGCCATCTGTGCCTACTTTCAGTTCTACGACAGGCCCTCCTTTTTCAAAGACCCTCTTGTCAAGGGTTTTTTGAGGGGCTGTAACAACCTCCATCCCCAGGCTTCGGTACCGCCTCCAGCCTGGATGCGGTACTGGGGGCCTTGCAGTCCAAGTCCTTTGAACCCTTAGCCACCACGGACATCAGACTTTTGACTTGGAAAACAGTCTTTTTGGTGGCTATTACCTCTGCTCGCCGTGCGGGCAAACTCTGTGCTCTGCGACGGGATCAACCCTTTCTTAGGTTCCATATGGACAAGGTGGTGCTCTGTACGGACATTACCTTTCTACACAAGGTGGTCTCATCTTTCCACATATGCCAGGACATTGTTTTACCTACCCTGGCCCCGAACCCGACCACCGATGCCGAGAGGGCCCTCCATACTTTGGACGTCCGTAGGGCCCTAGCTTTTTACCTTGATAGGACCGTGGACTCGAGCCGGTCCGAGAGACTGTTCCAGTGTTACGCGGACCCTAAAAAAGGACTATCGGTATCGGCTCAGAGACTATCTAAATGGGTATCTAGCACCATTCACCTGTGTTATGAACTCCTGGATAGACCCCTGCCGGTCAGGGCTCGGTCCCACACCACTAGAGCGGTAGCGGCTTCCTCCGCATTCTTATTGGGGGTTCCCTTAGACGATATCTGTAAAGCTGCTGTGTGGTCTCAATCTTTAACCTTTATTAAGCATTACAGGTTAGATACCAGGGCCAAGAGAGACGCAGCCTTTGGCAGAGCGGTCCTGGTTTCAGGTTTACACTAAAGAGAGTTGTTATATGTTGAATACACTTTCTGCTATCTGTTGAATGCCTTTTTATGACTAATGCACTGCCTGGGTCCTGCATGGCCCTGTTGATATGTTGCCCTGTTGATATGTTGATGTGCGTTTGCAGCACCCTTGGGGGTTATTGGGTTACCCTAGAAGTTATACCCTTGGTTTACTCCTAGGTATCTATATGTAATCTATTACCTGATGGGAATAGCCCCACTGTAAAAGAAACTAAACTGTGAAACAAACCAAGAGACACAGCATTGTCTATTTGGAATTTATTGTCAAGCAATAATTTTTTGATAAGCAATAAACATGTTTATTGGTTAAAGCAAATGTCATGACACTCCCTCTGCCTTTAACCTTAGCTTGCTAGTCTCAACCCATTTGTATGATTCGCAGAGACCACGAAGAAGAAGGACAAGTTGCCTACCTGTAACAGTATTACTTCGAGTGGTCATCTGCGAATACATACAAATCCCGCCCATCCTCCCCTCAGTGTCCTGCTGTACATTGGCTCATTCTCTTGTCGCCTACGCAGCAGAAAATTGCGGAACTGGGGAAAGAGCGGGAAACCAGGGGCTTTATATGGGATGGGCAGAGCTACTGCCAAAAAGTTTCTATATGTTGCAAAGTGTACTTTGCCTAGTGATTCTAGAAGTTTCCGAAAGGCACTGCGCAGGCACAGTACAACCCATTTGTATGTATTCGCAGATGACCACTTGAAGAAATACTGTTACAGGTAAGCAACCTGTCCTTATTTGTATTTTCCCGCCTATCCTGGGTGTATCAATTATTTCAAGTGCACAGATGCACACCAAACCTTTCTCAACCCTGGCACTACCTTTCCATACTGATGAAACTGCATGTTCCTGTGAAGCATGAGGCTATGCTGGTAAGACTGTTGTTGGCAGGGTCTCCCACATAAAACAGGCATTTGCTAAGGAGCCAGACTAAGGCCACAATTCAGGGAGGAACATCCACATAGGAAAGTGTCTTTTCTGCATGTAAATGTGATTTTTCAGGCACTGCAGGAATTGGTATTGAAGTGAAGAGAATTTAAACAATGACCAAAAAAAATGGGGGGGGGAGTAATTAACTTTCCTCGTGGACAGCAATTACTCCTCAATTCTCCCTTACAAAAATCAGGCTTAGAAAAAGGGGTCAAATTTATGTGAACGGTCTTTTTTTTTTCAGGCCAATTTCTGCAAAGAAGAATTAGGGTTAAAACAGAATGAGACACAGTGAATGGAGAAAGAGAAGGAACTGTAAAGTTCCATTCTTTCCTTTCTCTCTTTCTTCTCCTTCTACCTTTTCTTTACAGTTCCTTCTCTCTCTCCATTCATTGTCCCTGATGTGCTAAACTATCTTCCCTACATTGGTAAAATTGTCAATGCTGCTACTAGAGCATGGCTAGTAGAGGATGGTTTCCTTGGACAGTGTAACTCCCAAGTCCATTCTAGTCAAGTTGTCAGTAACCAGGAAACAGCCACTATACCTAATAGCAACAATTTAATAAATAAATAAAAATTATTCATATGTTAGGAGAAGTGAGTATGTGAAGAAGCCCCTGCTGGGAAAGAGAACATCCAGGTCTGCAGAGAGGAGTGTTTGCTGGTCAGTGGCAAATCTCTGAAACACCAATTAGTCCTCAATATATCTCTTATTTTTTAAAAAAACTGTTGACTCAAACTCATCTCTTCAGAAGCTCTGCCTACATTGCTAAGTAAACCAATACAATTCGAGCCTAATTGTCTAGTTAGAATAGTCAGAGCACACTAGCTCTCCTACCTTCCAAACATCTGTACAAGTCTTCAGGAAGAAAGGATCATAAGATGAAGGATTGTAACTTTCTAAAAATGCACCACCCTGTAAAGGAAGAAAAAACAACACGTCAAGTAATGGTTGCAATGTAATGATACTTAAGGGGGACATAGTTCACATCAGTAGATCACAGAAGAAATATCCTAAATGAATATTCAGGAGCAGAACTTTTATCAGACATGTATTTAGTGAAAAATGTGTTTTATCTCCATCATGCCTCAAAAGTGCACTAATGTATGACATTTTCTCTACTCTATAGGGAGGCATTAATGAGGAAAAATAATTCAAACTGCAAAATATTTCAGCTACTAAAAAAAATTATCCCATAATCAAGCCACAATCAACTTATTATTTTCAGCATTACTGAGGTTGCAATTTTGAAGGCAATAAGCCCTAAATTAAGAGTTATGAGTCTTTTAAGAAAGGCACTCTGAAGACTAAGCTGAAGATATGAATACTCAGGTTGAGGTTTTGTATGAAATGCAAAGGCTCTCTTAGGGAACAACTCCCTACACTCCATCGAAAAAGAGACACACACATATATCAGTAACAGGACTTAGCCCATGGTCCTTCAGATAGTCTGGACCCAAAGGCTTTATAGGTCATAACTAGTACCAACAAACAAACTGTGGAGTTATATCTTTCCTGAAATGAAACAGTCTGGCCATAGCATTTTGGATTCACTTAAGTTTCTCAACAGTTTAAAAAAGTCAGCCCCATGTAGAGTTCACTAGTGATCCAAAAAGGATGCAAGCAAGGCACATGTCATTGTAGCCAGATCTGACATCTGCAGAAACAGGCACAGCTGGTGCACTAGTTAGTAGTAACAGAAGCCTGTAATTTGTAACATGCCATAATTTGTAACATGACATAATTTGTAACAGGAATAATACAGTGCAAATCTACAATATGCTTTTATATCAGCTTTAGGTCCCATTATCATCCATTACTTGATACGAAGAAATCTTGTGAACTGAAGTTAAATAGAAGGGGCTAAAAATCTCCAACAACAAAACAGCCCCTCCCCTCCACATTAAACTATGATTCACAGGTTTCTCCTGCCCCTGGCATTTACATTAAGAACAACCTGGAAAGAACAGGCTGCTTACCTGTAACTGTGGTTCTCTGAGTGGTCATCTGTGACCTCACACAAAATGGGGATCTCTGTGTCTGTACTGTGTGGTTTCTGGAGCTTCTGAAGCTGTAGACCTCTTTTTTTTCTTTTTTTCTTTTTTGGTGATAGCCCCACTTCCTTCTTCTCTGGTATACAGGTTGCCCTATCTCTCTGGAAGTAGTTTCAAGTCCACAAAGCAGCAGAATTTAGGAAACTAGGGCAGCAGAACATGAGAGGGGAGGATGGGCAGGACTGTGTGAAGTCACAGATGACCACTCAAAGAACCAATTACAAATAAGCAATCTGTTCTTCTTCTTTATAGTCTCTGTGACTCACACAAAATGGGAGAATTACAAGCTACTTACTCCCAGAGGTGGGAGAGTCATGCCACAGATGAAAATAGTACTGCCCTCCCAAAGGCTTCCCCCTGTTGGGAACAGTTCTCAATCCTGTCAGTTGTCAATAAAGGGGAATAGGACATCACCATACAGTATTGTTGAAGATGCATGGCCACCGCTGCCATGCATTTTATAAGAACAAGTGGTGCAGTACAACGACTGAAGGGCACAAAAACAGTAGTCTTTCATCTAGTGAGAAACAGGTATTTCCGATGAGCTGAGTAGATTGATATGTGGAAATACACATCCCATACATCCAAAGTGGTAAACCAGTTACTCTCCTGAAACAGTGGAAGGACACAGTATAAAATGACCATCTTGAACCACTTCAGATGTATGTGGCAATTCATTCCTCTGAGTTCCAGGTAAAATCCTCTTCCTTTCTTCCCCACAAGGAAATAATAGAAATAGAATCATTGATGCAGGAGGGAGAGAGACATGGGTTCTACGGCACCCTTGTGAAATAGGGTGTGGACCTCACTGAGAAGTGTGGGTGAAGATGCTGATACATGGAAGGTAGCCGTAAGTGGAAAGCCTTGAAATTCTATGCCATAACCATGATCAATGATACTGAGCACCTACGAGTCTGATGTGATGGTGGCTCATTGGTGGGCTAAAGGCAACTAAACTGTTGGTAAATGATGGTGTCAGCAACAGGGGGGTCATCCTGGAGGGCATCAAAGATGGTATTTGTGTGCTTCCTGGCCCTTCTTTTTGAACTGGGTTGGTTTAAATTTCCTCTGTTAGGCGGGCATGTGGGATGGATTCTGCTGAAAAGTGGATTGTTTTTGTTGCTGAAGGAGAGCCAGACTGAGGTCCATTGGTAGCCAGAGGAGAAACGATGGTATTGAGGTTTGAATGGTCGACCTGGTTGTTATAGACCAAACTTGTAGGCCAAGAACATCATTTTGTGTGTATGCTCTGGGCGCTTGTCAATGGTAGAGTGGAAGATGCTCTCTCATTGAAAGGTAGGAATCTGATGGTACTATGAACTTGTGGAGAGAAACCTGAGGAATGGAGTCACGCATGGCAGTGAAGGGCCACTGCGTCAGTGATGGCCTTCCCCCCCACAGTTGGCCAAGTGTTGAGCAATGGTCAATTGCTGTGAAGCAAATGTGAGGGCTTCAGTGTGAATGGTTGCAGCTACCCTATTGTCTTCTTCTGACAGGTGGTCAAGAAAGGAGAAGAATTTGCCCCAGAGGAAATGATGGTTCACCCCCATGCAGGAAAAATAGTTGGTGATGCAAAAGAAGAAAGAAAAAGCTGAATAGAATTGGTTTCCCATGACATCTAGCTTTTCCCCCTCCTTATCTAATGGGGATAGACTGGATGCTTTGGGAGGAGGCAGACTTGGGCTTGGGGTGGTGGGTGAGCCACTTGCAGCCAGAATCCTCTAAATCATATAGGGATTCCATTTTCTTTGATGTGGGAGGGACTGAAGAAGGAATTGACTATGATTTACATGCCACCTGGAGTAGGTGTGGGAAAGATGGCAGGGATGAAGGAAACGGCGAGTCATGCTGGAGTCTCTGGGTCCTGGATCTGGGATTCCAAGCTCAGGACCTTTAAATTAAGGGACCAGGCTATTTGGAGGACCTCATCTTCAAAAGAGCAGATGTTTTCAGGTGGAGAAGCAGGGCTACATTATCCTAAGAGGGATTCTGGGGATCTCTGCTTGTCTTGTCCCAATGTCTTAGGAATTAGTGGCATCTGTGGAACCAGGGGAGCCTTGGGTAGCTGGTAAGAGCATGTTGTTCTGAGTCATTCAACTCTTGGAATTTGGTGAGAGTGATGGTTGCTATGAGTTAGGACATGGCAGATGTCAACTATGGATGACTTTGTGGGTTCCATGGGGAGATTCACGCAGTTGTTCATACACCTGAGGTGGAGATGGCACAGGATGGTCTTGAAATGGTACCAACAGAGTTTATAAGTGGGGTGAAGAAACTGCAGCTGGAAAATCAATCACCTTCCTGAGGTATACTCAGCATAGATCAATTCCATGGAGGGTACAAGATCAGGATGTCCTCTTGATCAACCAGTTAATTTGTCTGGGATTGTGGGTGTTAGGCCAGTAGGAGGGTCTGTTGCACGTGCCTACTTCCAGGAGAAGAGGATGGTTTGGTCTTCTTCTTCTTCTTCTTCTTCTTCCTTATATGTGACTCCGAGTTGGGCGCCTGAGATGAAGATGAACGACGACTCAAGGAGGATTCCAGTACCAGTAGTGTCAGTCTATCCACACAGTGTGATGCAGCAGTACACACTGTAGTTTTGAAGGTCAGTTGTTTGGTCGCTATTCATATAGACAAGGCGAACAGTTTCTGGGAAGTCTGGGTTTATGTCAGTTTGTTGTTGTTATATACCCTCGAGTCGATGTCAATTCATGGTAACCCTGTGGATGAGACATCTCCACTGGGTCACCACTCTATCCTCCACTACTCTTCCCAGTTTCTGCAGATTCATACCCACGACCTCCTTAATTGAATCCATCTATCTAACATGTGGTCTTTCTCTCTTTCTAATTCCCTCCATTTTTCCCAGCATTATTGTCTCTTCTAATGGCCCTTATCAGATGAGTGTGGAACTGGGGGTCTTCTGCACTGGGCGATTCGAATTCGCATTATTTCGCAAAGTACCATCATATCTGGGAGTCCTTCCGCACTGGCAGGATTCAAATTGGCCAATCCGCATTCGCGCGAAGTGCATTCAGTGCAGAATGTTTTGTCACACCGGTGCTCAACATGAGGATTGGCCGATTCGTATCGGCCGCCTCGCACATGCTCAGTGGTGCCCTGCATGGGTTGCGACCTTAAACGCTTCCAGGGGGAAAGGGGAGGTCCCGTCATGACAGCCGGGTAAACAGCTGGAGAGCCAGCTCATGCACATTAACAATCGCGATACAACGTGCCCGTTACTGTTTCCTCTCTACATTCCTGCTTGGTTTTAACGTAACCATGACCTTCCCTTGCAACAAATTAGCAATGCCCGGTTCTGTGTGTGTGTGTGTGTGAGTGTGTGTGTATGTATTCTGGGGGGGGGAGGAGCAGTTCCAGCGGCTGTCAAAGAGGCTGGATGGCCATCTAAGTCAATGGGGATGCTTTGATTAAGAGTTCCTGCATGGCAGAAGGAGGTTGGACTGGATGGCCTTTCTTGGGGTCACCGTGATTCCAGCGGCTTCCACCTCCTCCTCCCGGCTTGGGATCCAGCCTGGGCTGCATCCCAGGCAGGGAACAGGCGCAGGGCCGCTAGAATCGCGGCGATCGCCGCCATTCCAGCAGCCCCTGCGCCTCTTCCCTGCCTGGGATGCATGCTTCCCTGGAACCGGCAAGAGGAAAGACCCACCGGAAGTAAAAATTGGAATCTGGGGGTCTTGCGACGGAGTTCAGGACTGGGCATTCATACCAGACCCATTCGCACTGAGATCGAACAGAGAAAAAATCCGGATATCGCCGATCCCCTTATCAGCGCACTGGCCAACACGCTCCAAAAAGAGGAGCCAGTACGCATTCAGTTCGGCAGCTCGCGCATTCACGTGAGTGCGGATTGGGCCATTCGAATGCTGGTATGATGGTACTTTGCGAAATAATGCGAATTCGAACTGCCCAGTGCAGAAGACCCCCAGTTCCACACTCATCTAATAAGGGCCAATGATTTGTGCCTTCTCATGATGTGGCCAAAGTAGGACAGCCTCAGTTTAGTCATCTTTGCCTCCAGGGAAATTTCAGGCTTGAACTGTTCTAGGACCCACCTATTTGTTCTTTATGCTGTTCACGGTATCCTGAGCACTCTTCTCCAGCACCACATCTCAAATTTATTTCCTTTTTGTCCATTTTCTAAATTGTCCAGCTCCCGCATTCATACATGGTAATGGGGAATGCAATTGCTTGTATGACTGACTTTCGTGTTTAATTGTAGATCTTTGCTCTTTAGGAGCGTTTCTAGTTCTTTCATAGCTGCCCTCCCCATTCTTATTCTTCTGATTTCTTGACCACAGTCCACATTCTGATATATGTTTGATTCCAGGCATAGGAAGTTTTTTACTATTTCTATGTCCTCATTGTCTAGATTGAGCTTGTTTAGATCCTCCGTGGTCATTATTTTGTTTTCTTTGTGTTAAACAGGGAGCCTGCCTTTGCACTTTCTTCCTTGACCTTCCTCAGTACAGTAGTTGCTCTAGGTGTGCAGTGTTTTCTGCTAACAGTATGGTGTTGTCTGCATATCTTAGATTGTTGATGTTCCTTCCTTCTATTTTCACTCCTCCTTCTTCTGTGTCCAAGCCTGCTTTTCATATAACATGTTCTGCATACAAATTGAAAAGATAGGGTGAAAGGATGCAACCCTGTCTGACCCCTTTGTCAATTGGAAACCATTCTCTTTCTCCGTGTCCTGTTCTAACTGTAGCCTCTTCTCCTGAGTATAGGTTCTTCATCATGATTATTAGATGTGTCGGCACTCCATGTCTTCAAGGGTGTTCCATAGCTTTTCATGTGCTATGCACTCACTTTGCTATAGTCTACAAAGCACATGCAGAGTCAGTTGGCACTTTGAGACAAGAGGTGTGATTCCAGTGAGCCGGGGGGGTGGGGGTGAGTGAATGCCTGGCAGTGAGGTGGCCATGTTGTGGGTCTCCCCCAGGTAAAGAAGGCACTTAAGAATGCCTGTCCTTCTCTTGGATTTCCCCCAACAAATGGAGCAAGGTTTGAAAGACGCTGACAAGGCCATAAACAAGGTCTAAGGTCAGAAAAGTTAAGAAAAAATCCAGGCAAAATATGAGGAATGTCAGAGAACAGTCCAGTGAAAGATACTAAGGAGAAGCTTGCTAGTCAACACTACTCCTGCAGCAGATGAAAAGGAACTGAGGCCAGAGGGGCAGGGCAACCTGAGGGAAAACACCAAAACACCAGCTCTACAGCTTTAGGTGTGCCCAAAATTGCACTGCACAGGTGCAGAAATTCCCATTTTGTGTGAATCACAGAGAACACAAAGAAGAATCAGATATACTTGTAGTATATATGTGTCCAATGTTGATAAGAGTTTTTTAGCAGAGTCTGGAAATGCCAGTTAGTTTTTCATTTCTCTTACATTAAATATACAATTATAATGTGTGTGCCTCCAATGAAGACAAAAACAGAAGTTCCTGCTCCAAAGAGCGTACAATCTTATGATGTATACATCTTTCACAAGAAAGATTGCACGAGAAAGTCAATAGGCAAAGTCCATAAAAACCATGCCCCCTTTGTTCCTTGTGACATTTATCATGCAGGTAGCACTGAAGCCAGAAGATCTTTCCTCCAAGTCAACAGTAACATTCATTGAGTACTTGAGAAGCTATGAGCACCTGAATCTTCTCTCTATTGTAGAAAAGCTGATGTTTGTTTATGGACCATGGCAGTGAAGGAAACCAAAGCATCTTCTGTCTTCAAGAATATTTAATGCTGTCACTATTCTTCTGTCGAGTTTGATACCTCCTATAGGACTGGATTGGTGCAGGTACAGGGAGGAAGAAAGGATTATGGGAATGGTAAGCACTGAAATCACGAGAAGGCTCCTGTTCATAAGCTGGACGCTCTTCTGAAGGCAGAGGAAAGTCAGCAAGAGAAGGGTGAGGAGCAGGAGGGTAAAAAGAGTGAAGATGAGGAGGAGGGGGAGGGGGAGAAGATGGAGGGGGAGATGGAAATGGGGAGAAATCTGGTAAAAGAGCTGGTGGACTGTACATCGCTGAATGGGATAACTGTAAGAAGGGTGAATGAAAGAAAAGGGAAGGTGTGTAGAGGTAAGGGGGAAAGGGAGGAAGTAAATGAAAGAAATACGACGGAATAGAAGGAGGAAGCAAGATTGAGGGCAGGACTACAACTGGTGGCGATGTGGAAGGAGAGACAGAAAGAAGAGAAAATGGAAATGGAGGAAGAAAAGAGGGGAAGTATGAGCTTTGGGAAGGACAGGGGAAGTCAAACAGTGGGTGAAATGGAGGTAGGAGAACACAAAGGGAGAGTGGAGATCCAGAAGAGGAAGCCTAATGGAAGAAAAGACACAATAAAAATAGAAAATAAATACATGAACAGAAAAGTACAGAATGAGATCCAACATGGGACAGTAAATGCATGACAGGTTACTGAGTTTGTACACTTCCCTTTTCATTATCACAATAGGTAGCAAAATAACACTAACAAGGTGCATGGACTACATCCTTAAATTGGAAACATTACTCATGGTAAACAGCTCAGGATTGCACCGACCCAGAATCTAGTAGTACTGTACTGTATTTAGTAAATGGTTCCCAAACTGTGCCCTTTAAGAGATTTTGGACTTCAACTCCCAAAAGCCTCAGCCATGTTGGCCAATAGTCTGCGATTCTGGGAGCTGAAATCCAAAATCCCTTAAAGAGCACAATTTGGAACCACTGGTTTAGAATATAATATACAAATGCTTCCAACTAGCTTTACATATAAGGGACAGATCCTGTTTTCTGATATTAGTCCCAATAAATGAACATGTTTTTGCCTTCTGAATGTTTCTCAAGATGAGAACACGCAATGCTTCTATAAAACATATATAATCTGTTAACATCAGCCTGATTAAAATGGAAATCTATCCAGATATCTACAATTCAAATTTGGATTAATTCTGGGGAAATTACACACAAGTTAGAACCAGAAAAGAAAAGAAAAGAAAGACAAAACTCTGGTTATTTTGCAGAGAGTGGCGTTCCATAAATATAATTTGACTCCAAACCTGTGAACTGAGACACTGAATCGTAGTACGATAGAGTTGGAAAGGATCCCAAGGGCCATCTAACTTCCTGCCAGTGTGCAGGAACCCACAGCAAAAGTATCCCTGAGAAGTGGCCATTTAACCTCTGCTTAAAAACCTCCACTGGAAGAGTTTACCATCCTTTAATCTAAAGCCATCTATCCCACTGTCAAATAGCTCTTTATTGCCCGAATGGTCTCGCTAATTTTATATTAGAATCTTCATTCCTCTAATTTGAATCCACTGGTTTCACTACTAGCCTCCACAGCAGCAAAACACCCACATTCATTCCATGTTCTATATGACATCCCTTCAGATATTTAAGGATGGCTATTGTATCACCTCTGAGCATTGAGCCATAAATGCATTCTTTCCCCAGATAGTTATGTAAGCAAACAGTAAGCAAACATGCTATGATTGAAGACCATGGTTCAAACTTCCACTCAGCCATGGAAACCCACTGGGTGACCTTAGGCAAGTCACACTCCTTCAGCCTTAGGGGTATGCAATGGCAAACAACCGCTAAATAAATTTAGCCAACAAAATCCTATGAAAGGATTACCATAAATCGGAGTCAGTTTGAAAGCATGTACTGTATCAAGAATCTACCTATAGGATACAAAAGTTTAGCTTTTTTTAGGCAAGGGCATTTGCAGAAATAAAGAGCATATTTGACACTGTTTTATTCTTCACTTTTGGTTAGTCAGCTACTTGATTTTTTAAAATTAAGGCCAAAATTTTTTGTTACATTAGTGTTGAAGGTCACAAAGTGATTCTCTTGGACTATTTAGCTTTGAATTTGGTCTATTTAGTTTGTTACCCATTTCTTTGAGATTGGGTTGTATTAGCATTTACATAACTATGATTACACAGGTTTTCACCTACAGTGGTGCCTCGGGTTACGAAATTAATTCGTAACGCGGCCGCTTTCGTAACCCGAAAAGCCTTCGTAAGCCGAATTGCCATAGGCGCTAATGGGGAAAAGCCGCGATTCCGTGCGAAAAAAGCCGAAAAAAGCACCAAAAGTTTTTTCGTAACCCGAAAAAACATTCGTAACCCGAACAATAATTCCCTATGGGATTTTTTCGTATCCCGAAAATTTCGTAACCTGGGTATTTCGTATCCCGAGGTACCACTGTATTTGGATTTGACATAGGGAAAAGATACATTAATTCTCTATCTAGTGCAAAGGTCGGCAACCCTCGGCCCGCGGGCCACATGCGGCCTGGAGAGGCCGGGGGACCGGCCCGAGCCCGGTCCTGCTGCCGATTGGCAAAGGCCCCGAGCCGGCAGCAATCGGTGGCAGGACCGGGCCTCTCACGCGAGAGGCCAAAGGTCTCTCGCACGAGCGCGCAGGGGCTTTGCCAGCCCCTGACAGGGCCTGGGCCCCATCAGGGGCCGGGAAAGAGGAGGAGGCCTCCAGCGCTGGCAGGCCCCACCTCCGGCTCTTTCCAGGCCTGTAGGAGCCCCGCTGCAGTCGCCGGACCCCTCGAGCAGGGCTCCAGGGGCCACAGCAGGCCTATAGGAGGCCATGCAGCCCCAGGCCTCCCTCCAGAGAGAGAGATCTGGGGCTGCAAAGGCCGTGGAGGAGCCCAGGACGGCAGTGTGCCTAAGCCCTTCCCTTCGGCCGAAAGGGCCCCTTGGAGCCCTTTTGGCCGAAGGGAAGATCCGGCCTGTGACGGGTGCCCAAGCCCTTCCCTTCGGCCTCCCTCCCCTTCAGCCGAAAGGCCCCTTGGAGCCCGTTCGGCCAAAGGAAGGGACCAAGGAGGAGAGGGCGGGCACACACCTCCTCCTCCCTGCGGGGCTTCGGCAAACCTGAGGTGTCCTTCGGAGGACACCTCAGGCCTGGAGAAGCCCCAAGGAAAGGAGCAGGGGCCGCCAGCCTCCTCCTCCTCCCTGCGGGGCTTCGGCAGACCTGAGGTGTCCTTCGGAGGACACCTCAGGCCTGGCGAAGCCCCAAGGAAAGGAGCAGGGGCCGCGCGCCTGTTGCTCCTGCCCCTCACGGGCCCTTACTTGTCCCCAGCTGTCTCTGAGAGGCAGCTGGGGGCCAAGGAAGGGCAGGAGGAGCAGGTGCGCACTTGTCACCCCCTCCCCCCATCCCCCCCCCCCCACTTCTAGCTGTCTCTCAGACAGCTGGAGGTCGAGAAAGGGAGCAGAGAAAACCCCGCCCCCGGAGGGTGGAAGCTCCACCCCCCAGCTTCGGCCCCCCCAGTTGTCTGAGGGACAGCAACCCAGCCCCCGGCTCAAAAAGGTTGCCTAACCCTGATCTAATGTATGAGAAAAGGATCTAGGAGTCTTAGCAGTTCACAAACTAAACATGAGTCAATGGTTATTCAGTAGAGAAAAAAGCTAATTTAATTCTATTTCAGGAGAAATAGTGACCAAGTGAAGGAACCATAGAGCTGAGAGACTACGAAGGTCATTTAGTCCAGTCACTCGCCGTGCAGAAATACACAACTAAAGCATCCCCAAAAGATTAGAAGCATACAGTGGTAACATACTACTGTGCTCCAGTCAGACTGGAGTACTATGTCCAGTTCTAGACACTCCAGTTTACTATGTCCAGTTCTAGACATCCAGAAGATAGGACTCATACAAATGGATTAAAATTATGAAAAAAGAGATGGCGACAATACAACACAAAGAACATCCTGACAGTAAGAGCTGTTAACAGATGAAAAAAATGCCTTGGAAAGCAGTGATCTCTCTTTTGTTTAAAGTTTTTAAGCAGAGGCTTGATAGCTATTTCTCAGGGATTCTTTGATGTGGATTTCCTGAATCGCAGGCAGTTGGAATAATGACCCTCCCAAATGTATTAGTTCTGTACTCTCTGATCCCTTTGTACCAGGATCTATAATATGATTTATGAGTTCAATACTATGAGGACCTCCATTTCTGTTGGACTTCAGCTGGGGGCTGAAGTCCAAATCATCTGGAGAACCAAAGATTGGGAACCAGTCTATATATAGTTGTAAAATATTGTTTGGGGAGCATATATTTTGATATATTTTAGAAGCTTACATTTTCACGTTGAGTAAAGAGAATCTGCATACATCAACAGGTAGATACATAGTTTTTTTTTCTATTGTTCAGGACCTGCTACAATTAGAATTGAACTTCTATTATGTCTACAATGAATCACAATGTTGGAAGTGGTTCTATGGACCACCAGGTCCAACCACCTGCTCAGTGTAGGATCTCCAGAGACCATCCCAAGCAGGTAGCTGTCCAGCCTGTTTGTGAAGACATTCAAAGGAGGCCCTACCACATCCCAAGGCAACTGGTTCCATTGCTGAACTGACTCAGAGTCAAGAAGTTTCTTCTAACATTAAATGAAATCTACCCCCTGTAACTTAAAACCATTCGAAATGACATGCTTGTCCTGACCTCTGGGGCCACACAGAACAAGCCTGTTCCCTCCTCTTTGTGGCAGGCCTTGAACTGTTTAAAGAGGGCTATCATGTCACTTCTCAGTCTTATCTTCACCAAACTGAACATTCCCACCTCCTTCAACCTCTCCACCTATGTGCTTTGTTCTCCATAACTCTTATTATCCTTGTTGGCCTTCTCTGAAACTGCTCCAACTTGTCTATAACCTTAAAATTAGACACCCAGAACTGAATATATTACTCCAGATGAGGCCTGACAAATGCAGAATATATTGGGAATGTTACCTCCCTTGACTTGGAAAGTATAGGTTCTATTAATGCATTTAACAGCAGTTGTCTTCTTTATTACAGTATCACACTGCTGGCTCATGTTCAATTTATGAGCAACAATAATTTCAAGGTCCTTTTCAAATGTAGCACTACTAAACCAAGTATCCCCCTTTCTATACATGTGCATTTGGTCTTCATGGCCTAAGTGTAGAATTTTGCATTTGTCTCTGTTGAATTTCGTTTTATTAATTTTAGCCCAATTTTCTAGTTTATCAAAGCCCTTTTCAATTTTATGGCTTAATAAGATCCGCAAAATCAAAACACAGAGTTTTGTTTCTTCTTGGACTTTTACATTCTGTACAATGTGTGTATATCTGATAGTGACTGTTGTGTGCTAGCAAGGATATAAGAACTTTATAATATATTATTTATTTGTTTTTATTAGATGTATGTATAATCACTATATCACATGTTCCTTACATTGTATGTGTCCACATAAACACCCCCCTCATTTTTTGTCTCATTTTTAAAGATGACTAGCTCTAAAGGAATTATGCATTTGAGATTTTCTTGTTCTTCTATACCAATAAATGTTAAACTTTCTATGCTCTGAGAAGTGGGAGAACCTTGGGAATATAAAGGATAACAATGACTGAATGATCCAGCATTATGTAGATGTCCTTTTTAAAAAATGAAGAAAGCATGGCATTTCTAACACTTAATTGACAGTTCTTCCCTTGGGGAAACCATAAAGTGTGGCACCCACAACAGAATTTGGGAATGCAAGCATAAAATGGGTCCTTGTAGACCTAGGCTGTGCTAGTTTTCCTCCTTGCAAGTAATTGAACAGAGATGCTCTCATAATTAAGCATTTCTACTTCAAATTCTTGCCTCACTCCTAAAACAAAACACCAATTTTTCTGTATTACTGTAATTGCCCATCCAAAACTGAAAAGTACACATAATATATTATGTATCTATATACCTAACTACCAGTATTAGTATGACAGTAATTCTCTACCCTCACAACAACCCTGTGAGGTAGGTATTATTTCTTTTTTACATACGGGGAGCTGAGACTGTAGAATAGCAATCTGCTTTGAGCTGCACAATAAGTTCTTCAGGTGAACTTGAACTCAAATATCCACGTTTCAAGTCCAACAATATATCCACTTGTTCTTTCATCTTTCACTTATCCAGTTCCATGCATTTCACTGAGGATGGAAGTAAGATCTTATAGTCCAACTGTTTGCTCTGCATATACACTAACATTCCCACCTCATTTTCTACAAATATGTAGTCCTCTGATTGTTCACAGATGGCTTGCTGCCTTCACACTCATAGTCATAGTTCTTCGATACTGAAGCAGACTAAGCATTTGAAGAAAGAAATGAATCCATTCAAGATGATTGCCCTCATAACAGATGAATTAAGGGTATATGGTGCAGCGAATCATGCCAGATTCCCCCACTCCACCCACTTGCACCCAGATCAACACAAGTTCCACTTTCCCTTTGGAAGTTAGCAGCTTGCAGTGGAAACAGCAACCACTGACAGTCACTGCTTTTTCCTTGTCAACTGGATAAAGAAGACATGAGAATGAGGTGTGGGCAAGCTGTTATAGAGCTCGGTACCATATCCCATATTGTTATGCACAAGCATACACATTTTCATTCCATATGATAAACTAAAAACAAAATCAATCTTTTCTGAAGAAAGAAACCTTTTTGATTTGTTAGAAATCCAAAGTAGAGCCCTCACATTGTCACTTCAAACTCAGGTAATGCTGAAGTATTTTGTTAAAATTGTGGCACCTGGCTGCACATTTACTCTCAGAATATACTGAAAATATCATGAGTACCCTTCCTTGTTCACAAACTGCACTGAAAGAAGCACACACAGAGAGAATACCTCCATTTTCACTGACTCATTCAACTGCCTGGGCCTCGTTTTAAATACTGTACTCCAAGTGTAACACAACCCACTAAGGCTAAAGGAACATTAGAACTTATCATGAATGTCCACTGTGGGGTGGCATGATAAAGGCATCTGGAACAAAGGATGGATTATTTCTCTCCTGATCACAAAAAGAAGAATCATGTGACATGTTTTCTTTACAGGAATTCAGGAACAGAGGTACAGTACAGACCGGCCTGAGGCCAAAATTAGGGTTCTGTAGGGCTGGGCGTCTGCATGCACCCAGCCCTACTATCAGCGTGTGGGCACCATGATTGTGCGCGCCTGCCCATACGCGCAACGATGATGCCCATGTGGCGCAGCACTCAAACAGCACCACGCCGCATGGACGTTATCATTGTGTGTGAGTGCGCCAATGGCGCCCCATGCGTGGCGCAAAAAGAACCTGCCAGGAGCAGGTTATTTTTAGGCCTCGTGGAGGCTGCAGCGTTTGTCTGCTGCAGCCTCTAGCTGGAAGAGAAAGGGGCAGGCTCTGGCCGCCCCTTTCTCCCAGTCTGTACTGCCCCAGAGATTTTGTCAACTGCCATCAAATAGGCATATGGAGAGCCTATAAATGAGAGACCTCTATAAATCCTAGTAATCAATAAACCTGCTCAGGTCCTCCAAACACAGAGCTGTGGTTACACTGTTTTAGTCAATCCAATTGTGCTGTGATCTTCCTCTTTTCCTACTGCTTTACTGAATATTACTGCATTTTCCCAGTGAGTCATGTTGTCTCACATTTGTCTAAAATACAAGAACCTCAGTTCGGTCATTTTGGCTTCTAGTGAGAGGTAACAGTGAGAAACATTAATTATACAAGTAAAATTAAGATTTTTTCCCCATCCTCAGAATGTCCATTAATCTATGTAGAAAACTTTATCTCTTGCAACATCTATTAGTCAATGTATTGGGGCGGAGGGAGATGGGATTGCCCAAGCTAATTTTACTATGGGGAGGATGTGTGACAAAGGCTATTTCTGCTGATGTAAAGACTGCAGAGTCTTGTAAATGCCCTTGGTCAGGTCTATGCTTTTGCCTTGAACATTTCTGTTGAGAGGACAGCTGAGGTGACAGGAATTCTAACCAACTAAACTGGTGCTTTTGAAGCTCAAGTGTGCATGTGGGTGGGTCGGGTCATAAGCTATTGAAATACAAACTTTGTTCCAGCATGCAACAGTAAATCTGGAAGCCTTTTCCTCTAACAAAAATACAGTATGTCTAAAACTCTTTGCCTTTTCTGTATATCCTAATTGGACTAAAGTGTGCCAAGGTCTCTCAGAGGATATGAGAAGCTGGGACAAAAGGAAGGTAGAACCAGCTTCTATATACCCAAATGAGGAATGCATTCATCTTAGAATTAACAAGGAATCTGGTCTGAGACAGAGAAATCTGACCAGATTCTATAGAGGGTGTCTCTCTGACAGAGAAGGCTAAATGTCTCCCACGTTAATAGAATTCCCCAGCATTGAGCCAGGGCAGTTAAAGGAGTCTCAAACTGGATTATTTCTACAGTGTGTTTTGGACCAGAGAGGGTAAGACCATTATGCAGTTCAGAGCAAAGGAATAAGCTGAGAGCAAACAATGCCTCTTGGGTAGAGGCAAGGCCAGAAATTGGCAGTGGAGCAGGAAGCTACTGTGTTTGAAGAAAATGCATCACATGAGCCTTTGTTTCCTGGACAAGAAGAGGAAAATAACCCATTTTTCATTACAGTTGCCTCCAAGTACAACCCAAATAAATTATTTTCTCATTAAAGCAAATGAAATTCTTGATTATTAAGGTTCATAACTAGAACAGAGCAAGACATTTTCCTTACATACATGCATACAAACATATGTAACAATCTCTATGGTCTAACTAGTAACAATTTAAGTGTTGATATTGTGAAATCTTTGCTAATAACATAACTATCAATCCTACAAAGAAGTAATGCTGGTCCCAATCTTGACCAAGGATAAAATCTTTTGTAGCAGGCCTAAAAATGTCTGAGTAGTGAACATTTCTTTTACTAATACCTTCTTGTTACAGTAGTTTAAGTAAAGGGAGAGCTGTTTTCGCTTCCTTTCCTCTATTTCTTCGCTTGACTGCTTGTCAATTTTGTCCTGAATTGTCTGGAGTAGTGGTCTTGAAACATTCTCAAACCATTTCTTGTACAACATTTCCTTCCTCCTTAGGGCTAAAAAATCACTGTGCTTCAAATACCTGTCTACTTCCTAATTGACAGAGAGACTGTTATTTAGAAAGGAAGCTTACAAACAAATGACACAATGAGACATTACCAGGTTAGGGGAGGATTAAAAGAGGCAGGTCATTAGCCAACAAAAAATAAATAATTATTTACACACTTTAACATTCTAATATGGATGACATTTGCATGTTTTCAAAGAGATACTCTGTTTCAGCATTAAATGGAAAAGGGGGGATGAAAAATCAAGCTGAGGCTCAATTGTAGGCATCTATAGTGTCATTACAGCATTAGATAAAAACATGGCCTTTTATTAAAGCTTTTGGGACATAATTAATTTCATCCAAATTTGCACATGTGCATAATTTTACATTGTCTTGTACTGCTTTGATGTTCAATAACTTTTTAGTTTGTTTAAATTATTCTTAGTGCTTTAAAATTATTTTAAATTGTTTAAATTGCTTCTGAAATCCTTGGATATAAGGTAGGATATCAATACTTAAATAAATTTGGGAACTGGAAGCCAGCTGATGCTTGCAGTGCTCTGAGCAACATGGGGCTCTTATTTAAAAATAGACAAAACCATTCCAGCCACTTGATATATACATAGGTTGCTCATATTTAATTGATACTTTTGGAGTGGTCATCTGTGTGCATTCACACATGAGGTGTCTGCACTTCTGCAGAGTCATCATTTGGAATCTTCTAAATAACCCCCAGTGGTTCCAGAAATGACTATCATGATGCATTGTTTTTAAAGTTGTGAGCCATGTCAAGAGATGACTTTATTTTAAATAATGCTAACAGGAGTTAGATTTTAAAGTGATGTTTCCAAGGTGTCACAAAACATTGTAAAATCCATATGCCAGGATTTTGAAAATTATATTTAGTGACTTCTAGGTATTTCATAGCGTTATTAGGAATTCTCATCCCCCCCCCCCAGGATTAACCTAACAAGCATAGCACATTGTTTCTTTTTTGCTGCATCAGGGGTTGCCAAAAAAAACCTACATGAGACATGTTTTGTTGCATTACACTGGCTGAAACAAGGAAATACTCAGTTTTTGCTTGCTTTTTTAAAAAAAGTGTGTATCAAGTGGCTGCAATTTGGGGGAATTGTTTACAAGTACTGTATTGAGGTGAAAATGTGAAAGAATGTGGACTCTGCAAGAAGACATAACTCAAGGGAGCGGGGACTAAAATGTCCTATCCTGGCGTGTGAGAGTTAATGTGCTCACATTTTGTTCTTTAAATAGCATGTGGGGGCGGGGGACTGTAATTTACACAGTATGGAAATAATCTAATTTGGAATTGGTCATGATTAAAATTCCTCTTCCAGCTGTTATTAGCCCGAGAGAAGAAGCTTCCGTTCTCACCTGACTACTATCAAAATAACAAAAATTAGGCATACTAAATGCATTTAACATCATGCTTACTTTATCCTCCAGTAGGCTAAGAGTTAGTAAACGTGTTCAAAATTTACAACACCCCTAGCAAAACAAAACTTATAGTCCAAAATCACATAAAAAAGAGAAGGTATTCAGGTTAAATATATCTATGCTTTCTTAATTGTCAGAAAGACATACTGCAAATATATACATTATGTTTTCTTACCCTGATAAAGCAATTTTCCTTTTCCAACAGGGACTGGGTAGAACCAACATTCTGTCTTTCATTAACTAGAGCCTAATAAAATACCAACATAATCTGTAAAGTAAAACTGATTAATGAAAAATAGTGATTACAATTAGCTAGATAAGCAGATTTTGCACTATATGCAGGTTCCATAACCAACAAGGAGCAGATGAAAATAAAAGTAGGTTTTAAAGCCTTCATTGATCTAGATTACTGGGACAAAACTCTGAGTGCATAATGTATTGATGACTATCTCACAGTAAAATAAACAATAAAAATACTAAGAAAAATGTTACTTTTACTATTTCCATAGTCTAGAAGGTTAAAAGGAAACTATTTTAGTCATGCCAATATGCTTTAGGAAATATTACATTAAATTATAATATGTAGAGCATTCCTAAACATTTTGCAAATCCCAACTTCAAATCTTTTAAATTTTAGTACAACTCAGTATAGTTCCTGGGAACCCAACTAAGTACATTACATGTTCTGTACTTGTAAAAGATAAAATAATAGTTAGAAAAGCTGCATCAGTGAAACTAGATAGACATACAAATATACTAAATCATCTGATCAAGAGTAAAAGAAGGTAAAAATAAACTATAATTAAACATACTCTGAAGCAAAGCTGCCAATTATATTTTGTCAAGTAGTTATTAACAGAAACATCGCAAGTAGGATGGCAGGAGTGCTGTGGTGGACCTGCCAGCATTTCCGCTGGTATCTGCCCGCTATCACTGGCTGTAGATTCACATTTATGGGACCTTCAGAATATAGTTGGAACTTCCAGGAAGGATGAGTCCCTCTCACTAATAAAGCTTCTCTCCACTAACACAGGGCACCTCCAATCACAGAATATCTTCAGTCCTACAAACATATTATTATTTACCCCAGATACTACCACTTTTATAATATTGTTTCATTTTCATTATACATTTTTTTAAAAAAACTGCAATATTGAAAATCTCATACAGAGCAAACAGTAACTATGATTCTTCTAAAATCAAAACACATTCATTCAATAAACTGCATGGAACTCAAAGATTGGATGACTCCAAAATAGTGATGTGGCCCTTTTGGAATGTGTTCGTGCTTAATGAAAAAAGGTTGGCAAGACTGTTTTCCTTCTCCCAAAGGTTGACAAAGCTTTAACAGACAACTGCTGGTTTTAATCCTTTACTTTTACCCCAGTTCCCAAGTCAGCTGTACCTGGGCAAGAGAAAAATGTTTCTGTTTCAGCCAGCTATCTGAAATTTTTAACCCTCCAGTTTGAGGACTTCTTGTCTTGCTTGGTGATCGGCTTAAAGATGTAGAAGCTGCTGGAAGAGACTGGGGGGGGGATTTATAATGAATGCTTTATGTTCTACATACCCCAAATTGAAATATACCTATTAAAGTGGCCTAGTATTATGCCTACATTTGCCCCAATATTCACACTAAGGAAGCTGCAAAGCATGGTACACTGCAACTTGAACTCTCTTCTGTTTTCACCCATTGCAGGCTGTAATTAACTAAAATGTACAGTCATTCCTTTCAAAGACTTCAAGAAAACTCAGAACCCTTCTGCAAAATTTTAAGCAGTACACAAAGATTATTTTACATATTCAAATTTGCTTCTACAGAAAACTTTAACAACAGTTTGACAACCAGACTTCAACACAGCCTCAGAATCAGTTTGTAGAGAGATCTTGTAGCACCTTTGAGACTAAAGCATGAGCTTTCATAGACTAAAGTCTACTTCCTCAGATGCATTTGGAGGAAGTAGAATTTAGTCTATGAAAACTCGTGCTGCCAACTTTCTTTCAGTTAGTCTCAAAGGTGCTACAAGATTATTATTAAGCTTTATTTATAAAGTGCTGTAAATTTACACAGCGCTGTACATACAGTCTGCCCTCCCCATATGTGGGGGATCCATTTCGGACCCCTCACATATGGGGAAAAGAATGTATACTCAAGCCCCATAGAAAATAATAGTATACGCCCCATTAGTTCTACTGGGGCTTGCCTTCTGCATAAGCTCAAAGCTGCGAAGGCAAGCCCGCCTATAAGAAGGGCTGACTGTACAATCAATTAAAATAGATAAAGCAAACCTGTCTATGGCATACAGTCTACAAAAATAATTAAATATAATACATATTAATACATATTAACATTCAAACCATAAAATATAGCAAACAACAAATTAAAATAACATTGGATAACCATCATGTGACGTCTGGGAATGCTTCCCTGAACAGTACAATCCGCCCTCCCCACATGCGGGGGATCCATTCCGGACACACACACACATATGGGGAAAAGAGCACATGCTCAAGCCCCATAGAAAATAATGGGGTGTGTGCTCGCAGTGTGGCATTGGGCGTGCGACGCAGGTACGCAGCCCATTACTTGTCAGGGCTTGCCTTCTGCATAAGCTCAAAACCGCAGAAGTTAAGCCAGCCTATCGGGAGGGCCGACTGTATTGTCTTTAACTCAGTCTTGAAGCTGGTGAAAGAGGTGATGATCCATGCTCGTGAGGGAAGGAAGTTCCAGGAGTGAGAGACAGCAAGTAAAAAGGGACGGATCCAGGATAGAGCAGTGAAAATCCTTAACTGGGACAGCAGTCCTTGAATACCAGAATGGAGGGCATGAGTGAGAAGTTAAGGAGAAAGAAGCGCTAGTAAATAAGGAGGGGGCAGCTCATGCAGGGCTTTAAAAGTCATCAACAGAAGTTTGTAACAAAAATGGAAAGAAAGGGAGAGCCAATGGAGAGATGACAATAAAGGAGAAATGTGATCAAAGCAGTGTGAAGACATGATAATGTGTGCAGCTGAATACTGGACAGAAATTAAAGGACAGAGGTGAGAAAGAGGAAACCCCGCCAGAAGGAAGTTACAGAAATCCAGTCGCGAGACCAGAATCTTGGCAGTAGAGGCCAAAATAAATGGTCAAATTTTAGCGATATTACAGAGAAAGAATCTGCATGCCTTGGCTATGGCCTGAATCTGGGGGATACACGACAAGGAAGAATAAAAAATGAAACCAAGACTGCCGGCTTCCTGCACAGGTCAAACAGAGATATCGTCAACAAGAATAGAAAAGGAATACTGCACAGTAGGCTTTGGTGCAAAAACAAGAAGCTCAGTTTTGGACATACTGAGCTTCAAACACTGGTGCCGCATCCACTGAGAAACAGCTGTAAGACAAGATGAAACTTGCTGTTCAAGACCCGGAGAAAGATCAGGAGTAGAAAGGTACAGCTGAGTGTTGTCGGCATACAGATGATAAGAAAAGCCAAAAGAACTAATGAGTTTGCCTAAGGACAGTGTGTAAAGAGAGAACAATAGGGGACCCAAAACAGATCTCTCTACATACTGATTTTACAGACTAAAATGGCTATATCTTTGAACTGACAGTCACAGAATGCCTCTGTTGAGTCAATGTATCAACTCATGTACAACACAGATACAAAGACAAAGTGAGACATGCTGTGGCACTGCATGAGTACTAAATTAAACATCATATTTGTTCCATTCAGACATTTTTTAAAAAGTACTGTATCTTTACAAATGTTTAGAAGTTGCTTCACTATCACAGTGGGCATGAGGAATAATTCAGAATCTAATGTTTAGCCATACATATAAACACATGTAGCAACATTTTTGCAATGTTCACAGGAAAATTTTAATTCTCCACAACACTTAGCACGTGAACAGTGTTTTTGAGTATTCAAAGTATTTCACATATTGTATTATCTTATATAATCTTTATATAAGTAGCAAAGTGAAGGCTTAGGCCAAGAGAGTAGGGTGTCTAAGGCCATCAAATATGTTCAAAGCAGAGGTGATTCAAATCCAGGGCCATATAGCTTATCTTATTAAAGCACAGAACATCT
The DNA here is from genome assembly GCF_019175285.1 of Sceloporus undulatus. Classification (NCBI taxonomy): domain Eukaryota; kingdom Metazoa; phylum Chordata; class Lepidosauria; order Squamata; family Phrynosomatidae; genus Sceloporus; species Sceloporus undulatus. The sequence continues at coordinate 171,029,650 of NC_056522.1, read as the reverse complement.
GCTCAGAAATAAGCTCTACTCAGTCCAATTCCCAAATTATTTATTTAATTTATATCCCATCAATATGAGGTACAATAAATAACATAACTTCCAAATATCAAGACAATTTGATAATCGTATCGTGATCTTATTCTCTACACTTATGAAGATCAGATTGCTGAAATATTAACCCTGAATATTATTAAGACCAAAAAATTATATAACTTCAAATGCTGGGAATCTAGGCATCTATGAGAAACTTTGTGTTTAAATCAATTGACTTCACTGGGGTTTTAAATTTTAAAAAATGCCTACATTAAGATGAAACTTTTGCTTTACCTGCCTTACAATTCAAGCTTTACATTTTATGATACTGCTAAACAAGTGATATGTTCCCACGCTAGACACTCACTTGTTTTGCATCTGGTATCATCTCCTCCATCTCGGCCCTTGGACAACGAAGTCTTATAAGCCATTGCAATTCTGAACTCTCCTGTTTTGGTACTCCTGTGAACATCTAGCATAAGAATTTTATATTAAATATAAAAAACAAAAACAAAGCCAAGGTCTATAAAAAATAAGAACTAGGATTAATAAAAACAACCTTCAGAGATCTTAGAAAATATACTGGCAGGCACACTTTCAGATAGTACAAACCAGATCTCAGCTTTCTAGTCAAACACAGTTAAGTGTCTGTCATTTCTACTTGAGAAGAATGTGCAACAGGAATTTAGATGTTGCACATCAGAACAGAACTGTTCCAGTGCTGTTACATCATAATAAATACTATGACAACAGTTCAAAGTTCCAACTTGCAACAAATAGATTGTATGTAACAAATAGAGTAGATTAGGTTGTTTTTTTTAAAAAGATGATTTCAAAACCCTTCTTGACATCTGTCTTTAAAGTCAATGTTGATTTTCTTTATTTTTATTTCTAAAATGTATTGATTATTTTCCCACCAAGAGGTATTCAAAATAATATAGCTACATTCTATCCTCCCAGTGGCATATTTCTGCTGCATCTCCTGGTTTTAACCTGCCTCTCTAACAAAAATACAGATAACCACATAATGGCCTAGTGTAGGATGTAGGAAGACATAGAGATTAACCAACCACATTTTCATTCTAAGGGAGGCTTAACTCAGTAAATTATGTCTAGATCTGTTACAGTCCCTCCTACTAAGGCCCAAAACACACTGCAGAAATAATCCAGTTTCAGACGACTTCAACTGCCCAGGCTCAATGCTAGGATATTCTGGGAACTGTAGTTTTGTGACACATTGAGCCTTCTCTGTCAGAGAGCTCTGTTGCCACAATAAAATACAATTCCCAAGATTCTGTTGCACTAAGCCAGGACAGTTGAAGCAGTATTAAACTGGATTATTTCTACAATGTGTTTTGGACCAAAATAATCTTCATTCAGAACGCTTTTGAAAAATGTTAAGAATTTTTTTAGGAATTGATAGGAAATAAGAAACCATATACATATCTTAAATAATGTACAAGAGAAAGGTTCAACATAAACATTACTATGCACATAAAATTCATCAGTGTGCTCTTAAAATTTATATGTCCACTAAACAGAATGTCTGAACTTCAATTACACAACTTCAAGAAAATGTGTACCTGGTAAGATGTAATAGGTCTCCATTTTATTGGTTTTGTTTCACCATCTTCTTCATCTAAATTATGTAGGAATCCAGTCTTTTTAGGCTGTGATGACATTTGTTGCATCAAGGTGAAGTAAGAAAAATAAAAAATTATTTCACACCTGGAAGTATGTCTCACTGACACCCATGTCTGACTAATGTGCACAAGAAACAACAGTGTGCATCAGATGTGCATAATCTCTAATTGCTCTCTCTTCTGGTTTCTCAAAACAAGATACCCTCTAAAAGCTAGAGATTTGATCTAATGAGATGACTTAAGCAACTTGGAAGAAAGCAAATGGCCTATCTGCTATAGTATTCTCTTCATCTACAGCAAACAGAAATCCCACAAGCTGGACATGAGTGTGATACTGTAGCTCCCTTCTGCTCAAGCAAATGGCACTGAGAGACATACAGCCTGTGATACCAAAGTTATTGTGTTTATTAGCCATTGGTAGTCTTATCCTTCATGAATCTATATAATCTCCTTTTAAAGATGCCCATGGTGACAGCCATCACTACATTTTGCGGAATTTTACAGTTTTAACTATATGTTGTGTGATGAAGCACTGTCATATCTGTCTTGAATTTTTCATTGTTTAGATTCGCTGGGTGAATCCAAATGTTAGTATGAGAAATACTTTAATATACATAATAATATACATAAAGCCTAAAATTGAATGTCTATGTGCTGCATTGTCCAGTGCTACTCAAAGTCATGGTCCACAGACCAGTGTCAGTCCATGGGAATATTTTTCAAAATTTCCAAAAATGTTACATCTCTAATCTAAACTGTTGGTGAAACGGAAGATAAATTTTTAGAAGAGATACCATCTAAACATTAAGAACTTGTTTACATTAAGAACCATTCAGCAGTGAAATAATTACTTTGGAGAGTGGTGGACTTTCTTTGGAGGACTTTAAAAAGAGATTGTTAATAGAATCTCCTTACACTGTATGGAAAAGTGGAGTATATATTGTGAGGGCTTAGCGGGAGATCTCGATCTCTATGTGGAAGAAGAATGGCTCCAGAGTGAGCCTTGTATGTGACATTTTTGGCACTGCAGAGTGTTCCCCATCTTTCACCTTTCATGCTACTATTCAAATCTTATGCAAGAAGTCCATCACCTGATCAGTTTCAGAATTAAATAAGCCATTCCTGTCAAAAGAAAGGTCTTCTATTCTTGACCTGGTGTCCAAGCCACCTTTGAGTGCATGGTGACATGGCATGCTGAATTAATCTGAAGGGGCTTCAAATCCATGAGGTTCCATCTGAAAGATATGCAATGTGCAAATCCTTTTGTGCTTGAGCTAAATGTTGAAGGAAAAGCTGTACCTTTTCCCACAGTAGCTGCTAGCAGGCTGTCATGGAAGCCTCACAGTTGCTAACTCTCATAGGCGTGTTCCGCATGTGCCAAAAGTATATGCTTGGCGCGTACTAGGGTTAGAAAGGGGCGTCCTTTCCAGACGTCCCTAACCCTAGTACGCGCCGAGCATGTGCAAAATGGCAGCGCCCATTCTACATGGGCGCTGCCATTTTCACGTAGCGGACGCTTAGCATCTGCACGTCTTGGTGCCATTATGATGCTGTAAGTGCACCAATGGCACCTTGTGGCGTCATAATGGCGCCACAAAAAGAAGCCGCTTTTTGCAGCTTCTTTATACTGTGTGGCCGCTGTGTGGCTTTATACTGTTTGGCCGCTGAGGCTCCTCCATGCAGCAAATGAAGGCGCCAGCAGACCACCCTTTTGGGCGGTCTGGAAATCGCCATAGTTAGTGCAGCAGATGAGTAGAAATGTCTTCCCTTAAGATCTCATTACTTTTCTTCCTTCTCTGGAGGTCTGGAATGTACTTGTTCACCTCCATTTGTCAGAGAAACTTTAGCAATGACAGAATATGGTGATGGATGCTGGCATAAAAAAATAGCATTTTGTTCATGAAACAGATAGAACCACATGAAGGTACATGGACCCCTCCATGCACATATGAGAATGCTTTTGGATAGCTCGGTAGCAGCAAGTGAGTATCTCGGTAGCATGGGCACCAAAATGCTCTGAAAGTCTTTGGAAAAGAATCAGAAAGCTTGGCACCAATATCCTCCAGTACAGTTGGCATTTGGGGAAAACCCAGCTGTAGTGGATTGTTCCTCCATGCCATCCCGTGAAAAAATATTAATTTTTGGAAACTAATATGGTGTCCTGTTATTCATTGAACGTAATACATGTTCAACTCATTTATGCAAGGTAATTCACTGTTTTTTAAAACTGGTTACTGGTTGCTGTTGATGCCAAAATTCAGCAGCAAACCACAATGAGAAAAAGAAGGCTTTTTAAAAATGATTTTTAAAAATGGGATACTGGTGGGGTGGCCACAATTTCCACCTTCCAATCCTAGGCAGCTGTCATGGGGAAACTCAGTTCCAATCACTCTCTATAGCATCATTTCAGGTGGGGGGGGGGCAACACAATGGGACTGCAACATGTGAACCTTTGGAACCATGGATGACCCATTTGTGTGAGTCACAAATATGAGGGAGGAGGAGGAGGAGGAGAAGCTGTTCACACCTGTGGTTCTTGCCCAACAAAATAAGTTGATGATGTTGAATATTTCCTGGCTGTGCGCGCACAAGCACTACTATATTTTTTACCATTTAGCCTAACTGAACTGGAACATAGTACTGGAGGGAGCTAGGTAACCTGCAAGCCCACTATATGATAAGCATGCTTGATCAATTCAATACTTGAATGCTTAAGTTGCCTACTGAGCATCCATAAATACTGCTGTCCCTAAATCTGGATCTGGGCTTATTAAAACACACATTTTACAGAAATATTTACCTTTCGGTATTTAGCATATCTACGATATCGATGCCGAGCTCCTGGACAGCAAACCTTTATAAGCCAGTCTTCACCTGAACTTTCACTACTAGATGATGTTGATGACTCAGTCTAAAACCATTAATATAACCAAAAAACAAATGAAAAATAATGCAGAGTAATAAGCGCTTTCTAGTTCTGCAGAATGTGCAGATTTAGACTGATATAGTTGACTGGCTTCTTGTCAGATGACAACTGCTAACGAGATTGTAAGAACCCTCATAACTGAATCACCATGGCCTAAATCAGTCAAGTCCTCACCGCTGGCTATGATGGCTGGGGCTGTTGGGACTTGAAGTCCATCAATATCAAGAGAGCTGCATGATTCTCATCACTGGACTAAAACCAAGTTTCCTTCCATGTATTCTACTTGTATGCTGCCCAGAGATCATTTCAAATTAGGCAGAATAGAAATATTTTAAATAAGTAGTCAATCGACTGAAATGAATAGGACTTGTTCATCATAATTAAGCCACTTTCATTTAATGGGACTATTCTAGTTAAGAAAAACACTAAAGCTCCAGGTATGATGGACACCTTCCACTGAAATATCATACTCCACAATATTAACATCTATATAGGAAAACTGGGAAGGGGTGAGAGGGAGACTACTAGTTCATTTTTCAGGATGGCAGAAACATAACTGGGATGATTCTCACTCACCTCTGCCCAAGTCAGCCTTAAGCTGTGTTGTTGTTGTTGTTGTTATTATTATTATTATTATTATTATTATTATTATTAACCTTTATTTATGAAGCGCTGTAAATTTACACAACGCTGTACATGCAATCTTTTTAGTTAGACGGATCCCTGTCCTTGGGCTTACAATCTAAAAAGACATGACACAGAAGGAGAAGGGAGTGGTGGAGGGAAAGGGTAAGAGGTCCAGCAGTTCCTCTCTACCTCCGAGGCCTGGACCAAGGCAGATGGACTGGAGGGAGGGCTTGGCTTCAGAATGGATGGTTAATCATTTTCCAGGGAAAATACATACTCTCAAGTAGGATAATGCATATACAGTACATAGCAATACAGGAAATGGTTTGATAAACAGGCACCAAAAGAACATCAAATAGTAAGCGACAATTATGCAATGCCTTGGGAAGGCTTCTCTGAACAGGATGGTTTTCAACTCCGTTTTGAAGCTGGTTAAAGAAGTGATGGCTCTTGCTTGTGGGGGAAGAAGGTTCCAGGAGTGAGGGGCAGCAAGTGAAAAGGGGCGAATCCGGGATGGGGCAGAGGAAATCCTGGGCTGAGACAGGAGCCCTTGACTACCAGAACGGAGGGCCCTAGTGGGAAGGTGAGGAGAAATAAGGTCTGATAAGTAGGGAGGGGCCAGTCCATGGAGGGCTTTAAATGTCGACAGCAGGAGCTTATACTGAATGCGGAAAGGGAGGGGGAGCCAGTGAAGGGATGCCAACACAGGAGAGATGTGGTCAGAGCGGTGGGTGGAAGTGATAATGCGTGCAGCTGAACGCTGAACAGAGATTAAAGGACGGAGGTGAGAAAGAGGAAGCCCAGCCAGGAGGACATTACAGTAATCAAGTCGTGAGACCACTAGGGCATGGACCAGGATCTTGGCAGTAGAGGTGAAGAGATATGGTTGGATTTTGGCAATATTGTACAAAAAGAATCTACAAGCCTTGGCTGTGGTCTGGATCTGCGGGATAAACAACAGAGAAGAGTCAAAGATAAAACCAAGACTGTGGGCTTGCTGGACTGGTTGAATAGAAATGTTGTCCACAGAGACAGAAAAGGAGTGTTGAAGGGTGGGCTTAGGAGGAAAGACAAGAAGCTCCGTCTTGGACATGTTGAGCTTCAAACACCGATGGCGCATCCACTGCGAGACAGATGTGAGGCAAGACGAAACTTGCTGTTCAAGCCTTGGAGAAAGGTCAGGGGTGGAAAGATTGTGGGACATTTCATATTAACAGGTTAGTAGAGATATTGCATACATGCCTTCCAAGATGTGAAAGCAATAAATCAGAGGTAGGCAACCTTTTTGAGCCGGGGGCCGGGTTGCTGTCCCTCAGACAACTGGGGGGCCAAAGCCAAAAAATAAATAATTAATTTTTTAAAAAAAATTAAATATATAAATAAACCAGGACAAATGTAGGACAAAATTTTCAAATGGAAGACACTTTTTTAAAAAAAATGGAGGACACGCGAAAAAAATTGCTGATTTTTTTAAAAAATGTTAAGATAAATGCATGTTTCTGAGGCTTCTATAGACAATTGCCCCCCAAAGGCCCCAGCGGCAATTGGTGGCAGGACCAGGCTGGGGCCGGTCCCAAGGCCTTGCCGGGCCGCATCTGGCCTGCGGGCTGCAGGTTGCCTACCCCTGCAATAAATGCTTCGGTCATTATATGTGTGAATGTAGATGGGTGGCTAGGATATTAGTAACTGTGTACTACGCCATCTCTGCTTCAGAAAGGACAAAATACCTCTTAGCCCTCCTACCCTAGATGGAGTTCAGTGTTTAACACCCTCTTGACTGTGATCTCTGAGCACCACCACTGATGGAGCCTGAAGAACCAATAAGAGAAACAAAGCAATCCAGGTAGTGCTTGTCGCTGTGATTACAACAGGCCTCCCACCACAAGAAACTCTGAGCTCAGTACCTTCATCAGTTTTAGAACCACAACTTAACTCTGGCATATGTGAGGAAATAATCAGGAAGAATGCCACTGAATGGGTACAATTTGCATTTCTCTCAGCACTGAGTAAGTACTGTATAGATGTTTTCTTAAATCTAAGAGTAGGGATGAATCCTTAAATGTTGATCCATGGTTTAGTTTTCAGCAAACAGGGGAAAGGATAAAACATGCTACATGGGCCAGCATGTGAAGGGCCTGAGCAGATCAAACAATTAGGGCAAAGATGGGGAATGTATTGCCATTCAGGTGGACTACATCTCCCATCAGTTCTAGTTAGCATGGCCAATGGTGAAAGATGGTGGAGATGCAGTTCAGTAATCACCACTCTACAAGACAAGCCCTGATAGTGGTGGTACTTTAGACAGCACCGAAGATGCCTCAACCAAGATGCCTTCACCTGATAACAGCAATGTTAATTGGCAACTTTGTTGTTGTTAACCTCCCTTGAGTTATGGCTATCACTCATGGTAACTGTGGATGAGACATCTCCAAGTCTCCCTATCTTCCACTGCTTAGGTCTTATACAAATTCAAACCCGTGGTCTCTTTAATCGAGTCAATCCATCTAGCATACAGTCTTCTTCTCTAATTCCCTCTACCTTCCCTAGCATTACTGTCTTTTCCAATAAGTCATGCCTTCTGATGATGTGGCCAAAGTAGGACAGCCTCAGCTTAATCATTTTGGCTTCCAAGGAGATTTCTGGCTTAATTGGTTCTAGGACCCATTTGTCTTTCTGGCTAGTGATCTGTAAATCATGTCACCCAGACCAACTAGAGGAGAGCAAGCACTGAAAACCTGAAAACCATGCCAGCTACCACCAATGCTGCTCCCTCTACTTCCTTAGCAACCATTAGAAAGCAGCCTAAGAGCATCTTTTTAAAGGAGTTTACAACTATGTTTCACTGAATATTACAGTTATAACTGCCTATGCCACTGTATATTTCTCATCATTGTGTATAGATGTGACAGATGGCAGCCAGAGCAGTAAAAGTGGAATAACAGGGCTATAAGAGTGTAGTGCAGGATTCTCCTCCATTGAGACAGCCACGGCCCTGAGCCTGCAAGAACTGAACAAGGCTGTGAAGGATGGAGTGTCTTGGAGGTCTCTCATGCATAGGGTTGCCATAAGCAGAGGCTAATACACTCAGAGGAAATTGATGATGTTGTCAGGACACACTAAAACAAATTACAGTACTTGCCCATAGGGTAACCATACTTGCTCATAGAGAATCATTGTCCACTTTTACCAGGGACAAAATGTGGAACAAATTCAAGACCAAACTGTAGGACAACTGCAGGACAAAACTCAGCCCAAAATGTAGGACATTGAAGAAAAATGGTGGACCTTAAATGTCCCACATTTTGAGCTGAGTTTTGTCCTGCAGTTGCCCTACAGTTTGGTCTTGAATTTGTCCTACATTTTGTCCCTGGTAAAAGTGGACAATTATGGCAACCCTAACTTGGCCTCAGCTCATTGTGGCCCCTGTGGATGAGACACAGGAATACTTGCCCATAGAGAAACCGTACTTGCCCATAGAGAATCACTGGGGTATACACTGAGGAATCACTGGGCGAGTATTCCCCAATGATTCTCTATGGGCAACTGTCCTCCAATGATTCCTTATGGACAAGTCATAGAATCGTAGAGTCGGAAGAGACCGCAAGGGCCCTCCAGTCCAACCCCATTCTTCCATGCAGGAACTCTCAGCCAAACCAATGACTCCCTATGGACAAGCATCCCCCAATGGTTCCCTGGTCCTCCTGGGTGCTTCCTTTCCGCCACTCACCCTTTGCGGGGGCTCCGGGGGGCGGAGGAGAAGGAGGAGGGGACTCTCTCGGTGTGGATGTGAAGGGCCCCTCCGTGTCCCCCGGGGCCTCCATGCCCCCTTCCCAGCCCTCCCCTTTCGGGGGCAGCAGCACTCCCCCTTCCTTGCTTCCCTCCCGCCCGCTGCTTCCTTCTGCTCCCCAGACGCGCATTCAGCGCCTAGGCCACATCCGCCAATCGCCCTCCCCGGTCTCCCTCCGCCGGGAAGCATGATAGTCCCCCAGGCCCACTTTCATTAACTGTCTTATAAAAGCCCTGGCGCCCGGAAAGGGGGGAAATAACACACTTTTTAAATATCCCCATGATTTAAAGGCTGCAGGTGCCTCTGTTATGACTGGTCCCCCCTCAGTGAGAGGACGGAGTGGTGGCCCTCATGAGTGTATCCCTCCGCGCCAGGAGCCCAGCAGCGTCGCCATGGAAACCCCTCGGCTTGGCCCTCTGGCAAGGCAACGGAGGCCTATCATACGTTTTTATGGGGAAGGCCCAAACCCCTTGGAAGGGACTTAGACGGCCCCCCAACACTGTTATCACGATCACGACGGGGGTTGGAGGTGGCCAAAGGGGCAGCAGGGGGACCAGGCTTCCTCCTTTTTCCAGGACACGTCCTACATTTGCTCTTTGTGTCCAGGAGGAATTCCCAAACGTCTTCCACTTGGAGCATCACTGAGGAGGAGCCCATTCAGTGCAGGGTGACCGGGCTTCTTTTCCCAGGACACGTCCTACATTTTCACCTTCTGCCCAGGAGGAATTTCCACATGACCTCCATTTGGGGCATATCTAAAAGGCCCATTGAGTGCAGGGGGAAGAGGCTTCCTCCTTTTCCAGGACACGTCCTACATTTGCTCTTTATGTCCAGGAGGAATTCCAAGATGGCCTCCATCGGATTTGGATCATCACTAAGCGGCCCATTGAGTGCAGGTTGACCAGGCTTCCTTCTTTTCCACAACTTGTCCTACATTTTCACCTTCTGCCTATGAGGAATTTCCAAATGTTCTCCATTTGGAGCTTCGCTAAGGAAGCGATTGAGTACAGGATGACCTGAGGTCCTCCTTTCCCAGGACATGTCCTACATTTCCACCTTTTGTCCAGGAGGAATTCCACAATATCTTCCATTTTGGAGCCCACTGAGTACAGGGTGACCAGAGGTCTTCCTTTTCCATTTTCTGTCCAGGAGGAATTCCAAACTGGCCTTCATTTGGAGCATCACTAAGGAGCCCTCTGAGTGCTTCCTCCTTTTCCAGGACACATCCTACATTTCCACTTTCTGAGCAGGAGGAAATCCACAAATCTTCCAGTTTGGATAATCACCAAGGAACTCATTAAGTACAGGGCGACCAAAGGTCCTCCTTTCACAGGACACACGCCCCATATTTCCACTTTCTGCCCAAGAGGAATTCCCAAATGGCCTCTATTTGGAGCATCACTTAAGAGGCCCACTCAATACCGGTTGACCCAAAGCTCCTCCTCTTCTCAGGCATGTCATCAGTTTCAGCCTTCTGTCCAGGGGAATTTCAAATTGGCCTCCATTTGAGGATCACTAGGAGCCTATTGAGTGCAAGGTGACATTTTCAGCCTTCTCTCCAGGAGGATTCCAAAATGTCCTCCATTTGGAGCTTGACAAAGAAGTATGAATTTACATTTTTATGAGTGTTTGCTTTGGAATGCCCTACATTTTTCTTGAAGGTCCTCCATTTGCAGTCTTCCATCCTTTGTGGTCACTCTGCCCAAAGGGTAATGGTGTCAAATACGTTCCGACCCTTTTATGAATGAGAGTGTTAGTCTTCATGTAAACCGTGCTCTTACGCATATATACTTATATCCCTAGCCATCCCAAAGATCATGCCAGGCCAGGGCACCCTAGAGCTGGGAGCAGGGCTAAAGCTTGGCTGTTAGTGGCTATGGGGTACAGTATATCCCTTTCTTCACACTGGGCTTGGTAGAACTTGCCTGTGATCAGAGTGACCAGACATCCTAACCACAAGGAGGACAAGGGAACACAGAATGTAGGGCATTCAAGGAAAAGGAGGGCATGACCCAATAAAAGCTAAAAAAACTAATATAAATTCATTCACAGTGGTTAATATCAAATGTTGGTCTCTTCTCCAGCTTCTTACCTATTTCCTGTTACAATACCTAAATGTGGAGAGCTTGATTTAAGGCTCTCCCAGCAGCAGTGCTAGAAGGAAGATATAGGAAAACACCTATGAATCTCGGCTCTGCCAGTGCGTGGTGGTGTTATTGAAACCACAGAGCATGTTCTTTGTACTGTCAATTTTATAAAGACATTTGCCATCAGTTGATTACTCCTCTCCTAAATAAATCCCTGGTCATACTGACCTTTTTATTTATGTTATCTTCTGGATAATCGGAAACCAAATGTTGTTCACAAGGTAGCAAAATTTTGCTATATGTATGCAAATTGCCCCCAACTGGTTGACGGAAATGAAATGTCTATAGCTGATTGAAATTGTATTTGAAATTGTTTTAACAATTTTAATAACTGTACTGTACTATTATTATTTTATCGATTTTTATATTGGCCAATGACCGAATACATTTTACTACTACTACTACTTCATTTCTCAGTTTATTTTCTCTAGGCATTTATAGGTCATCCAGCATGATGCTATGTTCAACTCTGGCAGATGTTGACCATAGAGTTGCAACTGGAGGACCTGGTGATGCCTGGAGAGGGGTTCTCTTGGGTAAAAATAATAGTTTTCTATTTGCAATTTTTCCATATTCACGGGGGTCCTTCACCCCTAACCCCAGTGAATGTGGAGAGACCACTGTATTACATATATACTTATTATGTACTCAACCATATTTTACTGATTGAATTTATCTTTGTTAAAATGTCTTGTTGTCTTGCAGTCTTACAGACTCTGGCAAGACAAATGCTTAAAATGTATTTTAATAGCAACAAATCCTTGCTGACTCTACATTTAAATCATTCATTTGTCCATTCTGCTGAAATTAAGGAGGAGGAAACCCCTTTCAGCATTTGCATTGTGCCTTCAAGCAGCCCATTGCCTAACACATTTGCTGTCCTTTTCCCTCCGAGAAACAAAGCACTCTGAGCTCTGGGGAGAAGTCTTGTCCGCTGCTTGTCCTAAGAAGAAGAATTCTAGAAGGATCCATCATATCTGCCAAGTAGATACATTTCTCGGGGGAACAGAAAACATGGTGTTACTCAATGGGGTTCTTAGTCATGCTCAGAAGGAGGACATTCTGGAATTCTTCCTGGCAGAAGGTTGAAATGTAGGATATGTCTTGGAAAGGTAGAAATCTGGTCACTATATCTGTGATTGATAAGTCCACATGGCTCGCTAGGATGGATAATGGGACACATAAACCCTGGTAGATTGCTGCCAAACACAGAGACTAAGATCCTGGTATTTGTAATAATAAGGCAAACTATATATAGTGGATATAGTATAGTTTCTCGCCATGCACCACCTTTCACGGTAGTTGGATGTGTGCTCCTGCAGCTGTGGGCGGTCTCTCCACTTTTCATACTGGGTTTGAAAAGCTGTGATCAAAGAGTGATCTTCTACTGATGAAAGTATATTACTGGCAAATGTAATATCGGAGCCATTGGCAATCTATTTGAAACTCCTGGAAAACAGGAGAAATCCCAGCCGACTGGAGGAGGCAAACATTGTTCCCCTCTTCAAAAAGGGGAAAAAAGAGGATCCCAACGATTATCGTCCAGTTAGTCTGACATTAATCAGTACCAGGAAGATTCTGGAGCCGTCATTAAACAGAGAGTCTGTGAACATCTAGAAGGCATGCCATAATCACAAAGTCAACATGGGTTTCAGAGAAACAAGTCATGCCAGACAAATCTAATCTCTTTCTTGATAAAATTACCAGCTTGGTAGATGAAGGGAATGCTGTGGATATAGTATATCTTGATTTCAGTAAGGCCTTTGACAAGGTTTCCATGACATTCTTGCAAACAAGCTTGTAAAATGTTGGCTGACAAAGTAACTGTTAAATGGATCTGTAATTGGTTGACCGGCCGAACCCAAAGGTGCTCAACAATGGCTCTTTTTCATCCTGGAGAGAAGTGACCAGTGGGGTCCACAGGGCTCTGTCCTGGCCCAGTGATTTCAACATCTTTATCAATGACCTGGATGACCAGAATTGGGAGCATACTTATCAAATTTGCAGATGACACCCAATTAGGGAGAATAGCTAATACTCCAGAGGGCAGGATCAACATTCAAAATGATCTGATAGACTAGAAAGCTGGGCCCAAAGCTAACAAAATGAAATTGAACACAGAGTGTAAGGTACTGCACTTAGGGCAGAAAATGAAATGCCCAGATATAGGATGGGGGACACCTGGCTGAATGAAAACTACGTGTGAAGGATCTGGGTCCAAGTAGACCACAAGTTGAACATGATGAACAGTGTGATGCGGCCGCTAACAAGGCCAATGCGATTTTAGGCTGCATCAATAAAAGTATGTGTCTAGATCAAGAGAGTAATAGTGCCCACTGTATTCTGTCTGGTCAGGCCCCACTTGGAATATTGTGTCCAGTTCTGGGCACCACAATTCAAAAAGGACTTTGAGAAACTGGAGCGTGTCTAAAATGGTGATGGGTCTGGAAACCTTGCCCTATGAGGAACGACTCAGGAGCTGGGGATGTTTAGCCTGAGAGAGAAGGGTAAAGGTGATATGATAGCCCTGTTTAATATGTGAAAGGATGTTATATTGGGAGGGAGCAGCTTGTTTTCTGCTGCCCAAAAATAGCTTGCCATTGCCCGAAATTGCATGTGATCACCTCTCACCAAATAACGTGAAACCCCATGTTGCGTTCAGACTGACTTCCATTGCCTGAATTGTGTGTGGTAGTCTATCACGCAATAACGTTAAACCCCATGATTGCATTTGGATTGCCATTGGATTATACTTCCAATTTCCCTTGTCTGTAAACTCCAAGTTTATCTCCAGAAACAAATAAGGGCATTTTTGGGAGAGACCCTCCTGCTTGTCCTTCTTTTTCCTTTGGTCACCGTGATCCTTCACCAAAACAGCCAAGCTGTCACCTGAACTTTCTCTTCTCCTTTTTTCCCCCTGAACACTTTCTCTGTGACTACTTCCCTCTCTTTATTTTCAACCCAAAAGCCTCAGACTTCCTGGATCTGAAACCCAGTCTACATCTTTAATTCATTTAGTACCCTGTGTTCCAAAGCAACAGAGCCTTTTGAAGTAAGTATAGCCATTTGAATTATTTTCCATACTATAAAAGATCCTGTCTGCTTTCAGATCCTAAACAGAGTCAGTTCTGTTAGTACTTGTATGGGAGACCATCAACAATACCCGAATGTGTAGCTATGTTTCAGAGGAAGAAAACTAAATGCAGTAATTATACAGCAATAACGCTGCAACGCCCAGAAGAATAATTATGTATTATGGTCAGATGTTTTTGGTATATTTGATTTTAAATTAAAGGGGAATGCTGTGTATTCTGTGTATAACATTATTGACATTTCTACCTTTTTTTTTATTCACGCAGGATCAAGTTTAATTGCCTTAAAATTTTAAGAGAGATAAAAGTAATGCATTAGGCAAATACAGGTAACAAGCAGTTTTTAAAAATGCAGTGATAGCTGTGTTGACTATTAAAACAAAATCCAGTGTACATTGCTAAATATTATAAGTGATATGTCTTGCTGTAGGTATTTCAGATAAAGCATTCACACAGTTGGGACCTTTTTCTTTATTTAGAAAAGTATGCACCACTCACATTTACTTAAAACTCAGAAGAGTAGCATGAGGTATACAGAAATAAAGCAGAACACTAAATTTCCAGTGGCAATAATAAACTACATTATTTTGATTTATTCAGACCAAGCCTTTCTCTTTCAAAGCAGCCACTGGGAGATGGACTGGGACTAGGGCGTTTATCAGATGGGGTCTTTTGCAGCTCAGATCCAGGGCTTCTGCAGATGGGGCTTCGCATTCATGTGATAACAAGAATGGATTTTCATACCTGGTAGTTTTAAATGTGAGCCCCTTCCACGGGATTTCCGAACTGAATCCTTACTGGCTCCTCATTTTGGCGCGTTTGGTGGTGCACTAAATAGTGGATTGCGCGATTCGCATTGGGGCTCTGTTCGATCTCACTGTGATTGGTCTGGTGTGGAATCCCAGTTTGCTTGTGCTCCTGAACATCGCAAGACCCCCAAGGTTGCAAATCTCCCATGACGCCCTGCTGCAATTTGCCCCATGTCCTCCGGTGGCCCTTTTGCTTTCTGGGCAACCTGGGCTCCATTGGAGCACTGTCTCTGCTTCCCTCTCCTTCCTAGCTGCAACTCTTGCAGCGCTTTCTCCCTCCCTGCTCTCTCTCTCTCACACACACACACATCCCTAGCAGCCAAATTCAAAGGGATCCTCCATGTCAGAACCCCTATCCATTTCATCCACATGTACATCTATCCTAAGGATGTATACTAATGTTTTTGAATAGATGTGAAGGAAATGAAACATGAGGATGGAGGGAGAGATGGAACTCCCAGAATTCCATAGCCCCGAGCCAGGACCCCACAACAAACTCCAACTCCTATAATAGTAAAACTTTGGCCTGTTACAGACAGCCAAAATAAAGCTGCTTCGAGTCACTTTGGGGTATGGTATTTCAATGTACATGCGTCCTAAGCGTCCAAAAGCCGCACCAGACTCTAGGACTCATGCCTCAGTGAAATACCATACCTCCAAAGTGACTCGAAGCAGCTTTTTTGGCTGTCTGTAACAGGCCTTTATTTTTAAAATAATAATTTATAATAATAAAATAATAATAATAATAATAATAATAATAAATAATATATAATTTAGGTTATTAGTTTGCTGAGGCACCAGCTCTCGGCAGAGAAGGCTCAATGTCTCTGGACACTACATTCCCAGAATTCCATAGCACTGAGCCAGGACAGTTAAACTGGAGTTAAACTGGATTATCTCCCCAGTGTGGATGCAACCTAAGAGAAGGCAACTGAATGACAGGAGAATGGATGCAGGCCTTTCCTGAATAAAGTGTCCGGGCACAGAATGACTGCCCCCCACATCATGGATTAGCCCACCGCTCTGTTCTTGTTATATTTTTATTGTGTTTTTTAATTGTGTTTTTAATAGATTTTTTAATTGTACAGTACATGTTAATCCTGTTTTAAGGGGGGGAATTTGGACATAATTTTGTTAATGTGGATTTTAATATGTTGTGAGCCGCTTTGATTGTCTTGTAACAGAAAAGCGGGATATAATAAAAGTTTTATTATTTATTATTTTAGATATATATAGTATGATATAGCTCTTTAAGGGCTTTGGACTTCAGCTCCCAGAATCCCAGGCTATTGGCCAACATGACTGAGGCTTCTGGGAGCTGAAGTCCAGGATCCTTTAAAGGCACAGTTTGGGGACCACTGGGATAGATGTCGATGTGGCTGAAATGGATGGGGGCTTGACACGGAGGACCCTTTGAATTTGGCTGCCAGGGATGGGAAACTAGAAGGGAAAGAAAGGTGCAGCTGTCATTCACATGAGGTTAGCATTCGCATGAAAGATTCCCTTCTTAACCCCAGAAGTGCAAAGGTTCAGGATGCCTTCCGGGCCTCTCTGAGCATGTGCAAGGGTCCCAAATCAAATAGTTGAATCCCCATGGTATGCACCGGTTGGAAATACAATTTGCACTCACTCCACTTTGCCTGAATCCGCATCACGTGACTTCCTTTGATTCGATTCCCCGTCAGTTCGGAAGGGCATCAGAACAGCGACCAGTATGAAATCTTCTCATTATCACGTGAATGCGAATCCCCTGATCCGCAGAAGCCCCGACTGAACTGCAAAGACCCCTCTGAAAAACACCTAGGGCTGGAGTCAATGGGAGGTTCATTCTCCATGCAAGAGCCACTATAGTGGCCCTGATCATAACTGGTAGTGCAGCATAGGTAGGGTTGCCATAGTCAGGACCTCCAAACCGGGACAATGTAAGACATTTTCAATGTAGGACACTTTTATTAAAAAATGGAGGACACACAAATTGCTGGTTTTTAAAATAATATATAGGGTTAGGTAGAAGGGGGTTAAATAAGGGGGTTTGAGAAAGGGGGGCTATAGAGAAGGGCTAGATGGGGTACACTAGAGGGGTTAGGGTTAGCTAAAGAGGAGTAATAGAGAGGGCTTAGAGGGGGGCTTAGAAGAGACTTAAATAAGGAGTTAGATAGAGGGGGTTAGATGGGCTTAAATTCAAAGCACCATAGTTTTCTCTCTGCAGGCTCTCAGACTACAACACACTGCAGACAATAACCCAGTCTGACAGTACTTTAACTGCCCTGGCTCAATGCTTTGGCGTTTGGGAATGTAGTTCGTTGTGGCTCCAGAGCAGAGCTCTGCTTGTTCAGTGCCAGGAGCTGATCTGCCTGTGTAGTTTGGCTTCTGTGATTTCACAAACCGCTCGATTCCCAGTGATTGGGCGATATATAAATAAATCCTATTATTATTATTATTAATAAGGGGGTTAGGCACTGGTTCCCAAACTGTGTCCTTTAAGAGTGTTTGGACTTCACTCCCAGAAGCCTCCAGACATGTTACTCAATAGTCTGAGATTCTGGAGCTGAAGTCCAAAATTACTAAAGAGCACAGTTTGGGGATCACTGGGTTAGAGAGAGGGGGGAGTAGATAGAGAGGGGTTGGAGGGGGGTTTAGATGGAGAGAAGGTGGTAGATAGAAGGGGTTGAGAGGGCTCATTAAAGTGGGATAACAGGGAGAGAGGGAGTCGCAGAGCGGGTTAGAAAGGAGGGGTGTTTTTGGGGGGCCTTGGGGAGGGGGCTTCCAATGCCGACGGGGGCGATCCCTGGGGGAGCCTGGGGCCCAGGAGGGGCCTGGAAGGAGCCCTCTTGCCTCTCCCTGGTGCCATTCCCCTCCTCCTCTTCTGAGCCTTGCCGAGGCTCTTCCTCCTCTTCCTCTCCGATGGCTGGGTCCCTGAGGCGTCCCTCCCCTTTAGTGAGCAGCTCTCCCGGCGCTTCAGAGCCCTTCCTTGCAAGAGCAGAAGGAGGAGGAGGCTGGGGGGCAGGGGTTCCAGGAGGCCCTTTCCTTCCCCAGGCCGGGCTGCCCCAGAGGCCAGGCCCTTTCCTCCCCTCTCCCAGTGGTCTGCCTGGACGGGCGGGGGGCACTGCTGCTGCCAACCTGCCTGCCCCTGCTCCTCCTCTCGCCTTGTTGCCTGCCTGACTAAGCCTGCTCCTTGGGAAGGCTGGCCAATAGGGGCAAGGCAGAGCAGCAGAGCCCTCCCCTGCCAGCTCCGCCCTGACTGTTGCGCTCATCACAATATAGGGATGCAGCAGGGCCAGGAGCCGGGCAGCCACCCGAGGGCGTGACGGGACCGGAAACGCCCCCTAGAAAGCGGGGGAGTCACGCCTCCCACCGGGTTATGGCAACCCTAAGCATAGGACAAACAAGTAAAGCCATCACACATTTCCATCTTCCACCAGCAGCAGTGAGGGGAACAATTGCATTGGCTAGTTGTGCAAGAAAATTATGCATTAAAGAGCTAACTGAGTAAGTTCATTGTGTTTTGAACCCCGAATTCTTAATCTGCCATCTAAAACAGGGTGGGGAATTGTAGCCTTCCAGATGTTGTTGGACAACAATTCTCCCAAAATCTTGAATATACCCATGCTGACTAGAGGTGATGGGGATGGAATCCAACATATCTGCAGATTCTCCAACTTTCTAGTTATTTCTGTAACAAAAATGCAATGCAAGGGACAAACTGACAGCAAAAATATGTATTCCACTGTTGCACTTGAGGTGCTGCTTTTGAATCTCATGCAATCTTCTTAGCATAATCCTTATTTCCTTTTGTGCATCTGGATTGCCTTCTTTGTGTTCAGTAGTGTGTTGCTGTATTTGGCTTGTACTGATAGTAAGAGCTTTCGGCTGCCTTTTTCTTTCAAAACAATAACTTCAATTTTTCTTCAGATGAGACGGTTCTGGTGCTTCTAAATGAAATCCTTCCTGTGCAAGATGTCGATCAGCAGGCCTAGAACATTAGCACCACTGAACAGTTCTTTGATCAGGTTTTTATAGAAACATACCTGAAAATAACAAAAAGTTATTAGTGCTAATAATTTTATTTTGAATGTTAATGCATTTGCTATGTGTACAGTGTGAACAGTCTTATTTCTGAAGCCTAAACAAAGAAAAAACTACTGCATTAGAAAGTTCAACTTCTATTGGCTGGGCTTTTAAAGTTTGTGGGGGAAATTGTTGGATTTTTATGAGAGTCAGCATCGTGTAGTAGTTTGAGGCATTGGACTAGGACTCTGGAGACCAGGGTTTGTATCTCCACTCAGCCATGGAAACCACTGGGGGACCTTGGGCAAGTCAGATTGTAATCCCACGCAGAAACAAATCTTGCCAAGAAAACCTTGTGCTAGATTTGCTTTGGGTTTGCCATAAGTTGGGGACAACTTGAATGCACACTACACAACTGTTGGGCTTATTAAGAAAGCAAATTCCAATGCAAGACACCAATGAGCGGGTATTCCTGGAATGTCAAGGCAGCGATATGTGTGTCCATGCGCTTAAATTAAGAGGTAGATAGCAAAATCAGGGTGCATTTTCACTTTAAATGATGTAAGAAACAGTCTCCTCACCCGCTTTTTGTACCCACAATTCCCATCTGGGCACTCCACTCTGACCACAAGTAGAGATGTGAAGGCCTGGGGAAAAAATGGGAAAAAACTGTGGGGCATTTTTTTTCTGAATCATGTTAAAATAGATATTTCATAATTGATTTCTTCATTTTTTCAATTTGTCCCCCCCCCCCCAGTTTTCCCCTGTATTAAAAAAACCAACAAATTTGTTGGCCTTCACACCTCTAGCCACAAGTGGATTGGATTTGTGGCATTGCACGGTGGGTTAGGGTTAGGGTTAGGGTTAGGGTTTTTTGTTTTTTTACAAACTCTAAACAAGGGTTTAAGCAACCCCAGAGGTTGGGGGCTGCTTGACCTGCCCCATCCTCTATTATCACACCCACCATTTTTAACCTCCCTTGCAGTTCCTGCCCCCCCACCACCCTGAAATGGGGACTAAAATGCAGTAAACCTTCAGGGTATTTACCGTATATATTCGACTATAAGTTGACTTTATGTATAAATTGAGGACAGGTTTGGGGAGCCGAAATTATGGATTTTGCTATGACCCATGGTTAAACTGAGGACAAAACTTTGGGGTATGCAACAAATCATCTAAATAATGAAGCAAAGGAAAACAATGCCAAAGAACCTACAAAGTTTCAGCAGTTATAACTGTTTGTGGTCACACTAAAGGCTGGATGGATGAGAAAATAGAGGGGGAATCAGTGCTTCCAGGACAGATTACACTCTTGCCTTTCACCAGGGATTGGTTCCTTTTTGATAAGAGTTCAAGTGCAGTATTTACATTGACCCATAGATAAGTCGGCTCAAGTTTTTGGGTCAATTTTTTGACTAAAAATTCTAGACTTATACAAAAGTATATACAGTAATTGTTATTTTTGACCATAGATCCGTTTTATAGTCATGGGGGCCTTTTTTCAATATCCTGCTGCTTTGGGTCCCAATTTTGGGAGAAAAGTGGGATATAAATTAATACGATAAATAAAATAAAATATCAGAAGGGACCTCAAATAGCCAATCATACCATTGAGATTTTTAGGGGAGGTTTTGTCAAATTTCTAGCATACCTTTAGATTGGAGGTGGACTGGGTGCATAAAAATGGCCCTAGGGGCAGCCAGTGAACCACACTTTGCTGAGTCCTGACCTAAAACAGACAGTGAAGAACTGAAGGTTTTCCTGGATAGACATAAGAACAGCCAGCTCACATACACGTCATCTCTGAGGTGCTTTGTTGCAGTGACAGAAATCATTTAAAAAATAAATCCCCATACACTGTTCGTGTTGTGTTAGTCAAGATATCTACAGATGGCTATAAAAATACCTTGCCACAAGCTGATCACTGTAATCAGTGCCGCACTGAAAAATAAGATCGTGATGGGAAGGCTTCTCCAGAAACAGGGGTGTCAGCAACTTCTGAGAAGGTACCTCATGGTTCTTCCAGTTTGTCCCTGCAAGTTTCTCTTCAAAGACAGTGATTCGCCCAGCAAGTTCACTAATGGTGAAACTGAAAGAACCAAAAATGCGGAAAAAAGCCTGAGTTTCTTGGAGCAAGAACCGTATTTCCAAAATTTCTGGCTTTGCTCTCAACAAATGTTCTTGATTCAGAAGATCAGCCACATGGTAGAGTTCATAGAAATCAGCCTCTCGCTGCAGCCTCTGGTAGTCTGAGAAGTCACTGGGCAACGAAACCTGGAGTGTTCGTAAAATGTCTAGAATATAACTGAACAAAACTCCATCACGGTCCACAAAAAAATGGCCATTCACCAATGTAAATTCAGAGTCGTTTCCATTCAGCATCCTTGCCAATCTAGACTCGGGGAACCTCTGCAGTGTCGAAGGCCTTGTCATGAATTTCAGCCCTCCCACATTCAAAGTGATCACACTTTGGTTGTTCATCTTCCTCTTTCCAACAAGAAAACTGTATCGTCAACTGGTGTGTCTCAAAACTACGTGTGTATATAACCAAAATAGCATATTCCACTCAGTGCGTTTTAGGAGAGAAGGGCGAAGCAAGCATCATATTCCTTAGCAACAAAAACCACGTACGTGTACAAAGTACACTCACAAAGTTTTGTTTACAGGGCTGGTCACTTGGGAGCTAAACATTATGGACAGTTAACAAAGCCTCTGATAAAGAAGCTTTTCACATAGTCTTTTTATGGGAGCTCAGCCCTCTTTTTTTCTGTCTAGCTGTAAATTTTTTGCAGCATTAGCATTAAGGACGATGGTGAAAGAGGGCCAGAGAAAGTCAGACTTTCAGTGTTGGATTGCAGCAGTGTGTCTGCAGTAAACAATGCAATAAAGCTTGATTAGGGAAAGAATGAGATTGTTGAATGGTTGACTCACTGGCACATGCTTAAGAGGCAAGTAAATATTTGAAGGGATGTCATATTGAGAAGAGAACAAGCTTGTTTTCTGCTGATCCAGATAACAGGACCTAGAACAATGGATGCAAGCTACAGGAAAAGAGATTCCACCTCAACATTAGGAGGAACTTCCTGACAGTATGGGCTGTTCAACAGTGGAACACACTCCCTCAGAGAGTGGTGGAGTCTCCCTCCTTAGAGGTCTTTAAACAGAGCCTAGATGGCCATCTGTCAGGGATGCTTTGATTGAGAGTCTCTGCATGGCAGGGGGTTGGACTGGATGGCCCTTGTGGTCTCTTCCAACTCTATGATTCTATGATTCTAAAGATCCACAAACTCTGTCCAGTTTCCACACTCCTGTGGAAGATTGATGAAGCTGCTTTCTGTTGCCTTTATTTACAGGAATACTCTATCCAAAGTGTTGCTACAGCTGACACTTGCAATTGTGGAAATTGCTGGACTGCTTCAACATAACACATTTTGTTATTCCCAGATGAGAATGCTCACCTTCTTCTAGACATTCTTCACAGAAGTAACCATGTTAGTCTCTTGCAGCATAAAAAGGAGGAAGGGTGTGAAAGGAAAGCAGCAGCACCATTAATATTTTTAAAAAAAATTTGGCATGAACTTTTTGGAATCCACTTCTTTGATGCAGTACAGAGTCCCACAAAAGCTCATGCAAAAATAAAAACCAGTTAGACTTAAGGTGCTGCTACATTCCTTTCTCACCCTTTCTTCCTTTTTATGCTCCCTCCAGACTAGAAATATCAGCTGCAAATGCAAACTGCTCCGTAACTGCTCAGACTTTGTGGTTATGAATAGGCTGTACAAAATGTGCACTTACCTGACCAATTTCTTGGCCTCTACATGCACAGTAAAAGAAAAATAAAGAGTCCTGTATACAGCTGGAAAAGTAGCCAATGGATCCAAATATATTCTCCTAGTGTTCTGTTGCCATACTCCTTCTCCAAATCCTACTTCTTTACACTATACCTGACTTGATCTAGAAGCAAATTTCTGTGCATTGTTAACACAGTTGCTAGCAGCCTTGTTATATAGATAAAAATGCTGTTTATAATAATCCTTTAGTTAGGCAACAATTTTCAAAGAAAAAGTCATGTTAAGGAAGTAAGCAGAACCCATCCATTTTAGCATGAGTTTCTGTGGATTTCAACTTCTTCAGATGGACTGATGAAATGCAGCATTAGATCCATGGTTACATACTGTAATTGTGGGTCAGGATCAGCACGTAATCGGATGAAAAAGATGCAAATGGAATGGATTTAAACAACTTTCAAAGAGCTGTAAAATGATACAGGTCTATCAAATATTTGGCCTGTTAGTCTTCAGGAGTCAAAGCAATATATTCTGCTTAGCTGAAAGTCAGTTTCTGACTTTCCAAGAATTATTTTATATGGATAACAGTGATAAGAACCTGTATATTAATATATGTGGTATGCCAAGAAACCAGTTTCCATTTGTACTGTTTTCTAATAGATTGGAATTTGTGAGTACATCTAAATCAGCTATTTCTCTTTCCAATCTTCCTTTTTTGTTGTTGTTCCAGAACAGATATTTGAAAATCAGTGTAACTTAAAATGTACAGCTAGTTTTTTTTTTTATTCTTTTTTCTTATGTTAGACTTGTGTCTGCTTATTGTGTTCTGTAGAGATCATCCTATGTAGAGGGCTGAGGGGCAGGGATAGTATATGTCACACTGGATGATGAAGAAGTAAATATATCACTGATATTGTGGATGAAGTCATTAGGAATTACCGTATATACTTGACTAAAAGTCGACCTAAATTGGGCAGGTTTTGAGGCCAAAATTATGGATTTTGATATGACCCATCGATAAGTCAAGGCTAAAACTTTTGGGCATGTAATGAAAGATGTAAAGGACAAAGCAAAGGAAATCAGTGCCAAAGAACTTACAAAATTCCAGCAGGCATAACTATTTGTACTCATATTAAAGGCTGGATAGATGAGGGAATAGAAGGGGGTCAGTGCTTCCAGGGCAGATTAAACTCTTGCCTGTCACCAGGCGATGATGATGATGTGTGTGCATGTAATTTAAAGTACAGTATTTACATTGACCTGTGGATAAGTAGACTCAGGTTTTTCGGATCAATTTTTTAACCTAAATTTCTCGACTTATACATGAGTATATCAGTATGTTGCTTTTAGAGCAGATTGTGGGGAGACAGTTGGCATCTGCGTTTGTGACAAGGGTCTCATTCCTAATTTCCACCCGTACAATATCCCCTTCTGTCTGTCAGCAATTGTTTAAGATTGAGGGGTTTCTGGCAAGCAAGTAAAGGCCTGGGACCTAGTATGAGTAAGAGGGCAGCTTTATTATCCAGAGATGCATTTCCCCCAGTGTCATACTACTACAAAGTCTACATATAGGACATGAATGTAATAACTCTCTCCCACCATTGTTTCCCAGCAAATTGGTATTTATAAGCAATCAAATATTGTAATTATCTTTCTAAAAAATAATCTGTTGTTTATTATTTATTCACTAGATTTACACACAAACACGGCAAGATCGCTGAAAATAATGAAAGCAAACCAACTCCATTAAAACAGATTAAAACACAGCTTTTAAAAAGTAAAAGGGGGGGAGCACACACCTTATTGAAAGCCCTTTATGCAGCAACTCAGCTTAATTGCCAAAGGCCTGAAAAGAAAGGTCTTTGCCTGTTGAAAGACAACAGGTAGGGGACCAATGAGCTACCTTCACCAGGGTCTTCACAGCCTGTGAACAACTACTGCAAAAGCCCCTTTCACATCCCCTCCAAATGTACTTCTGAAAGAAGCAGGACAAGTCATCCTCCCAAAATCTCAAATCCCAGGCAAGCTAGTGTGGGGGAATGCTGTCCTCAGACTTACTGGAACCATTCAGATAGGGTTGTGCAAGTTGTAACTAGCACATTGAATAGCCTCTAGGATTGTCATAACAAAGAAGCTCCATGCTCCCCACAACAGCCCTAAGTTAATTGTCTAGCTGCAATATGCTGGACCAGCTGAATTTTCTAAGCACTCCCCCCCCCCATAGAATCACATGTAGCGTGCATTGCAATAGTCAAAATGGGATGTAATGAAAGCATGCATCTCCACAATTAGCCATTTCCAGAAATGAGCACAGTTTGGGAGCACTCACCTCTGCACTTCTGGGTTTAACCAAAAACATGAGGTAATTCTATCCTGCACATTAGATGCTTATTTCGGATATCCATTCCAACAACCAGGTTCTCTCTCTCTCTTTTTTTTTTTTGTCTGGTGTGAGCTTCAACTTGTTCATTATCATCCAGTCCATTACTAATAGAGAATAGCTTCCTTGGCTTTAGATTAGGGTGGGAAAACTGCAACCTCCACAGCCTATTATCTTATTGCAAAAATAATGTAAGCAAAATACTTCTTATATGTGAACCACAGAGATGGGGACATTATCAATACAAGAATTTATTTTAAAATTATTTTCAAAATCTTCGAATGTTTACCAATATTCTCTGATGAGGTTTTTTTTAAAACTCTAGGGCAGGAGTTGTTCCTTCCGTAATCCATTTGATCATAATCCCATCAACTCTAGCCAGTACAATCAATTATGAAGGATTACATACCGTGGAAGTTGCATTCCAACATCGGAAGAATACATGATCACTAAAGCAACCACTTTGAACATACAGGTCTTATATACTGGTGGCAGTTACAAAAGTTTGTATTTGAACACAAATTGAGCAACATTATCCAGCATCATAAGGATATAGTTTACACATATTTCACTAAGAACAGCAGCACTGTCTTTCACTTTCTCCCAGTAGAAGACAGCATGGCCTGCCATTTCTGCTGTATCTGGCAGATAACCTGAGCCTAATGTAAAAACAAGAGTTTTCCAGCACTGAAGAGTATCAACAATAAAATCCATAAAGCACATCTGCATTGTACCACCAAGGATAAGCGAGCAAAGCAAAGCTGTCACAATAAATCTGAGTGAGAAGAGAGAAATTACCCCTTTAACACTACTTTTCTCCTGAGGTAAAGAAAGTTTGTCCACATCTGCTAACTTAAATTGTTCCCAGTGGCTAGTATCAAAGCCTTTAATTGTAGAGTTGATGTCTACAGTAAGACAAGGTAATCTAGTTTCCTTGATCACCTTGATTTTCTCTCGAAATTCTTGCATCTGCTGCAGAAATACAATGGGTTCAGACACATCCTTAGAAGCTTCAGCAATGTTAAATGCTGTTCGTTGTTCTCGTATAATTGTGTTCAGTTTATTGATTTCTGGGTCATACGCTTGCATAACTGCAAGTTTCATTGTCTCAAAGTCTGAAAGTATCTCATTCTTTTTTTGTTCCAGTGTATACTGTAATTTCTCAAAAAAATCTTTTACTCTGTCATAGTCTTTTGTCAACATCTGCAGGGCTTTCCGCTTGCTAGTTTCCAGAGTGTCCAGTCGAGAAAGTGCATCCCCACAACGCCAAGTTTCAAACCCTTGGAACAATGTCTCAAAAGCATGTTTTTCCTGAAAGTAAGCATCTTCGATGGAGCAGAACACATGCCTTATATGATCTCCTCGAGTTGCACAAATGCCACATATCAACTGTGTGTCTGTCTGACAAAAAATGTTGAGAGGCTGGCCACTGTGAACTTTACACAAAGGCATTTTTGTGGCTACCTTAATCTTGTTATACTTCTCCACAATACCTTTTAGAGAATAGTTGACTTGGAGATTATTAACTCCTGTAACAATCGTTTCCTTCCGGCATGTAGGACATTTGAAAGGACACTGTCTCCAAATTACGTTCCGGGCATTTCCCTCCAAGATCCCTTCCAAACATTTCTTACAGAAGTTATGTGAACAGGGTAGTGCCCGTGGATCATCAAACAAACTACAACAAATGGGGCATGTAAGGTCTTCTTCAAGGAGCTCCATTGCAGTCTATAATAAAAGAAGAACATAGTTTAGAGAACTATAAACATTATAATAGACCAAGAAATTGAAATATTTTTCCTCTAGTTCTACAAATTACACAGATTTCAGCTAAAGCAAGACAATGTTTAGAAACTATATATCATAAGAGATATTCATTATTATGTATACAGGTTTAAGAATTTTACCACATCCAAATTTACACCGACAGCAGCATGCACACATGCACACAAAGTACTGAGCTTTTTTATCAGCTGCCTTTTGGCATACTGGAACAGAGGAACTCCTTGCCCAAATACTCCCTACAGTAAAACAGGCTGGAAAGGAAGAAGACAAAATTTTCCTTTTCTTCTTCACATTTTGTCTTGCCACCACCTTCCCTTGAGCTTTTAAAGAGGCAGAAGAAAAGCAGAAAATATAATGAAGGGCGACAGGCCAAAATAAAGCTGCTTCGGGTCACTTTGGAGGTATGCTGTTTAAATGCTGCATGCGTCCTAAGAGGCCAGAAACTGCCCCAAAGCAGCACTCTAGTCCTTAGGACTGGAGTGTGGATTTGGTGCGGCTTCTGGCCTCTTAGGACGCATGCAGCATTTAAACAGCATACCTCCAAAGTGACTCAAAGCAGCTTTATTTTGTTCTGTCTGTTCAGGCCCGAAGTTTCATCTTCCAGAAAATCAAAATGAGCCACCTTCTTTCTTTCTGTAGAGCATTTTCCAAGCAACAGTTGCACATCTATAATTTTGCCCCAGCTCCTTTTAGAGGTAAGGTCTAAGAGAAGAGACAAAGGCTGGATGCAAGGGACAAGTCACCAGTGGTTTTCTGTCTTTGCCAGAGAACAGCAGCATCTAAGAAGCATGGAGGTACTACTATTTCCATTTAATAAAACTGGGAGTTAATAGAACTCTACTGCTAACCAGAATGTGGACCATGTTAATTTTTACTAGTACTCTTTCCAGAAATTACTAGTTACCCATTGCAACAGCATTAACACTAATACTGAACCAGACCCTGCTTCCTCCCAAAAGTGGTAATGTAATTATTTTGAAAACCCTTTGAGCCCCCCCCCCGCCTTTTCCTAATTTCCTTCCTTAAACTCCAAAAATGTAAGTCCTAAAATTAACCATTCCTTTAGGTTCCCTGCACACATATTCAGGGGTAGCTGCGTTGGCCATATAGCAAAGTACAATAACATCTCAAATCCACAAAACAGTGATGTCTTTATAGGGCAACCAAAATGCACAGAATATATAACTCAAGCTTTCTTTTTTAAACTATTCTTTTTATTACAGACACACACACACAATAAAAGTATAAAGAATGAATAAATAAAACCAATAAATTAAAACAAAGACATATAATAAATACAGTTACATAGTACAACATAGTACAACATAAAACTAACACCAAAATAAATAAACTTGCTCCCAGAACCTTTAGAAAAAATACACTCCATATTCATGCTGGTTGTTTTTAATTATTTTATATAATACCTTCTGCTTTATATCCTGTATTTCCTGTTGTTTCTCCACCACCCTTTCCTTTCTTCTCTCTTTTCTCTTCTTTTCCTCTAACTCAGTGATTCCCAAACTATGGTCCTCCAGCTGTTTTGGACTTCAGTTCCTAGAAGGCCCAGCCAGCTTGGCCAACAGTCAAGAGGTCTGGGACCTGGAGTCCAAAACTTCTGGAATACCAAAGTTTGGGAACCAATGCCTAACTCTTCCCAAAATCGGTACTGCAATTATTTTGAAAACCCTTTGAGGCCCCCCCTTTCCTAATTTTTCTCCTTAAACTCCCAAAAACAAAAGTCCTAAACAAACAATTCCTTTGCTTAGTCTTCCCTCCCTAAGTTTTCTTACCTAAGTATGTAGAGAGATCTTGTAGTCCCTTTGAGACTAATTGAAAGAAAGACATTGGCAGCATGAGTTTTTCTAGATCAAAATCTACTTCCTCAGATGCATTTGGTGGAGTGGAAAGCCAGGGACAGATATACAGTGGCCCCTTGGCATCCGCCGGGGTTTGGTTCCAGGACCTCTGTGGATAACAAAACCTGTGGATGCTCAAGTCCCATTAAAAACAATGGCATAGTGAAATGGTATCCCTTATATAAAATTGAAAATCAAGGTTTGCTATTTGGAATTTAGAACTTTTTGGAATATTTTCAAGCAACTGATGCTTAAATCTGTGGATAAAAAATCCATGGATAAGGAAGGCTGACTGTATATACGCTACTGGTATGTGAGAATGTCAATTTAAAATCCTTTGTGTATGGAAATGAAGTAGCAAAGGGCACAATGGATTTTTAATTTGAATTGGTATTGTCACATACCAATGGCATATATATGTCTGTCCCCAGTTTCCACTCAACCAAATGCATCTGAGGAAGCAGACTTTAGTCTATGAAAGCTCATGTTGCCAACTTTCTTTCTTCCAGTGAGTCTCAAAGGGGCTGCAAGATCTATCTACAGACTGATTCCACAGACTAACACAGCTATATCTTTGAATAATAATAATAATATGCATCTGAGGAAGTAGACTGAAGGCTAGGAAGCTAATGCTGCCAACTTCTCTCTTTGAGTCTGAAAGGTGCTACAAGATCTCCCTACAGACTCACACGGCTATGTCTTTGCTTTCTTGCACAACCTTTCATAAAGGCACCAAAAATACAGGACGGCAAAAGCTTTCCAAGCTCCACTGCCTCCCTCCCTCCCTGTCAGGTGCAGCTTGGAAAAAGCTTGTACAACCCTGTATTATATCTATTTTCTCTGCCTTTTTATGGGGTTGACCCTATGAAGGTATATGCAGTCTCTCTCTGCTTACTCTATACCTTTGGGATCCCCTGGCTCCTTTTATCACTAAGATCATGAAGAGAGCCTCCTTCGTGGCTGAGAATAAGACAGGAAGTACCTTCAGGTTTGCTCCAGGGCATGGCCTTAAACGCTCAAAGAACAGCAGCAGCAGCAGCAGCAGCAGCAAACCCTCCCTTTTGCTTCTCTAGGCTTCAACTCTGGGGCCTTCCTTCCTTGAGGAGAAAATGGAGGGCTGTGTTGCAAAGGGGGTCTCCCTCAGGGAACCCTCCTCCTTCCCTCCGGCGGCCCCACAGCAAAGTCCCGCTTTGGAGGCCTCAGCTCTCTCACCTGGCTGAGGGAAAGGGAAGGGGCAGTGGTTGCCTGTTGTAGTCCCCGCCCTGGGCCTCCTCCCCTTCCGTCCTTCCTCCGCCTCAGAAAGCCACAGGCCCTCAACAGCTTCCACTGTTTCTGCTACTCCATCTCTGGCTGCCTCCTGTTGCACTCTGGGGTTTGCAGTCTAATAACTAAAGCTCATGCTGCCAATTTCTCTCCTTCAGTAAGCCTCAGATTTCGGGACTTAAACACAGTGCTCCCCTAGCTGTGCTCTGGAGACTTCACCTCCCAGAGTCCCAGGGCATATGGAGAGCTCTTGCAGCCCCTTTGAGAGTAACTGAAAGGAAGAAGTTGGCAGCAGGAGCTTTCCTAGGCTTCAGTCTCCTTCCTCAGATGCATATTATTATTATTATTCAAAGATATAGCTGTGTTAGCCTGTAGAATCAGTATGTGGAGAGACCTTGAGGCCCTTTGAGACCCACTGAAAAAAGGTGGCAGCAGGAGCTTTCCTAGACTTCAGTCCGCTTCCTCAGATGTATTCCTCACCAAATGCATCTGAGGGAAGTAGGCTTAAGTCTACAAATGTTACCACCTTCTTTCTTTCACTCAGTCTCAAAGGGGCTACAATGGTCCACTAACTGTGCCCTTTAAGGGATTTTGGACTTCACCTCCCAGAATCCCAGGCTGTTGGCCAACGTGGCTGAGGCTTCTGGGAGCTGAAGTCCAAAAGCTGTTAAAGGGCACAGTTTGGGGACCACTGATTTAGAATATTCAGCCAGACAGCACTTAGGCCTCACTGAACTACAATCCCCAGAATGCAACAATCAGAGCAGTTAAAGTGGAATAACAGTGCTATAAGAGCATTGGATGTGAAATTTTGTTCTATTTGGAAAATAAATAAAATAATAGAAAAAGAAATAAACTAAAATTATTATTATGTTATATCCCACCATTCTCCCAATATAGTTTTTGTGTTTTTGTGGTATTTCCACTTTCACTGAGGTCTTGTGCCCCTAACCCCAGTGAATGTGGAGGGATGAGTGCAGTGCAGTAATCTACTATGTTTTTACCTGAGATAACACCTCTTTAGGAATCTCTAGGTCTTTCAGTGCAACTCTGTGGTCAACATCTGCCAGACATTGACCATAGAATTGTGCTGAAGGACCTACAAATGCTTAGTAGAGTATCCTCTCTAGGAATCTCCAGGTCCTTCAGTGCAACTTTTTGTTAAAGTTGACCATAGAGTTTCGCTGGAGGACTTAGATATTCCAAGAGAAAACATGCTAATATTAGTACCTGGCTTCCACTCCATCCAATGTACCTGAGGAAGTAGACTTAAAAAGCTCAAGCTGCCAACTTCTTTCTTTCAGTTAGCCTCAAAGATCTCTCTACATAATGAGACATAAGAGACAGAGATATAGACAGACAGTTGAGAATATATACACAGAGGAAAAAATAAAGGAAAAAGTGGCATCAACAGAAATAACTGGAAGAGGAATATGTATAAACATTCAAACCATGTGTGTTAGATAAGCTACAAGGAAAAAGCAAAAACAATTAACTTAGGCTTTTAGCAGCTTTGCTTGCTGTAAGGCAGTGGTTCCCAACCTTCCTAATGCCATGACCCTTTAATACAGTTCCTCATGTTGTGGTGACCCCCAACCATAAAATTATTTTCATTGCTACCATTGGAAATATGTTTTCCGATGGTCTTAGGTGACCCCTGTGAAAGGGTTGCTCGACCTCCAAGGGATCGTGACCCGCAGGTTGAGAATCGCTGCTGTAAGGCAATATTTTATTGTTTGTATGTACAGCGCTGTTCAAATCTACAGCACTATATGAATAAAGCGTAATAAATAATAATAATAATAATAATAATAATAATAATAATATATGTTGGTATGAATTGTATTGCACATACTAAAGGTTCGAGTTACAGAGGTTTGAAGAAATGAATAGGATTGAATTAGAGATGTAGGGTTTGTGTAAACAAGGCAACATTAGACATGAAATTTTGTTTTATTTGGGAAATAAATAAATAATAGAAAAAGAAATAAACTACAATTATTATTATTTTATATTCCACCTTTCTCCCAATATAGGGACTCTAGGCAGCAAACAACAAGTATAAAACAATACAAAAATAAAATAATAAATAAATATTATTATTAATACAATTTAAAAACACACACACACACATATATATATATATATATTAACCATATATATATATATGTGTGTGTGTGTGTGTGTATTAACATTATATATGTATATGTGATATATATATATATATATACACACACACGGGGGGGGGGGGAAGAAAAATTGAGCCAAAATTAAGGTTATTAATGGGATGGACAATTAAAAATATCAGTATAGTCAAGGTGAAATCAAGACTAACAAAGAAGAAGAGGGGTAAAACAAAGAAAGTATTGTGCTAAAAGGAGAAAAGAATTTTTACCCAATAAACTCATATAAATATATATATGTGTGTGTGTGTATTATTGTTGTTATTATTATTATATTTATATCCTGAACAAGGCTGGTACTCAGGGCAGCTTACAACATTAAAAAAACCCCACCATACAGTTAAAAACATACAAAACAGTATACTAAAATAAAATTATGTGTTTGTAGAGGTGTGTGTGTGTGTGTGCGTGTGTGTAGACTTGTATGCACATACACTTGTATATAAATATAACAAGGATAATTGCCCAAAATAAGATAAGGAGCTATAAGATCAAGGCTATGGAATTCTGGGAGTTGGAGTTTGTTGTGGGCCTCACAACAAACTCCAACTCCTAGAATTCCATAGCAAAGAGCCAGACAAAAAGTTAAAGCGTTGCCAAACCGGGTTATTTCTCCAATGTAGATGCATCCCCTGTCACTCTGGGTTTGAATTGGATTGTTTTGAGAAGTGTGGGGGGACCTATAAAACTAGGAGGGTTTGTTTTTTTCCTTCCACTGAGCATGTGAAGAGTGCAATAAGGCCTCCCTGGGCAGGGCAGGAGGGCCTTGGTCCTGAGGGGCGGAGAGCGAACGAGGAGGCGGAAGGCGGCGGAGGAGCAGCCATGGCGGCGTCGGCTTCAACTGCGACCGCGGCGACGGGGGCGTCGGGGCCTTCGTTGTGGTGCTGCCTGCGTTGGGCGTGCTGCGGGGAGGGAGGCAGCGGCCACATCCCCCTGAAGGAGATGCCCTCCGTCCTCCTGGACACCCAGCGCATGGGTAAGGCTCCCTCAGTGCGGCGGGGCAGAGAGGGAAGAAAGATGCCCCCTTCTCTCTCTCTCCTCCCGAGGAGTCCCTGCCACAGGGCAGGGCCAAAGGGAAGCTTAAAAACGCTCTTAGAAATACTAAATTCACCCTCCTGAGTCAGTCTCAAAATGGAGGATGCTTTAGAATTCCTCCTGGGCTGAAGTCAGAGCTAGAAACACTCATAGGAATGTTAAATTAATGCTTCTAAATCAGGTCCAAAAATGGAGGAGCTGTTAGGATTCCTCTTGGGCAGAAGTCAAGGCTCAAAACATTCTTAGAAAGATTATACTGTATTCAGGAATTTCTCCTGTGCAGAAGTCAAAGCTAAAATCTGTCTTAGAAATATTAAATTCATACTTCTTAGTCAGGCTTAAAATGGAGGATGTTCTGGAATTCCTCCTGGGCAGAAGTCGTTATTGTTTTGAAATCTGATGGCTGCTTTAATGGAAGTCTGTTGAGTGAGGCACTATGAAAGAACAAAATCATAGCAAAGGACAGATCAAAGCAGTATGCAAAGAGGTCTTGTTGCACCTTTGAGGCTGAAAGGAGCCAGCCTGGCATAGTGGTTTGAGCATTAGACTACAGTTCTGGTGATGATCAGGGTTAAATTCTCCACTGGAGCATTAAAAAACCCATTGGGTGAGCTTGGATAGTCACACTAACAGCCCCAGAGGATGGCAGTGGCAAACTCCCTCTGAACAAATCTTGCCAAGAAAATCCTGTGATAGGTTTGGCCTGGGTCACTATAAATCAAATGACTTGGTGGCACACGACAACAACAACAAGCCTAAGTTGACAAGTTAGTCTCAAAGGTTAGTGATACCTATGGTGGGTGTTGACATGGAGTAGGAGGGTTGCTTGACTGGCACAGCAAGCCCTGGGGGCAGACTGTCATTCCAGGCCTGGATTGGGCCAACCCATTCTCCCCTCCCTAAGAAGGAAAGGCAGTTCCTGGGACTGGAATGACAGGCCTCTGACTGAAATGATAGTGAAAAAAAGCCTGTGAACCCCTTATGATCACATATTCCCAGCGTCAAATATTTTAGAACATGGTCTGCCTCCACAACCTAAAGAAACAAGCAATAAATAACTCCAATTAAACATATTATACCCAAACATGCCACATTTGTGGCATTTATTTATCCACATCTGTCTGTGACAAAGTGTGTGATTATGTACTTCGTGGTACCCCTTGTACAGCAAGGACTTGAAGTAAGTGTTTCCTGTAACTTTTGGTCAGTCTCTTACATTGGTTTTGGGGAATGTTGCCCATTTCTGCTTATAAAATCACTTCATCTCAGTGACATTTAGAATGTCCTTGCAGTGAAAACCTTGCTTCAGGTTAGTAATGAAGCTGCCCAGTGCCCTTTTGATAGGGTTAGACCCAGACTTGGGTTAGGCCATTCTAAAAACATGGAATTTCTTCTTCCACTGTTTATATCTTTAGCATCATTGGTAGGTTGCATGACCCACTTTTAGTTCAGCTTTCTCTCTTGGATGGGTGGCCTGACATCCCTCTCTAGAACAACCTTCGTGGTTGTGTCTGTGATGGCAAGTTGTCCAGGGGTCTTAAGACAGCAAAGCAGGCCCAATTTTCCATCTCCTTGCTTGGTGGTTGGGATGACGTCCCCATGTTCAAATTCAGGATTTGTTTTTCCCTCCAAACATAGTGCTTCCCATCAAATCCAAAAAGTTCTAGCTTTGCCTCCTGTGTGGAGAACATTATTCCAGATGTCTTGAGAATCATCTGTGTGACATTTACTAAATTTCAGACAGCAATTTTGTTTTTATGGAGTAGTGGTTTCTGGCTATGTTCCCATGTACACCATTCTTGTTCAGACTTTTCCTGCTTGTTGAGTCTTTGATGCTCATGTTAGCC
Source organism: Sceloporus undulatus (assembly GCF_019175285.1). NCBI lineage: Eukaryota > Metazoa > Chordata > Lepidosauria > Squamata > Phrynosomatidae > Sceloporus > Sceloporus undulatus. Next base: position 170,994,450 of record NC_056522.1, on the reverse strand, counting down.
AAGGTGAGAGTGGTCTGCAGACCCATTAATAGACTTGCCTGTACTCACGGTGGGTTGATAGGGCTTTAGATCTCTAAAAATAGTTTTGTAACCCTTTCCAGATTGATGAGCACCATTAACTGTTTTTCCAAGGTCCTTAGTGATTATGGCATATTTCCACACAACCATGTGCTGAAGACCCAATTTTTAAAGTTGTATCCTTTCGTAAGCGAGGCTTCCCAAAACATACCCTGCAGACCTACCTAATTACTTCAGTGTGTAAACTGAGTGTGTGTACAGTATATGCCTTTAGGTGAGTTGATGCAACCAGGGGTTCACCTTTGCATTGATCCTGACCCTTACATACATGATTCAAATCCAAGCCTTTTCTAAATGCCCAGTAGGATGGTAACCAGTTCTGAGTCTTGTGAAATAAAACAGTGTATAAAGCCCGGTACATACGAGCCAAAAGCAGTGTGGTGCCGCCGATACTAGGGTTTTGGAGTGCATAGCAACCTCATGCTCCCGAACCCTAGTATCTATGGACGCCGGCATTGTGGCGGCCTCCCATCCATACGAGGGTCGCCATGATGCCACCACTGCCGCCATACAGCAACCAAACGTCACTAGAAGGAAGTGGCGTCATGGCATTGGGGCACTGCTTCTAGGTCTCGAGGCAGCTCTTTTTTTGCGGCGCATCTGTACTGCCCCTAAATTAAGTAAACAATGATTATGTAAGGGTCAGGATGTCTGCATGGTCTTAACATGAAATATGAGAGGAGCAGGTTGCAGACATTCAAGTTAGGTGAAGAATTCTGAAAGTTTTGAGTTGCATGTGAAACTCCCTTGAGAACTACAGGAAAGAAGAAGGAAAACAAATAACAAATAGCTCACGAGGGATATCATACAATTGCCAAGAGTGATGATTCCTTTTGCAGTTCCATCTTCTTGTTCTTTGGGATGTACTTTTAGTACCACTGTCTTTAAAATTTCAGGTCTGCCATTCCAGTAGCAATCCTAGGCCAGTAACTTCTAATAATACTGAAACTGCTTGGTATCTCTCTGAATTCCTTAATTGCACCAAACTATGGCCTGTTACAGACTGCCAAAATAAAGCTGCTTCGGGTCTCTTTGGAGGTATGCTGTTTAAATGATGCCTGCACCCTAAGAATCCAGAAGCTGCATCAAAGCTGCACTCCAGTGCTTAGGAATAGAGTGTGGCTTTGGCGCGACCTCCGGACTCTTAGGATCCATGCATCATTTAAATAGCATACCTCCAAAGAGACCCGAAGCAGCTTTATTTTGGCAGTCTGTAACAGGCCTTTGAAAGACAGTGCTAAACCAGAAAACCATCTGATTTTCATAGTGCATTTGCTCTAGCTAGGTCCATCCTGTTGGTAGCAGTGGCTGAACTAACCAGGAAAGAAAAAGATTAACCATGTACTGTAATTCAGATCCAAGTACCTGGCTTATTCCCCACACAAGCTAAAATCATAAGCTAGGATTTGTTCTTATTTTATATTTTGGGAGCAAAAACACCACGAGCTCCAATTCAGACAACACAATAAACTTTCTTTTTCTGGTTAATTTAGCCATTGCTGCTGGCAGGAAGAGAAGCAGCAAAGTGAAAGTGAAAGAACCTGTGTTTACCAGTGAACAGCTCATGAATGATAAGTCATTGCATCATTGGATGTGAATGCATGCACGAGCTATGATTGTATACTTTTATAATACTAAACAATTTACCTGAGGTCATAGTAGGACTTATTTTTGAATAAATCTGAATAGGATTATGCTGCAAAGCTACACTTACATGAGAGTAAATTCCATGGAATTCAGTGGAACTTACTTCCAAATATACTTGCACAGAACCATGTTGTGAGTTTTGATTGTAAATTCAACATGATTTCTATGTTTTCAATCTTGCAGGCACAGATGTTGTCATTGTGAAAAATGGACGACGAGTATGTGGTACAGGAGGCTGCTTAGCCAATGCCCCTTTGCATCAGAACAAGAGTTACTTTGAGTTTAAAATCCAGTCTACAGGTTAGTAAAAACAAACAACATTTTCCAAAAATTAATCATGTTTTCTTCCTGTTAGATTCTGGATTGGATGTAGACATCACTTAGCTGTGAAGTGAGTTCCCTTGATCAGGTTCGGCTCAGAGGATGTCCCATCAGCAAAAAAGAAAGATATATTTTTTGTCAGTTCCTTCCCCAGTCTCTTGTGCCCTACAAAATTGCAATTCCCCCAGGGCAAATTTTAGGGAGCAAACGTGGTTGTGAAGAAAAGCGAGAACTGGCAAGGTTTGCCTTCCCACTTTTGCCAGTGGGATCTGTCTCTTGGATGCAGTGACTTCCCTAGGCAGAAGAGGCCCTTCCATTAAAGGAAAAAGGATATTGTAAGTCAGTTTTACACTGTTGGAATTAACTTGTTTTTCAAATGTCAAGACCAGTGGTACTCAAACTTTTTACCCTTGGACTCCCCTTTACATCTGCCTGCAGACATTGTGCCACCCTACTTGATGTATATATGAATAGAAATACTTTGCTTATTTAGTGTGCATATTTTCACTCGCACATTCATGAGTATTTATATTTTTACCTTTTATAAGGAAATAACATTGTTCAAATTAGAACAGTTTTATTTAAATAAATTCAATATTTAATTCAATGCATGTGTAAATGATACACAAAAAAGTGTGAGAAGAGGAAGAGGGATCAAGTGTTGCACTGCCCCCTTCCTCCCCCCAAGCAACTTTTGCACCCTCCCCCCAGGGGTCCTACTCCAGAGGTCTAGAACCACTGGTCAAGACTAATTTGTTTGGAGTTAATACTGGTTTTTAATGGCTTCACTTTAAAACTCAGACGTATGTAAAAGTAATAATTTTGAATTTATTGATGTCAGGTAAGAGTTCTCTCTTCTAATTTAATTCAGCTGCAAGCATCAGTAAAGATTTGATAACTGATTAAGCCCATCTCTAGAATTGGTTGACGTTGGCCTGTTACAGACTGCCAAAATAAAGCTGCTTTGGGTCTCTTTGGAGGTATGCTGTTTAAATGATGCATGCATCCTAAGAATCCAGAAGCTGCACCAAAGCTGCACTCCAGTGCTTAGGAATGGAGTGTGGCTTTGGCGTGACCTCCGGACTCTTAGGACCCATGCATCATTTAAATAACATACCTCCAAAGAGACCCCAAGCAGCTTTATTTTGGTAGTCTGTAACAGGCCATAGTTTCAGTTTGCATTTGTAGTTGTGAATATCACCTGTACGTTTGATCTACATACATATGCACATTTCTTTTTTGATGGAGTAAATTAATGGGATTATTTTACTATAGTTGCTATCTGTAACCAATACGGTTATGTATATGCATGCTTAGAAGAAAGGATTCTCCTGCTAAATTTTTCTGTACAAATTACTTCCATTGTATAAATAAGGATTGGAGCTCAGAGGCTGGCATTCTCTCACATCCATACAGCTGAGTTTAGCAACCTAGTAATGTATGTATATAGCCATCAAATAATCACAAAATAAATACAAACCTCCCCGTAACAATCTTTAACTACTAGACAACTCAAGGCTGGAGGGAACCCAGGCCATTTGGCCTGTGCAGACGACCACTAAGTGAAACCAGCAAGTTTTTTTTTAAAGAGTTCTTATCCCTGGTTTTTATACATATGCATGTGCACATGCACGCGCACACACACACACACACACACACACAGAGATTGAGAGAGAGAGAGAGAGAGAGAGAGAGTACCCTTAGAGTTTATCTCTTGACTTCTCTGTCACAGCTATACCATTCCATTTCTTCTGCCTCCCCTACTTTGTTCTCAGGAATCTGGGGCATTGGAGTTGCAACTCATAAGGTCAACCTGAATCAGATCCCCCTTGGGCGTGATGTGAATAGTCTAGTACTGAGACATGATGGTTCTCTTTACTACAACAATGAAGAAAAGAATAGGTTGCCAGCAAACAATCTTCCACAGGAGGGTGATGTTGTGGTGAGTTGCTTTCAGTATTGCTTATGGGAAATCAGAACAAGAATTGGTATTGCAGCCTTCAAGCCATAGCTAATTTAAAAGTAGATGTGAGCTTCAGCAGACTTTACTGAAGCTGGAAGTGCTCTTCCTTCTTTTAGGAGAATCCAGTAGCATGCAGAAAATCAGCCTAGGACCTGAGGGTACCAAGCTGTCTAAGCAGGAGCAACAACATGTAATTCATTAGTGCATCAAGTGGGACAGCTATATAAAAGGCAAAGGTTCCCTCTTAAAGTTCTAGGAGGTCCCAAAGTGTTGAAATGTTACCAGCTTTTAGAATTTTTTACTCTCTCCATTAGTCTTCCAAGCTTGGCATAAAACATACAGCATCTCTGTGCATTTGCTGTTGCATTTCAAATACTGTATTGTCACATTGCAGCCTTTACCAATCCTGCTCACTTTGGATATGTTACAAAAAAGAAATGGCACCAGTCCCACTCCACCTAGGCAGATGGAAGCAAGTATACCCTCTAATATGAACATCTTTCTTTTTCATTATTTCTAACGTGTATTCTTCGAGCTACACATACCCCCTTCCACCAGCCAGGCTGCCTCTGTCATGGTGGAGGTGAGCTGCTCCTGCCACCCAGCACTCCTGCCACCCATGACTGCTGAGTGAGCAGGAAAGGGAGGTGACTCATCAGAGGAAGAGACACAGCAGCTGCACACTCACAGGAGTTCCCACCAACTCTTTCTTCCTTTTCCTTTGAGGAGGTGGCAGCATGTCTCTACAGCCATTAATATGAGCATAGAATCATAGAGTTGGAAGAGACCCCAAGGGCCATCCAGCACAACCCCATTCTGCCATGCAGGAACTCACAATCAAAGCATCCTCGACACTTGGCCATCCAGCCTCTGAGACTCCACCACTCTCCGAGGGAGTGTGTTCCACTGTCGAAAAGCTCTTACAGTTCCTTCTAATGTTGAGGTGGAATCTCTTTTCCTGTAAATTGCATCCATTGTTCCGGGTCCTATTCTCTGGAGCAGCAGAAAACAAGGTTGCTCCATCCTCAATATGACATCCCTTCAAGTATTTAAACAAGGCTATCATATCATCTCTTAACCCTCTCTTTTCCAGGATAAACATACCCAGTTCCCTAAGCATCTTACTTTATCATTATTTTATCTTTGATAAAATTACCAGCTTGGTAGATGAAGGGAATGCTGTGGATATAGTTTATCTTGATTTCAGTAAGGCCTTTGACAAGGTTTCCCATGACATTCTTGCAAACAAGCTTGTAAAATGTGGACTAGACAAAGTAACTGTTAAATGGATCTGTAATTGGTTGCACTATATAAATTATTTATTTTAATATTTTTACAGTGGACCCTCGTTATATGCAGGGGTTTGGTTCCAGGATCCACGCGTATTAAAAAAAACACGTATACTCAGTCCTCATTTAAATTTACCTTCACTTGATGTCAGCGAGCTGAGAAGCACTTCTCACGACAGGGGAGAGGCTTTGGGAAAGCTCTAGCACCAGGGAACAT